>NW_017305779.1:610658-657681 GCF_001594115.1 Trachymyrmex septentrionalis | reverse complement strand
ATAAACTTTAATTTTGCCAGTTATTCTATAGATTAGTCTCACGAGTAAATAAATTTTTTAATTGAAAAGACCCTTTGCGCCCTTTGCTGACAAATTATATTTTATGCTCTCGAGTTTCGATCCATCCACGTGTCACACGAAATATAACGAATGAGTGGTCCATGTGCGCGAATAAATCGCAATCGAAAAAGCGGCTCTCGCACCCCTGGGAACAGGCAGCACAAATTGCCTCCTGGCATACTCGCTTCATCCGGTGCATGCGAATGCACCGCTGCACCGTATTAGATTGCCACCTATTGGTGTAACAACGAAGCGGCACACGAGTTGAATCCGCATTTACATCGGAGTCCGCGCCTTTCGTCTCACAAGAATGCACCGCTGAGTTGGCCGTTCCTCGATTTCCCGACTGGATTCTATTTTATCTTGTCACCTAGGTATTGATATACTCGTATAAAGTATAGGCATATAAATAACGGCATAAGAGAGAGTAAAAGGAAACGCAGTTATATCGCTCCAATTAAAATACTTTCTATATTCTATACCAAACGTTTATGAATAAATTTGATATCAAAACGTTTATGAATAAATTTGATATTTAAACCGCCGATCTCCCTTTTCATCCGCGATCGCTTTTTACCACGTCGCGGATTATACCGACTTCATAAATCATCGCACGGCAGGGCCGCACAACGAGCTAATTAAACGAGCATCTTTATTAATCGACCAGATCGCTGCGCTTCGCGGTCTCTCGCTTATTTCTATTTCCGCGTTATTTATAGCATTTCTATCTTTATAATTCCACAATTCTTGCCTAAGTCGTATTTACGTCGGCGGAACCCCCGTCGGCTAGGCTCTGTGGCAAACAAGTGAAAAAGAAGCGCCATGTAAACCGATTAATCGAGCAGGCCGAGGAAAGCCGTTTTGTCCACGCACAGCCTTGAAACGAGCCCTTACGATAAAGTCGCTGTGGGACGAACGAGCCTAATAAAATTCATCGAGTCTCGTGACGATGCAACTTTGCGCGGCCCGGTCGGTGCATCGCGTGGCACCGCGTGAATAACGTTAATTTGCGGCTTCTGCGTTGCACCTTCGACCGGTTTAGCAACTAAATCGCGGGATGTGCGAGCGCGTTATTTGCCACGAAAGTGTGCCGACGATCTCGCGTGTCTGTACAGATTTTGTCTGCCGAGACTTTTCGCGCTTCTTCACGATACGTCGACCGGTGAATTCTCTGCTCGGAATGTTTCGCGTTTAATTAAATTCTGAAAGAAACGATGAAAGCTCTCTTCTCTCTTGTGAAAGTTGAATCTACGCGTAAAAAGGAAACAAAGCACATTCCAATATTTCTAAGCGACTTTTCTCATTTTATTCGTAAAGTTCATTCGAACTTGGATACTTGAAAAATATTGTTACGAAAAGTATTCCTACAGAGCAATAAATGTCTCTTTAGCCTTTATTTCTTTTCTGTAAATCATTTCTGTAAATCAGTTGAAATGGTAATATTAACTTGATATTACAAAGTGATCTTAATATAACGACATTAGTCGTAATAACACAAACGATGATTTGTCTATATTTTTTTCTTTCTTGTATATTTACTGACGTCAAAGCAAGTTTTTGTTTATTCTTTTTTCCACATTAACTTTTACAAGACGGATGCTGAAATATGTCGTATTTTTATACAAGGAATACAACGAAAAATAATGATTTATAACAAATCTTGATCAAGGAAAAGCTGTACGATTTTAAAAATAGATATCCGCCCTCTAAAGGTTAAAAAAAATTCTCATAAATATTATTTTAATAATCAAGCCTTTATGTCAATAAAAATATACTTGAATTAATTACTTATGTTAGTGACAGCCCGTAACATAGACTTTAATTGAATCAACAGCCTTTTTTTCTCAGTCGTATCGATCTCGTTTTCATTTCATATTAAATCGTGTTATACACCTAGCGAACGAATACCGAACAAAAGCTTGTATATTTGTTACATATAAGTCACACAAATTTAATTGGTATGTGCAACAATCCAATCTGATTGAATGCTAGTATTCGCAATAAAAAAAAAGAATAAACTGCTTACAAACACAAATATTCGAACATTCACGTTCTGTTCGCTAGGTATATACGCGGCTTTAACAAGTCGAGACCGCTCATTATTTCAGAGGATCGATTGAGCTTGAGTATCATTTACTTTATCCGCTGTTACGTATATTCTTATCCTCCTCTCTTTTTGTTTTCCTGCGCGTTTTCTTGTGATCCTAACGGAGAATCGTCACTGATTGCGATTGGTAATAAGGAAACGAACAACTCGGCAACATCCAAGCCGACGAATTCGCGAAATTTATGAAACGTCGAAATAACGGCACGTAGATGAGCCGTGCAGAGTAATATATATACACAGCGAGAAGAAGAATGCGAGCTAAGGCGGAATTAACAAGGGAAGGAAGCCGGTAGATGCACAGTGCGAAAATAGTTTAGCTCATTATTTATGCAAATGATACGCATTGAGGAAGAGGCCACGAACGGACAACAGTAAGATGGATAATTAATTGGCATGTACTGTACTGCAAAGAAGCGAAGTATGGAGTAAATAATTCTGGCACGACAGTTTTCCCGTCATTGTTCTTCTCGAATATCAAAATGAGAAAAATTATGGATATTATACCTATGACTTTCTCTTAAAAAATGGAATGATCTCTTGGATGATTAAAATTCGTATTTGCATACTTGGTTTGTAATACAAAAAAATATAATGTTATGCTCTAAGGAGTATAAATTACAGCAATGTAAAAACTTGGATCTTCGTGTGTTTGTATATAGATTTTATTAGATATGTGTTGTGTATAAAAGACAATAAAACGTTTTAATCCACTTTTTGGGTTATCTTCAGTAAGTCAGAGTGATCTTCTCAATTTGATTAGTAATGTCTGTGATATCTACTTTATTTACACATATCTTATGAAACACGTGATTCGAATCGAACGAAAATGTTTGAATTTTTTAATGCTTGGTTGCTCTGTTTGGCGACCCGCAAGATTGAAATGATTGCAAACTTGCATATTGGCGCGATGCAGATGTACCGGTTTATGAGACGCGTAAAAGCCACCGACGTGCGGCCCACCGATGGCGTCTCGCTCGTAAAACATCGCGTACCTTGGTTGCGTGTTGATATTTATCAAATTTTATTGACATACGGCCGTGTCCAGCGGCGTTAATTACAAGGCACTTCGGTGTTGCTTATCAATGAGCATCGATAGCGCTAAGATTCACTCCTTATCACCATAAAAGACGCATTGACTGCATTCAGTAAAAAAAAAAGCGGCTTTGCAACTGTTGTAAGATTTTTTAATATGATTGGTTTATATATTTAGATTCAGCAAGAGAGGGAAACTAACGACCGATCATATTAAAGAATCTTACTACAATTGCAAAGCTGCTTTTTCTACCAAACGCAGCCATTAGTTCTGTTTTGAAAATGTATCTCATGATGGAAAATTATTTAATATTTTCATTACATGGGTATATCATATTGTGAATGATTTATCATTTAACAATTATCCATTATGTACTTAAAGAACATTTTAAATATCGTAGCTTATTTTTCGAACAAATGCATTTAGTTATACAGGTTGAATGCATTGATTCAGACAAAAATACCGTACATACAGCTACATCAGGTTCATTATCTTACAGAAAATAAATGTAGTAAATCTCTGCATCATTGCAGATGGAAATCTTAACGAAAGCAAAACGAATACATCTTATACACTTATTTTTACAATTCGATACGTTACAACATACGCAACTCATCACGCTAAATTTATCGCACGAATAATACAAAGAAGAAATTGTCTTCGTGATACTGCATCGCAAGCTCAAACGTCAGAGAATAAATAAGTTTAAATTTATATGTTAAGGTAAAAAATAAAATGTTAATTTTAACATTTTTGGATGTCTCAGAAAGTCCACTATACGTCTTTAAGTTAAAATTAACATTTTATTTTTAACAATATTCTTTTAATAAATACAATATATCACGAACTGTCACGCAATTTGCGCCGTCGCCGCGTCGCGTCGGTGTGTACAGTCACTTTACTTGCTTTTGTAATGCATCGCGGAATGTAACACGAACTGCTGCGGCTCGAGGTGGTTAACACGTATTTCAAGTATGTCCCGCTAAATTATTCGCGGCTTATCATTGTTGCCACTTCTGGCGGAAAGATATACCAGCGATGTGGATCGGTTTCTCCGTTACTACCCGATTTTCGTGGCCTTTCCAGCCGTAACTCAGGCATTTTACAGGCGATTTGGCAAAGCGGCCACTTCTCCATATAAAGTCCATTACCTCGATATTTCTCGTGGAATAACCTTTCCATGGATACTATCGCTCGGCTATGCCTAATATCGCCATATTTCTTTATGTTTCAGGTAAGCGCAGGTCGATTATAAGAGGGATATAAAGAGGAGCCGGGGGTTAAGGTGGTGGCAAGTGAAACACTAAATCCGCCCCGTAAGTACGCGCCGCATTTTAAGACTCATCCAATCACCATAAAATAGTGTCCAAGGGCGCGAGTTGTTTGAGGTGGGGGAGGGGGGGGGATATACAATTTGCATTTTCATGGCGCGACGTACCTCTACGGTTAGTCCACCTTCAAGGTGGACTGCATTTCGAGTCTCCTCGTGATGAAGATCACGAAAAATGTCAGTCGGCTGTGTGCAGGTGCAGCGCGAGCGAACGAGCGAGCGAATAGTGAAATGGGTGTCGTTCGCAAGACGCGCATTTATTTGATCGCATATCCTTTATAGTGCGGAAATTAATTAGAAGCTCGCACAAGCAAATTCCGCGATCGGAATCGAGGTTCGAATATGAAATCGCGGGAGTTATTTTTAGCCCCCGCTATGAACGTGTCTCTTCTAATCTGCCATCAATCACGCGTCGGTTAATTAACGTTTAAGTGCGCGCAAAAGTCGTCGCGCTCGATTTCAAGAGACGATTAAACTGCAACGATGATCGATTAATCCAATTAATAGGACAGTCGCGAAAATATATCGCGAACGGGATGGTATCATTAAAATTTTAATTGACCGAATTTATTCTCGTACTGTTATTAGAAGTGAAGCAACAAAAATCAGGTAATATTGACTCCGTAATAATTCATTTCTGGAATTCACTATTAAAGTATTGTGTAAGCATCGCGAGTAAAATATACATACATACTGTTGCCGCGAGTAAAGTTTTATTATTTCAAAGCGAAAGAGACAAAATATCTACACAGGAGAAACAGTATAAAAAATTTAGCTAGATACTAAAAATAATTTTATTTGTACTATGAGAATAATTATATAGGACGCTTAAACCGGTTACTGCTAGAGTGTTGGAACTTTTTACAGCATTGTCATCAGCGATCTTAAGCATCGTATATAATTATTTTGATAATCCAACAAGATTATCTTCAAATCTATGTATGTACCTAAATTTTTTTTTTTTTTAATACTTTAATAAAACCGTTGTTTCCATGTAATGCATAGTGATTATGCAGATAAAATGATAGCAACGAGAACAAATGGATTTTGATTAATATAATTATAATATCGATTAACACAATTGTAATCTTGTATATACGTTACTGCACAGCCGTGTTTTATGTCACGTTCAATGATCACGTGCACGTGGGGTCGCCGAAGACTTAGTCGATCAATCCCGAGATACGATGATAGCGGCGCAACGATGTACCGCGCGTACCTCGCGCGCCCGTTACGAGGAAGAAATTAATAATTGCACTTAATCCAACGTGATTAATGCTGCATCGCCAGCGTCTACTACCACGGGCTTCCGCGCGAAGCTGCGAGTTGTACCGCACGTTTCAAATAACAGGCAAGCCCAAATGATTCACGGTGATACCATCTTGACGACGCAAACGGAAATAACTACGTAGAATAAATAACTATTTTTCCCCCTGGAAGGTTAACGTTTAATTCCTCTTTTCTTATCTGATTAAAATATAAATCAAATAAATATAGAGAAATATGTGTTGGAAAATCACACAAAAATAGATTTGTGGAAAGTAGCACGATTGATATATCTAATTTTATGTATCTCGCAGGAATAAAATCTAAAATTTTATGTACTATTTGAGGATAAAGTAGGCGTTTTATCGGATTGCGTGATCTCGTTAAGTTTTCGCTCGTAACACCGGCGGTAATGATCGCAAGGAGCTAAATGCATTCCATACGTGGTGTACGCACAGCGACCTTACGCAAGCAAAGTGGACAATAAAAAGTGGATTCTTTACGTTATCTTACGAGTTGCGTTCGCAAAATTACACGTCGGACTCGCAATCGTTCGGCCCGTTTGGCTAATTAAAGCGTCACCACTCTCTTTCAATTAAACAGCTTAGACGATCGACTAACGCCTGCCGCGAAGATGCAACCGTTCTGATAAAGCTTTTTATAGATCCGCTTCTCTCTGAACGCGAAATTGTCCGCAGGTATATGCAAGGCCACGTACATTTAGATTTTTTTATTATGACAAGCCTTCATTAATAAAACGGGAAAGATACCTCTCCTAATTGAAGTTACATCTAATCTAAAAAAATTGTGTTTTTGTTTGATTATTTTACACTATCCGTTAGTTAGTTAAGAAGTATAATTAACTAACAAGATACTATTTTTTACTTTTTTATGAAAATAAATACTTACGTAACCTTAATTTTAGCAACTGCTTCAATTAATACTTATGATAGAATTAGTGAAAAATTTAAATATAATTTCTTTGCTCAATGAAGAAACATAATCTTTACGAAATATCTAGTTAAACATACATCAGTTGCAACTTAGAAGATACATGTTTAATTTGGAGAGTCTTGTTTATCTATACAGAACCGCGCAGAAACAGAAAACCTACTATTAAAATGATCCATTAATCCTTAAAATTACGTCTCGGCAAGTATGAAAAAGCATCCTAATTGTGCAGTACGAAACGAGTTATAGCGCGTTGAAACCGGGCACGAACCCCGCCAATTGAGGCAGCTAGGCGCGAGAGTGCGTCGGGCACGAGATGAATAATTGTACTAGCATACTTAAGATTACAGATAAAGATATCTCTCAGAGCTTGCCGTTGGTGGTGCATTTCGTAGCAGCCGTACGGATCATCCCACGGAATTGATGGGCTGCTATCAACGCCGACTTTATGGCTGGAAATCGCAGCGTCTCGCGCGATGCTTACAAAGTACACGGGCGAAAGTATACAAGCCGTACAGACTGTTTCAAATGTGCGTTTTCGCGTCGTCCGAATCGAATGACATTTAATTAAATCAAAAACGAAATTCATATCCGAGACGAATATTTGTTAGACGCATATTTATTGCGTAGAATATAATAATTTATTAGATAATGCAATTAGTCGATCATGTATATTTTATTATTTCACGCAGGGATAGAAGAGTTACGATTGTACTGAAAGGAATATTCATGATACGTCATGAGGAGAAATCTATATTACGAGCTATTACTATTATTATTTTATTAACATACCCGACAAAGTAATTGCTGCGGAGTATACTTCTTACTCGGTGAAGAGTTATCTTTATCTATAATAATGCACACACATTTGTACAATTATTCAACCAGAGTTTCTTGCGCTCCGACTCTCTCCTAATTCGTCTTCATCGTGTTTTCTTCTCTTGCTTTTTATATACATACTTCGTATGCGAGATCACCGTCTCGGGGCTTACAGAAAGGATATGTAATCATAATTAGTGATGTTATTAGTGAGTCATACACACACACACACACACACACGCGCGCACACACACACACACACACACATACATATGGGCTTGTTTTATTGGTTCGTTTTATCGGGGCTTGTATGGCGAGGGTTAACTGCCAAGGATAACTGGCTGGTGGATCCTACATCATTGCACGGCTGCATGAAGTATTCCGTCAGAGTCAATTAGAAACGTTTGCGAATCGAATCTCATCGAATGGACTGAAACGTCGTGACGTATAGAATTCGAAATAAAAAATAAAATTGATAATTTAATTTCGAAAATGAACAATAAAACCGTGTTAAAATCAATTTCAAAGCGATCGCAGTATAAGGATTGTAACTGGTTGTTCTTTTAATGATAGAAATTCAAGTTCTTTTAATTAGCAACAAGAACCATTGATTTTATCTCGAACCATCGCGTCTTAATAAATTAAATAATGAAAGCACAGAATGGTTTTTGTTATCTCCAAATATTAGAAAGTTCGATCTCATAGAGCAATTAGAATT
The DNA here is from genome assembly GCF_001594115.1 of Trachymyrmex septentrionalis. Taxonomy (NCBI): domain Eukaryota; kingdom Metazoa; phylum Arthropoda; class Insecta; order Hymenoptera; family Formicidae; genus Trachymyrmex; species Trachymyrmex septentrionalis. The sequence continues at coordinate 649,397 of NW_017305779.1, read as the reverse complement.
TTGCCTATTTATCTACGTAAACCAAATACTTTCAATATTATTGCAGGATAAAAATAAATTGCACAACGTACATTTTGGATTTTTAATCATTTTATTATTAGTCCACAAGTATTACAGTTGTTTTTCTATACGCGAAATCGACACATTGATTAACGACTTACGTCGATTTCGCAAATTACATTTTTTTAAATAAAATATAAAACATGATTTGTAATTTAAAACATGACAGAAATGATATTTGACACAAAATACTGGTGACGGGTGACGTTTTAATAAAAAATACATTAAATTGTAATACGCAAAAAGTTAATCCGATGGCTTTCGAGCTCGGACGGGATGGGCTCGGCTGAGCCCAAATCAATCGATCGATCGACCGATCGGCCGATCGCCACGAAACACGCGTTGTCGAAATGTTTGCCATTCGTCGAGCACTTAAAGCACCAACATTGCCGTGCACGATGCGTGCACGCAACCACTGCACATAAAATCATTATTATGGTGGCAATAAACCGTAAACGGACGCGTTGTATTTCCACTCGCGCTGCAAGCCGGGCTGCAAGAGCGCCCGCAGACTTGCGCGCGTACGTGCGTTCTCCAAAGGGGAATTTCTCCCTTTATTTCCTCGGCCTGCTCAACGGTGCGTGTTCACCGATGGAGGCGCATCCAGGATGACGTGAAGGACGAAGGAGGACGAGAGAAGGAGAACGCTCCGCACGCGCGCAACCGCGTTATACTGCGCCATTAGTGCCTGTCCACGAGCTTTATGGTGCTGCTCCGACTTGCGTAGGGCTGTCTTCCGGTGGCGAGATTCCAAGCGCGTCATAGAGCTCGCTTTTTAGAGAAAGAATACGTTCGAAGAAAGACTTACGTAGGAAAAATAGGTTGGTTACTCTATTTATGCAGTCTGTATAAATTTTATCTTTGACGTCGAATCTCAGATTTTCATTAAGTAACTGCAAGTTAAATCTCTAAGCAAAGGTAACGCTGTATACATTTATATATGCATACGTATATTTGATTTTCTTTTTAAACAGAAATTGAATAAGAGAGGAAGAAAAAGGAAGGAGAGGAAGAGTCATTTCACGTGGAGAGAAATGACTAGAACATTATTTTATTTTTATTATTTAGTTTCACGTTAAATTTTCTGTAACAAGCAATGCATCTTGTTGCTACATCAAAAATAAACGTAGACATTTATACAGTGTTTCACTGCGACACACGTGATATTTCCAATATTAAACTATGTTGTTATGTTAATACAACTGTGTCGTTTCTTGTCAGTTATTGACATTCTCGCTTATGCAACAAGAAGTTTCCAACATAAATTTGACGTTATCTTCATCATTATGTTTGTGAGATTACGGAGCGTCTCGGTTTCCGGCGTTTCGCTAAACAACTTGCAGACTACAACTTATTATTTTCGTAATGACTCTTATTCTGCAACTATTAAAGCGAAAGTAAAGTGCCATTATTTTTTTACACGTCTTTTAGATGAAATTATTTATTGCGCAATCCAAAATTATCCATGAATATTATCCGTTTACTCACAGGAAAATGTAATTAAAAGTCGCGTGTATCTGTATATTTATTTGTGTACACAGCTTTAATCGCAACTCCAATTATAGTCCGTGAACATTAGCTTCGGCATATTGCGTTCGTAATTTAAATTGATATTTTAATTTGGCATTATCACATACATATATGGTGTAACTTTATTTTGCACTGTTATTAAATTTCCTTTATCACGAGATATCTAGCGAACCCAAATGAGGAGAGCCGCATGCGCACGCGTGTAAATGAAAGCGTGTACTGTGTGTAAAAGGTTCTTGAAGAGAGATCCGCTTCGAGCAATTTCACTGATTACGTCTTATGTTGTAACGCGTCCATATGAAAGCATATTATTTCTCTTTTCTTTTCCACTTTATTATTCCCTTTGTCCGTATTTTCTTTTGTATTTTTAATTAGATTTTCGAAATAGTCTATAAATGCTTGTAGACTATTACAATAGAAGACACGGACAAAAGGAATAATAGAAGAGAATTTCATATTTGTATGATTTGTATGATTTTTTGCGGATAAAATTAAATTGAATGATCTTTCTTCGTGAACGATAACGAGAGAAACTCGTTCTCTGTCTGTCAGAGATCATATTGAAATATTTTTCGTGCGTAATTGAAGAGCCTTATTTTATATAAGTTAACAACTCACATAGATAACAAATAAGAAGAAATGTCATTTAAACTCTCTTAAGTATCTACATAAATTACCCTCGTGAGAAACTTCAAGCTCACTCGGTGAACGTAAAGTTTCAGAGAAATAAAATCTCTTGTTGCATGGCTAATCAATGATTTCCGGATCGAGTTCGAATTATTCTCTTATTTATCGCTGTAGATACGCGCATAAGGACAATTATATCTTGGAAACAATTTCGTCGTAGAATTTTCTAGCAAGTCTAAAACGGTACTCGCGGAAAACTTGGCGCGTCGGCATGTCTGGTAGAGTCGAGTTCATACATGAGAGACTTATGCGAATCTCGTATAGATAATGCGCGCAAGTTTCTTAATCAAATTTTAATTGCTGACCACGATTCGATAAACTCGCGTGAGATAATTTCAGTCTATGATATCGGTTAAAAAGAGGATAATATCTATCTCTACTGCGCGAGTAAAATCGCAGCCAATAGAGAACGCCTCTCGTTATCCCATCTGCTTCTCTCAATTAATTACAGCTAATTACTGATAGTGATAACCGGCATTATGATATTTATTATGCGAAACCAAATGATATTTATGATCGATGTGTTTGTCTACTTCGCTTTCGTTACATTTGTTTCGTGAAAGATAATTTTATTTATATATTTTATAGAATGTTTGAATGGTGATTAAAGAGAATAATGTCATTGTGTTTTAATATTTGAATATAACTTTTGAAATAATAAAGTAAATTTTTACTTTTTATATAGATTAATAATAAATACAAAAATTAATTTTCGAAAAATTAGAAAGCACAATTTTTAAATAATTTCTGAAGAAAATCATGTGTTTTGATATTTGAAAATAATGTTTGAAATAATAAAGTAAATTTTTATTTAAAATATAACAGATTAGTAATAAATATAAAACTTAACTTTTATTTTAAAATTGATGTTTAACTTGATTGATGTTATTCTTATATATATCGCCCCATTTTGACAAATATCTTTTATTTTAAAACGTAAGTAAAGTATTCGTTGATATTTCACTTCAAAGCGGCATCGTGTTGTGCATGACGCGTTTTATTTCACGTTTCTTCATACCCGCGGACACACCAAAGAGAATTCACGAGAGTAGAAATCTACGTAAAAAGTCGACATTCCGAATCGCTGCACTCTGCCCTCCACGTCGTCGTCGTCGTCGCTAAAGAAATCTCGGCTTCCCAGCTGAGCCGGATGAGAGGCGCGCACAATAAACGCGTTGTTCACCGCATTCCACGTGCACGCACGCGCGCACACGCCGACGCACGCATTGCCCGTACTCGCCGCAACGTACACGAGATTCAGTTCGGCGTCGTGCACACGTTACTCGATATTAATTGTACCCTCGTACATAGATAATTGCATTCGACTATACTTAAAAGCTCTAGCAGCGACCGATTAACGATGCCATCGTCGGTACGCGTCGTACGCACATCATGGCCGATATATAAAGGAGGATACGAACCGGTACATATATTCGTATTCACGGATGACTCGCACACGCGCACTTACAGAGCGATAGCTTTGAGTCAAACAAAATATTCCTTGTTACAACTTGACCGCTGTAATTGTGTATAAAAATATTAATTGCATCGAATGTGAACGCATTTGATTCCGCTTAAGAAAAGGTTACATGCGCGTACATGGGGAGAACGAGTTTGCTGAAGTATCTAAAGAAAGTATCTAAATAATTTAGATAGGAGTACGGATTTTTGAAAATAATTATGTTGCACCACGTCAAAATAATTATGTAGGGCATTCGAGCATGATAAACGAGCTGCAGAGTTTTGACATTCTGACAACCAGTTTGAGAGCATCCTACATAATTATTTTGATGGTCCAACAAAATTATTTCCAGATATATCTGGCTACGTCAAAAAGTTGTTCGACTGTTTCTTTTCATGTAAATATTCCATTTCTATTTTATTCGTATATTTTAGAAAGCTGGTCGAAATCGTTCTAATCTCTCGTTTAGTGAATCGTGTTACATGTGCTACATAAATTTTCGTCGCACAGACTGCCAATTAGAATCTTTAACTAGCTATTCAGATCTTCAAAACTTATATAACTTTATAAAACTTATATAACTTTGAAGCTGAGCGATTTACTCGTATTTCATTCACGGTTAGAAACATTCTTAATCGCGTAGCACAGATCAAGCCCGTCACTGGTGCACGTACGCGTGTTTGTACGATGGTACATCCGCACACAATCGTCGTCGTCGAAGAGCACGCAAGAGCACGTGTGTATGCGTATGCACACGCACGTGCACGTGCTCCAACCGGAGAGTCAGGTTGCGCTGCACGGATCAGCGACTGCCGAGATACGTTACATGCGCCTGGCTTCTGCGTTCACTGCCTCGACTACATGAGACGAAGAAAAGGGCTCGAACGAGATCCGAAGGTCGAAAGCATCGAAGAAGAAATGGCGTGCGCGATTATCGCCCAAGTAGACCCATATTCAAAATAGCATTCAAATGAAGTATCCTTATATACCTAACAAGATCTTATCCGTTTAATTAGGGACATTTATAGGTGAATTCTAAATAGAATCGTAAGGTTCGTAACTTCTTGTAAGACTTGTAAGAACTTATGATACTGATATTTGAATTTTATGCGTATGTACCGTAAGATGTACGATTATTTATAAATACGATTTCTCGTAAATCTTACAGCTAGAAGCTGTCTGTAAAAATGTAAAGTGTACAAACACTTGTAAGTATTTACAAATCTTACGAGAACATGTTACGAACCTTACTAAATCCTGCTTAGAATTTAGGCATTAGAGGGTCAGGTTGTGAACAACTTATGTTTCACACTGTTTCACGAAAAAAAATATTGCGTCTTCTCTTTCAATCTTTTCGTTTTCGATTAACGTCATACAGCGCTGTAATAAAAATACTAAGAAATATACTACATAAAAGGGCATACTTGCTAGAAAAAATATCGTGGATTAAGAAATTTGATAAGTTTGAACATAGTCTCTAAATTCTTTCGAATGGAATTTCATTGTAAAGAATGAAAATTGAGCCTGTCTTGAAAAAGAATGGCTCAATTTTCAGTCTTCAAGAGCGAGATTTCACTCTTCGGAGTGAGATTCATTCGAAAAGAGTTTTAGAGAGTATAGTCATTCCAAGATTAATGTATAAGCTGGAAGATTGTTAAAAGTGCCAGTTGCATCTCAAATGCAATTCCCATGCGTGCACGCACTGATGCGGATGCAGTAGCGATCAACGAAGCAGCAAGCGCGTAGGCGCAGCCAGGTCTGAAGAAGCGGAACGGAAGGATCGTGTAATCGAGGTGTAATTCATGAGGGTAGTATTTTTTAAGAAAGAGGTCGAACAAATATTTCCACGTTCACACGCGTGCCCGTCGAGCTCATCGCACGCCGTGCGTTGGACTGCGCGAGCGCGTATTCGCGACCGCGTGAAGCATTATCGCGCGGGTGTGCAAGCCGTTTTCTTTCGTTCTTTTTTTCCCTCTCTTTCTTTTTCTCTCTCGATTGAAACGTTCTTGGAAAACGCGGATGAATAAGGTCGGAATAACAGCGCGGAACGAGATGTACGGTTGTGTCTAAATGGCGCCATTATCGCGGCCCGTATGGATTGGCGGAGGCCGCGCGCGTGTAAATGGGATTACGGTATCTCCGGATGCGACGCGCGCGAACGCACGGGATAATGCACGATCATATATTACCGAATGCAAAATAAACGATGCACCGCGAACGACGCTTTACACTTCGGCATTGATAATTTAACACTTTGGCAGCTACGCCACTCGCCGACCAGCCGCGACAGCGCTTTAATTGCGGATATTAGTTTACGACGGATTGTCGTGGCCGCGAGGATACTGTCCAGCTACGATTACTGTGGAACTATCGTTTTTTTTTTTTTTTTTTTTCCATTATTATGCGCTAACTAACGACGTACGTTTAATAAAACAGCGTAAGCCGATCAAAGCAAGTTTGACATATATCAAGTTTCGCGTATACCTCTTATGATAACTTAAGACGCTCTTCCGTAATTTTTAACGACTGTAACGATCGTTAAGAATTACAGGATTCTTAGGCTTCTATTCTACTCTTAACGACAATGTCGATATCGTTACCCGTTGCACTCAGAGTCTCTAGAAACAAAGTCTGAGCTATCGCTTAGACCCTTTTTGATTGGCATGCACTCACAATGAGGCTACCAATCAAAGTGTAGCATGAACACACATACATTTATACTAAAAACACACATATATTTTACATCTATATATATGTATGGCTAAGATTCTGCCTCTAGAGACTTTATTCTTTAAAATTTTTAGAGTGAATCCCATTCTTAAAGATTGAAAATTGGAATACTCTTTTTGGCTGGTTCAAATTTCACTTTTTAAAGTCAAATTCCATTCCAAAGAATTTAGAGAGTAGTGTTTAGATTTTATACATAGAAAAACTCTGCGCTACAATAATGATATTGATACTGATGTTAAGAGTTGCAGAATAGAGGCCTTAATATTTTTTGTTTTTTCGCGTAACACAATTACAATGTTGATATAATCGGAGCTTTAATATTTTCGCAAAATGTTCTTGTGAATCTTAAAAATGATATGAAATGGATTATAAAATATTCTCAGTAGTAAATGAAATTTATGTTTAAATTTAAATGATTTTAAAATAAAATGCAATGCATGTTTATTAACAGTATGTCAATAATTATATAATGGACATTTTGAATAAAAATAATTTAATGATTTTGTAAGCATCTTTCTGCTTTACATATCTTATTTTTTATAGAAATTTTTGTAAGTTTTCTGAGTGAATTTATAATTAAAAGTTTTAGCGATACATATGACGAGAGGAAAGTCGGAAATTTTTATCTTTACGATGATAATATTAATAAAGTTCGTATTTTATGATAGGTTTCTCACGGATCCCCAGCACGACGTTGTATTCTTGTCATAAAATATAATTATATATAATACTGTCAAGATGTTTGCACGTAACGTCGGATTACCATGAATATTATTAACGCCTCTCAGCGGTCTTACAAATGAGCACTTAATTGGTCAATCATCATGCTAGAAATTCAAGAATGTAATATGATTATCAGTTTAAATGAGATATGTTAAGTATATATTTAAATACTTTCGAATACTGTCTACTATCTTGAATAAAAAATATCTTCAATAAATGCAAAAATATAGACGGCTTAAAATATGCTCGCTTCAACTTGTAGCTTCAAGAGAATCAAATGCATTTTGCTGCATATTTGAAAGATTACACGACTATTAATAACCGTGAGAACTACTTTTGCAGATCGCTGCAAGTAGAGAAAAACAATTTTGCTCATCCAATCGGAAGCGCCGGAAGCATAAAAGGATACTTTCGCGTTGATGCAGTAAGGACAATCAAATCGCCAAGTCACGACGTTTCGGTGATCGACGCTCGATGCGGTGCTTTATCGCGAGCTAATTAAAAAGCAAATTAATTCCAGCCTCCCCTCAAGGAAATCTACTTTGGATAACGAGTTTTCTGTTCGCTCGTAATAACACGCCCGTCGTTAACGCGTCTTGAAGCTTTCAGTCTGTCGAATCGCTTGGTCTACTCCACGTGGCATAGAAATGCTGTGAAAATGGATTCCGAACACGAACAATCCGAACACTTTTGCCAAGCTACTTATTTTCGCCCCGATAAATGAACATAGAAAATATTTTTTCTCCGTTATAGTATTAGTTGTTCAGAGTATCCAAGTCAAACAAGAGATTTATTAATGTTTGTGAGGCTTCTATTGTACGGTATAAATTTTCCTGAATTTATCGTAAATTAGCCCTTTTGATAATACATACAATGGGTACACATATCGAATTTTAAACTATAAAAATTTTTGTGGAAGTTCCAGGTTTAAATCTGAGTTCAATCTGACTAAGGTGAGATATTTTTCGTAATAAATTCTTTGCAGCTTTTTAAGATGCTTATTAGCATAATTATTAAATTAACGATCACTTTATTTTGAAATATATTTCAGTTTACGATTGCGTTTCAAGTCCGAGAAACTAAATCGAAGCACAATTTATAGAACTGAAAAATGTATTATATTTGTACAAATTTGCATATAAATATTTATTGAGTACCAAGAGATCCGCTTTAACTAAAAATAGGATTCTTTCTTTTATTTGATTTATCGGTTTCATTTCTTCATACTTATAATTGCTTTAAATTTTCCTACGAATTTCATTATGACGTTTCACACTCGCAACTTTTAAACAACAAAGAATAGTTTTGCACAAATTTCATCTCGTTTTCACTTTTACATTTTTAGCGGAGCCTTAAGAAACCCGGTGAAAAATTACGCATTGACAGGAAGGTTAATTAGTTAGGTAGGTTAATATATAAAGTGCAATCGCGTTCCTAAACATGAACATTCGTTTAAGTTGATCGAAGTATAGCCGATGCTTTGTCTCTGTTTAGAGACGGAACTCGGAAGGACGAAGAATTCTACTTCTCTAGAGAGTTAGAAAGGGACATGGAAATACCTTAACTAATTTCAACTAATGTCTACACAAACGGCTTGTAATTAATTATGAATTTTATTCTGGGATTTTGCGAGACGATAGCCGCTCCCTGGCGATTAATTTTCTACTCGCTGCTCAATAACAACTTCCGGCACAGCTGCAACGTTCCACTTATAGTATAACGCACGTGTCTCCGCATCAATACGATTTAAAGTTTCTCCCAGGTATACTATAGAGTATAAAACGCAACGAAAAAACGATGGACACGATTAGCGGAAAGGTGAACCGCCCGCCTTCACCAGTCATTACAATCATCCGACACGACAACGTAATTTCGTAATTGGATCTCCCGTTAATTATTCATCTCGTCGTGAACAGTTTTCAATTCGACGGTCCCCCCGAGATCCAAGGCTCTCTCGTTCAACAGGTGCGCACCGTAACTCCTTCGCGACTCCTATTAATTGCATGGAAGCATCTCTTGTGCGCGCGAGAACCTTCTTGAAATCTCGACCGATCTCACCTTCCGCGGGGCGTCCTTTCGATCGGTCCCTGCTCGCCCGCCGATTACCATAATCACGCGGATTATATGCTTTAAGGTAATTACATGTTCCTGCATACGCGCACACGTACACACGGGTGAATCCAACCGCCCGCAATTGACCGCGCCTCTCGCATTAATTTCATCGGAACTGCATCGGCCAGAAAAAGCCGTCGTCGGAATGTTATCTCACTATGTTTACTCGACGCACTAGGGAGGCTGCGCCTGATAAATCTTGTTAATTAGGCCTGTGGACCAAGTCCAGGCGCGAGGGAGATTTGTGTGTTTAGGTTGCAGAATAGCTTTTGTAATTCACCTGTCCGATCTAGGAAACGATATAAAATATCACCCCGCATTCATTAATTGCTTCGTATGATTTTAAAGACGGAAAGGATCCGTAATAATAGATCCATAATGGAATAGTGTTTCATGAAAAATATTTTATGAATGCAATCGAAATTACGTGAAAAAAAGAGAGAGAGAAAGAGAAACAGAAAGAGAGAGAAAACTACGTTGGATTTCTATTTACACCAGAGATCTCTCTCGTCGACATAATTCCAGTCTACATCGATTCTTACACTTCGTTCCGTTTACTGTGTAAATAATTCGTGCTCTTAGGAATTCTGAGTTAGGAATACACTATTAGCTTCCAAGCTACGGGCTCGTCGATAATCATCGAGCACAATGCGAAGACTGTACCGGGAGGATATATGATGCAAGTGGCTGACATTGCGTGCACACACGCACGTGTGCACTTAGCGATGGATTCAAGCAACATGCAATAACATATAGGACTCTCTACTTCGCAAAGAGTTTTGATATTAAAAGTTTAACGATAGAATTCTTACCTCTACTTGTATCACATCTTTTCGTTCTTCACTCTGCCCGATTCTGACGATTATCGATGCACTCGGAAGCTAACAATTTAATAAATAAGATCTCTTATTCAGATATTGTAAGGATTGTATATCCTTAATAGAAATTTCATACATTTTTTAAGCAGTTATTACATTAACTTTGTCTATAGTAACTAAAAGGTAAAACTATTTAACATTTTAATGAAGATGTAACGTTTTACCTGCAATTACTGCGCAAAAGACGTGCAAAATCTGATTCTATTTATTGAATAAAAACATGATGATAACAAATGGACTATGTATTTTAACTAATAATAATCTAATATTAGATGATAAATTGGATACAAGTGTTTGCGCAAATTACACATGTTTTTACCAGGAAAACTGCCTTCAGTCACTGAATAAAATACTCATCAAGTTCTTGTCTATTTTTAAAAACAGTATTGTTACAACTAATTATAGTATAATAATATACGGCAATAATGTCTAAAAGAAAACTGTATAATATAGCTCCAGGAGTATAACAATTACATTGAAGTAATATAATTCCAATAATTTTAGGATTACAGTAACACTGAAATCGATATTCTAGGATCACGCAGTTCGCGTAATGTGACCTGAATTTATACTCGTTTGGCACTTATGTGACTCATAACTTTAATGAGAATTATAATGCGGATCGAAGCCATTGCTGACGCATGGACAAGCGTGGCTTTGATGCGTGCGTAGACAAGCAGACGTAGGATAACATTGCTGCCCGCTGGTAACCACTGCTGCATTCCGGCCGTGCCGATATTGCCCCGTGCAAATTATTCAAATAAAATTATGCAATTACCGATATACGTAATAGTCGCATTAAGAGTAACTAGTGCGAACAGAAATTCCACGGCGTTGCCGTAATTATGATAAGTCGCCGTGAAGACAAATAGGACGCTCCGTATGCAAAATGTATATTGCATACATATTAAATATCATGAATGTATGTCCACGAATATACATACGTGCATTCGTCGAAAATGTTTTACATCTCGTGTATCGAGAATATTTCTTTTCCTTTGACACAGATATACCGCGGAACATGGGCAGCGACGTCCATCGATCGTCGGCATGATAATTAGGTCCTCCTTTTCAGTGTTGCATTTCGATGCATCTCGTGACATGAATCTTGCAAAATAGCATCGAGATTATAAAGTCCACATCCGAATGGTGCGCTCATTGCAATATAATTAGATGTACAGTTTCGCGATAAATCATTAATCTCGTATCTTTTTATGAGTTAAAATTGCAAATATATTATTACATATTTTTAATACAGTTTGATAATTTAATTCAGTTGAATCTTCAATACAAATCCAACAAATGAATTTACATTATATACAGTAAACTTTATATACATTATATACAGTAAAAAATCAGTTTGCTATATTAATATTTAAAAATATAATTTAATAATAATAAGCTAATATTACGTTATATATATTGCTAAATTTTTTAAATTTGAGTTATTTTTAATTATTATAGGTTGTTAATGTTTCTACTCAACATATTAATTTAACTAAAACAATGAAGTTGAATAATTTTCTCAAGAAATGTATTAAATTTGATTCACATTTAGTTTATTGTTATTAAGTGCATACGAAATACGGACGCTATTTACGCTGCTTGAAATTAATAGCGAATTCAATTGAATGCATTCAGTGTGCACTCAATGGTACGTGTTAAATCCGTCGTACACAGATTGACTTAAAAATGTGTGTTTAATATAAAAATGATTAAACCGCGAAATCTTCAATACTTTTTATTATGCTGTTAAATAAAATATGTATTTTATAATTCGAAATGTTCACATTTCATTTTTACACTAGATTAAATCAGAAAAACTTTAATGCGCACTAATGCGTTTAACTGAATTTGCTATAAGCAATTCAATTACTGAAGTGAGTTCATCAGATGTGATTATTTTTTTAATCACATGTTTTGTATTAAAATAATACATTTTAACGCATGTGAAGGTTAAATGTTATTTAACTTAATGGGTTGAAATTTAATTCTTTAATATTTAACAATGTGGCTGTACATATAAATAAGATTTTAATATACAATAAAAAAATCTATAAATCTACAAAATTGAGCAAAATAAAATACTATTTATAAGACTAAAAATTTTCTCACGAAGGTTTAAGTATCCAAGGGTCCGAGACATTACCGGATATCATACTTTACTTTCTTGATTCCAAAGACTGAGGTAGTCCTTGAAGTAGCTTCTCGCTTTGCGATGGAGAGAAAGAGAGATTCCAAGGATAAAATTGTTCGACGATCACGCGTGGGTACGAGATATACCCACGGATACCCTTTCAAAACGATAAATCAACGGAAATCGTATATCATTCGACGCGACGTGAACCAGTTCGAAAGTCGTCTTGCTATGCGCACCGGACGTAAGGCCTCTCGATATTCATATGCATACATATATGAATAATGTAAGATGCTTCTTATAAAGCCATCGAGGCGACCTTTTGCAAAATTGTTGAATACTTCGTATTCTCCCCTAAGAAGTTCAATCCAGGACGAGACTCTTAGCGCTATCCTGTCAAGAGGCTAACTTAAAAACTACTTGAATTTATATAATACTACTTGAATTAGTCAGAATTATGTTTAATGTCTAAATAAATTTTTTTGTCTCTTTATCCTCTTTTTCGTTCCGTTACGTCATAAAATCGGCTATGTGTGCGCAGTTGAAATTCTGCTAGGTAATAAATGTCTTCCGCCGTCACATATCGTCACGTATGCATAAATTTGATAGGTGCAGCGTTGTAGTTGTAACGAAAATGTGTGTCACTGGTGTCTATGTCGGCTAACGGCATCTCGTCCTGATCATCGGTGACGGTGGGCCACTGTAATAAATAGTAATATTCTATGCATCATGAGATCCGCCATTGTGCATATACGTTCTCATACATAAATATTACTTATACACCTACGTAACATATCTTGATCGCGGTGATCGTGTCGTGTCAAGAATGTCTTCACGCATGGTAACTCAAGGTTAGCACGATGCCCCTCAATTGCAAAAAAAAAAACAACATATAACGTATGTATAAATAATAAAACAGTAAAGCTATCAATCGAATCTGCCTTCCTATGAAAATTACATGTATCATAAAAATAAATGTTTCGTTTGTGTTTAATAAAATGCAAAATATGAAAAAGTCTATTCTGCTGGAAAATCTAATACATGTATTTAAAAAATTGAGAATTTTCATGTAGCTCTTAAGAAAAAACTTTTCTGCAAATTTAATTCTTTAACAACCAAAGTAATCAATTTTATTGATTATACTGTGGACGTATTTGTGTTCATGTGACAAGGGACCCTATAAATAAAGAAATTATTATCGAATTTGATATCATCAATAAACCGCACGTAACAAGGATTGCCAAAGGATTGAGGTGGATATTGCGGTGTGTTTGCAGCTCTAAAGCTTTCGAGATAAACGTTTGTGTGCGAGCCTCCACCGTCACACCTTCACGTTTATATAAGGATCCGCCGGGTAATCAATGAAGAATCGGGAACACGTACCACGAGATGGTCATTAGAGGTCCGCATGGAGTGTCTCGACCTACCGGTACTGTGTAATTGAATTTCCGCTATTTCTGATCCGTGTACAGCCACTACAAGCTACATAATACTCGTGGCTGACATTAATCCCGTGTTATTTCTAATTCTATTTTGGTTTTGCTATCGATGTGACCGAGTATTAATAGGACTCATCAAGAAATCAAGTATAACTGTAAAGAGAAATTTGATAAATAATTTTTGGAAACGTTATAAAGAGAGAGGATAAATAAATCGTTAGACAAACATTTATGTTCAGGTAATTTCTGCTATTAATATATCAACAATTTCTAATAGAAATATATGCAGTTTTTTTAAGCACATCTATAGTTGCTATCTAATCGTATTACTGTATATATTCTTATTAATTGTAACAATACTGCGTAGGAGATGGACGAGAACTTGATAGAGTTTTATTCGATAACTGAAACAGGGAAAAATATATGCAATTTGCGTAAATACCTGCCTAATTGTTGTCTACAGTATGAAATTATTATTAGTTAAGATACTGCGTAGTTTATTTATTGTTGTAAATTTATTATTTTGTAAATTTTGATAAATGGATTCAGTCTTTTATTACAGGAATTACAGGCCAAGCGTGTTACTAGAGTGGAAGCTTAAATAGTTATACTTCTCATTCACTAGACGGAGTTAGTATAATTGTATGAAATTTTTATCAGAGATGTGACAATAACATTATCTATTATTAAATGTCTGTTAGTCGATTGCAGTATAAAGGACGAATTTTTTCGAATTAGATGATTTGCTTCGGGACATTTTTATTTTATTTTTATTTCTTGCACGCGAAAATAGGATCATTTTTTTCTAAAGTAACATCAATTTAACCGTGATAATCAAGTATCAATGTGATTTATTTAGCAGGCACACAAGTGGGTTTGGCATTTCGATCGACGACCGTCGGCGTGACGAATAACCCACATTGAATGAAATTGTATTCCAACGAGGCAGTCATCGGATACGCCCTCGCCCATCGACAATCGTTTGATCATGTTGCAATCATTCAACATATTGAGATATATATATATATTTTTTTTAACGACAATCATTCTTTCTACATAAAGAATCTATTTGGAACAAAAGATCGATGATCGGACTCTTCGCTCCTGTTTGTAGAGAAATGTCAAATCCATTAAACGAGTTACGTGTTAACAATAAGCTTTTTCGAAGCTTTTCGAGTAATTGAAATCAACAAAATACTCGTTATGTGACTCGTTTATTCAACTTGTTTGCGCCTCGTCTTTCGAAGTTCCTTTAAGACGAGGCGCAAACGATCCTTCGACAATAAAGGCTATCGATAGCATTAGTGTAACTTTAGCGATCAAATCAATTATCTAACTCGAGAAACATAATACGCGGGAGGACTTCGAAACTTTATGTTTCTACGAAGACCGCTTTTGGTAGCTAATCCGAGACTAACGAGGCCCTACGTTCGTTAGAGCGACGTAATCCGAGTACATGGATCAGCTAACTACGGCACGGTGATTACCGTGAGCGAATGCAATCCGGTCTTTACACGTTACGAGCACACGTCCACCGTCGTTGTAACAGATCCTGAGTTACACTGCTACCTAGAATCGTTATCGCGTACAATGTGGATAATTAATATTCTGGGATCTGTACATGTCAAAAAGTAAATACCATAAAGCTCTTATATACAATAATAGGGGCAAGAAATAAATGTGCGTTGAACGTCCGTGGAAATCGATCACGAGTAATGAAATGTTCCGTCGTTAAAATTATGCCATCAAACTGAATAAAGAGCAGTAGGTAATATTGAAGATTAATACATCGTATAAATAATAACGATAACTCCATAATCGAATAAACTTCAAACAGAATTATATTTCAACCGTATAAATTTATTACAATTTTTTAATATCTTAATTTATATTAACGAATTATTCGTGATAAATACGTTTATGGCAAATCCGCTTTTGTATTTGTTCGCAGAAAAAAATTGCAGCAATAAACTGTTGTAACAACTTTCCACAAGAACCGTTTGCAAACGAGGCTCATCTGCCTTTATGAAAATTTTACTCGTACGAAGCTCGTTACGATTTATGATCGTTTTGTTACGTGCAAATTGCGCAAAACGTACGAGCGATATTATCACGTGTAAAACATCGAGATATTTTACGAGTCCGTCAGCTACCCTTGAAATTGGATTACGTAATTAAATTACTACGTTTATACAGGAAAAGTTATAACTTTTAAACTTTTAGTTAATACCTATCTAGCTAATACCTATCTAGATAACGAGGATATATGCAGTTTCGCATATCGCGAAATGATGGAACGTTGAATAAAATAGAGAAGAATAGAAGTGTTTTTGAGAGTGAGAGATATAAAAATTTATTTTTAGAATTTTTATTGAGAAACTTTATTTTGCTCGATTTACTGTTCTATTATTTTTAAAGTAATTTTGATATAATATTTTTATAAACATGTTATTTTAGTTTCTGTTAATTTTTATATAATTATAAGAGATATTTATAGTTTCAACTTATATATATTTAAAGTTTTAACTTTCCATTCTACTTGTACGCTTTTGTGAATCCAAGCATTTTGAGGCCATAAATTGTCGATTTTAAATATGTCTGGTAGTTGATTATAAAAAAATCTTTATATGCTGTAACGGTGTCCTTTACTCACAATATTTCTTTTTGTGAGCCACTGTGCTGGCGAATTTAAAAATACCCGGTACAAGGAAGAACGTCAGTTCACTGCTTCTTAATGATGACTTATTCTCTTTGTTTATTCATCGTTGAAATTTTGCGATGTGTTTATCTCGAGGGTGTCCATAATTTACATCGCATTACGGCGTAATTGTTGCAGAAGAAGTTGCACGTGTGAAATATCGTAGTACTCGTTTCTTCATGAATTTTATTACACCGTACGATGTTTTTTGTTCTATGAAAAGTACGCACAGCGGAATTTTCAGAATAGAATATAAACGCCATAGTCGAGCGCGTGCATCCTCCAGAAGACACTTGTCACTGAGTTCTTGCCGCGTCACGTGAGTTACGCGCGTTCTTTTACATTTATTTACACGGCAACACGAGGGACTTAACGGGCCCTGTATGGTGACCACTTGTCATTTCTCGTCGGATTTTCAGTGGAAACTCTGGCCGAGGTACGCTCAACTATTACGGGTGATAGGTAGTTGACCTTTTTATCTATTGTATATGCTCTTTCGCGGTGTTTATATAATTTTTAACTCGGTCTATAGTATGCATATGATATTTTTCGCACGAGTATACTGTGAGTTAAAGGCACCTTATCAGTGTCCTTAATACATAAAATTATATGTTTAGTTCAACATTTTCCTCATTTTATTTTAAGACTCGCTAACTGTTTATTTTTTATTAATTATCCAGGCAAACTGTTATGAAATGTATATTGCACGAACAAAAAGTGTTTTGATATAAAACAAAACGCTTTTCTATAAAAAGCTTCCATAAAAAGTACATCGCTGCAATTTACATAGTCGATATGTTATTTTCGCTCGTTCAATCAGCAATCTCGGCGATAATTCAAGTTTTGCGTCACGTGTATTATGAATAATTTGTGTTTATATCGGGGATATATCGTGTTTTTTAAATAGATTTTTACTAGAAATTTAAATGGTTGCTATGCCCTTCTCCCTCTTTCTCTCTCTCTCTCTCTCTCTCTTTCTCTTTCTCTTTTTTTCTTTCTTTATCGCTGGAATTATTTAAGACTCTTGCACCGTCGCATTCTTTCGCCCAACATCTCGCACCTTGTCTAACGGGATTTTGCGTAGACAGATGCGGAAAAGAGACTCGCGGAAAAGAGACTTATAAAAAAAAAACAGCAATATCCGTGAGAGAAAAAAGAATGAACCGCACGTGAATCCATACTCACGTTGTTAACGAGATTGCCCGCGATTCATAAGATATGCAAATTTTCATTACATTCATGCGTTCGCAGCGAAGATGTTGCATGTTGGAATGACGTGACGTTACGAATACTCGTATACCGAATATAAATAATTATCGACGTAACAAGTAGTGCGACGTTTACGTAAGAAAGCTATTTATAAGAAAGAATATATTGTAATTTTCTCACTATATTTGTTTGTAGATTTATACATTGTTCTTATTCATTATTTTCTCATTATTATGAAAAAAATGAGGGCAAAGTTACAATGTGAGGGCAGAGGCGCGATTTCGAAATCGGCGCGCGAGTATCGAATTTCGTGGAAAACCGAATCCTCCTCATCAGCAAACGCGGAAACCAGGAGGATCGGTCGAGACGACGTGAACACGACCCATATATCGGATGATAGCGATTCATCGTGAGAGCTGAACAGAGTGTGGAATATTAGTTTACCGAGCGGCCCGCGGGGACTTTCGGTCGATTAAGGTTACATCCATCAGCTCTTTAATCCGTTCTAGATCCAAGAGCCAGAGAGAGACGATCCATTTTTATTGCGTGATGATTGATAAACGGGAACAGCCAGATGCTCGGGTTGCATATTTTTCTTGACTATTTCAAGAACGCTCGATATATGGCCACGCGACTGACCCTCACAGAGGATGAATTATTAATTGATGCTGTAGTTTTTAATAATTTAAAACTGCATTGTTTTTCCGTGAGATATTTTCAAAAACATTCGAAATGTACGAGTATTTATTGATTTGCTACTTTAAATGTCTGCATCTCTCTCTTCTTCTGATAACATTTATTTTCTTTATTTTCAATTGCTCATTGTCTGCATACTTGTATATTTCATTTTTATTTTCTTAACAAAATATTTGATTTCTCTGAAATTCAAATATTATATTTTTTATTTTTTGCACGTATAATCGTAAATTTGAAAAATTAAATTAATGTTAATTTAACTTCTTCCAATAAAATTTCCCCAGTTACTTCTTTCAATGAAATTAAATTATACAGATAGGAAAGATCCATTAGAAAATCAATATGTGAGATTCTCATAAAAAGATGTCAGAGATGAAGTGCCAGACACAGATGGTTATTTCGTGCCGTCACTCGCGGGATACCACTGGCTTCTCAGGCGTGAAATTGGGCGGTGTAAACGCAGAAATTTGGCCGATGTTCGGGTACCCAGAGAACCACAAATTTCACGGATCGTCGAACTCGCCGGATAAATATCCGGGATAGAATTCGAATGCCGTGTGAGAGATTATTCTGCCTACGTGTCACGCAAGGTCGCCATCATCGTCACGTATATGTATAAGAATTCAAGGAGTCAATGTGAGAATCCTGCTGATTCTTTGAAGAATGTTTCAAAGAGCCCGACGGTGGTTTTCACGTTGTTCCGTTTAATAATCATTACGCACCTCCCATCGTGTGATGCATACGGAAGAACACGACTCGTTCCACGTTAGATAGGATCGATACACGTGTCATGAATGTGCAGGATTTTTTTATGTCACCAAGCTTTTAGTTCGTGTTTAAAAGAGATAGATGATTTGTCGATACCTAAAAAAATATACATTGATGCATATTAATTTCTTACCAATTTAAAACTTAAACGTATACAATTCACGAAGGTAAAAGTACTAAAATAAAAAAAAACATTTCCAGATTTTTTAATATGATTTAAACTACGAACAATTAAGGTGTAAAGCTCAAAAGAAATATTATATTTTTTTACATAACAAACGGACAAAGAAATCTTAATTATGTTTTGAATAACAGTTATTTTAATAAATGTTTTTAATATAATAATTGTTTTAATTTCAAGGAAATTCACTAATGAGTAATGTGTCTTTTTTTAATTTATTTGTGTGCCAACTTTGGTCCTTTGCGCAGAAAGTAAGACAGCGCAAGAATGAGAATCACTGACGGACGGTATATCTTCGGTGTAGGACTTAGACGAAACATTATCTGCGTGGTCCGATCTGCTAATCTTGATCTTCCAAGGAAATCCACTTAAACTGTGACTTTCACTGGATCCTCGTATTCTTTGCGGGGATCGTCGTACGACATGTGATGTTTCCCGACATCATTCGAAGATAAAACAACTTGGAAACGTTTATCAAACTCGCCCCGAAATGCCACGCTACTCGTTGACGTCAGTCGTATAGGTAACGAGCGAGATTTGATCAAATCTCTCGTACATCGCGTGGGCGTGCCTACTCTTCATTGCGGGGTCATTTTCGCCGGTATCGCGCAGCTCGATCGTGCGATTCGTAGATCCTTCATCGTAAAGGTCGCCGAGATAAGACACGACACCGAGAACGTAACCTCTTCTGTTTTTCAAACCGCGCTTCTCCCCGTATTGACAGTCGTCTCGACTTGATCCTTACCATGCTGCGTGTTTCCGCATGGCTGAGAGAGCGAAAAGATAGATAAGCAAAGCTGATAAACGATATATTAATTGATCGATCAAATGGGCACCGTAAGGAATTCGCAGTCTCTGATTTGTAAATTTTCTTAAATTAACAGTCTCGCGCGCTCAGACTCGACGCTGTGAAATTCTACGCTTGATTGAACTTCGCTTTTTTTCTTCATATCAACAGGCGGTGGCTCGTGACGGCCTTGTTCTCCGCAATGGAAATCGGAGAGTGTCTAAATGCGCTTGCAGTTTACTGGCTAAATTTAATCGGAAATGATTCCACGTAACTTTCGCTTATATTCACTTTTAACTCGCACGACATTTGTTTGCATTTTTATTTACGTACAGATTCTTGCTCTCGAATTTTATGTTACAATTACAGAAGTGAGACTTACATCGGAGTATTTTACGTGCACAATTAAATGTGTGATATAATCCAACCTGTAGTGATAAAATGAGATTGTTATCGTTCGACATTCTAATCTTATCATTCGATTATTTATTACGAAGTGTTAAACGTTATCATTTCATCAGTCTCTCTTTAACAGTTCTTTACATCGTGCGAAAAGAGATTTAGCCGATACAAAGATATATACCTATCTTTCCTTCGTATATAAAAAGAGAGAATTGTACATTTCTATTTCTGCTGATGAATGCATTGATTAGCGCATAACTGTTCTCTTTGCTTGTAACACAATTATTAATGCTACGATTTTCCCACAGCTAGATACTGTAACTCTTAACGTCATTATTAGTATATCGTTATATTGTCATCGCACAGTTTTTTTTGCCCTAAACATAACGTCTGCGCAACGACACTGGCAGTATAACGATACTGACACTGTGTTGTTAAGAGTTACAGAATAGAGGCTCTGGACTCTTCGGATTACATAAAAATCACTGAAATAGAATCGTCGATTACTCTTGAGGCCAGGAATCAGCTTTTCTCGCGTGAACAGAGACCGGGCCGAAGCAGTAGGGGCGCATCCTGCGTCAGAGCGACGTCAATGCTTTACAGCCTCGGTCGACGAACCCAAGCATCTGACGTTATTTTCAACGAGCGCCTATAAACCGCGGCACTTACTCGCACGAGCGAGTTGCAGCGCGGAACGGCCTTAATCGCAAACGGAAAGAAATCGGCAGCGATGAAGGATACGCGTGGAATCCCTCAATTCGAGCTAATCGATGATTTCCCGTGCGTGCCTCATCATCTTTTAACTAGATTGCCATAGTGTTCGGGATTGGTCCGAGCTATCCAAGATCTCGTTTTAAGAAGTCAATACTCTCACTTTACTCTTCTACACTGTGAGATAAATTAATCATGTGATTTATCTGCTTTATACGTCACGAATTATTAAATCTCCGGAACTGATGAACCAAAATATGTAACACAGTTACTGATGCTGGGTCTGTAAGATTTATTTAGTTTATATTAATTTAAAAAATACTAATTAATTTTAAGGAACCAAAATGGCATATCTTGTACAAAAAAATAAATACTAAGCATATTTTACTAAGAATAATGATCCAAATTTTTTAGATATTACGTAAAGAAGAAGTTAATTAACATTCTTGACAAAGATTTATGATAATCTTTTGTCAAAAATGTCGAATAATTCAGTTTTCTTTATGCTGCATCTACAAGTTTGGATAAACCACCGACTGTGTGGAAGGTTAATTTAATTTTAAATAACTGACCTTTCAACTAGATAACTTCTTTCCGTTAAACACAATTATAAAATATATAGATGTTCAAAATGTATGCAATAATACCACAAATATAATTTTCAACTATAGTATATTAGAATAACTTGTACTATCGTACTCATCATCATGAGACCTTGGATTAATGAAATAACTTTTGTTTTCTTTATCATTAAACCACACGAAATTCCATTGCAGCAGAAATTCGATCACCGTCGTTGTGGGTGTTCAAGATATTGCCTGGCCGCATCAGAGAAGCCGCTCTCTCGCCGAAAGTCGACGGTGCTTTTTTATGATCGCGTCGCGTCGAGAGGCGGTAGATATCGTTTTACGTGCGATAAAAGGCGGTTCATCTATCGGGAGCAACGCGGCATCGATTAGGAGTCAAATTTAGCAAAGGTAATGGGATCCGTGAAAATAATCTCTTGTATACGTACGTTTGACGCCGATGAAAGCCACGAATATAAAGCCTGAGACACAATTGTAAAGTAATAGGAGCAAGGAAAAACAGATTTCAATCTTTCAGGAACCGTATATTCTGAACATTCTGGTGTATAGATATAGGATTTCTGATAGATTGAAATCTTTGTTTCCTGATTCTATTGTCTGCGTTTTTTAATCGTGTCTCAAGCTTTAATCCATGGAAATAACAAGTTTATCAGAAACCGCGTATTCTGATATACGCAGACAAACACTTCTGATAAATTGAATATTCCCTGTTCCTATTGCTTGAGCTTTTCAATTGTGCATTAAACTTAAAAGAGACACAATTGAAAAATGCATGCAATAAAGGACACGAAATAAAAGATTTCTCATCAGAAACCGTGTATTCCGGCATACTTTTCAATTGTGTCTTAAGCTTTAGATATATTTCTTTTCTTTCTAAGCTTTAGAACTTTAGATATATAATATTAGATATATCAAAGAATCGAGTTACTGTAAAAAATCGGCTACATGCAAGAATCATAAACTTTATGCATCGCAATCTGATATTCATATCGTAAAGATTCACCGAGAGAAGCAAAATTGATTTACAATCTAAAAAGTACGATCGACTGTTCTATTTTTATAATATGTAATTTTGACCACGGATAAGAAAGAAAATTACGATAAGACTATATAAAACTAGACTATATTTGAGTAAAAGTTTTGCAAAAATGCAAAAATATATCAGTGAAAAGATATCGTAAGAGAACGTTACAAAAAAGAACATCTCAATAAATAGTGCGCCCGATTACTCCGATTATACATGACGTTAACGCCATTGAGATTAACCGATCTCGGCGAGACAGAGACAAACGGATTTTGATCGACGCGAGCCACCGGTCTAAGCGATACGATCTTTACGGACGTTTTACGGGGTCGTGGCGTATTACGGCTCAATTTACATCGCGTATATGCGGTAACGGGAGTGCGCGATACTTAACGGCGAGAGAAACGATATATTCTTTACGGCCGCTTCACGGGCGGTGGCGACCATCGCGCGTCCGCGTTGCCGCGATGCAACTGCAAATCGCGCTTGTCGCGGCCGCAATCGTGGCGAACAATGCCTCGGGAAAATCGACGCACACGCACACGTCACGTGCGTGTCGGACACGTAGAGACACGTGGAATACTTCCGACGTTTGCCTGCACAATTGGAAATACGTAAAGTTTAAGGGTCGCGTTTTACGATGCATCCGCGTGCAGGCGTGGGTGCAACTACGACGTTCGCCATTATGCACGGACGTCGGGAAAAGCTTTGACAAGTCCGATCGATTGTCATTTGGAATGGCTGCGCGTAAATATGATGGATTATGTAAGAGAGGGAGAAAGAGGCAACGTAACTAATATTTTTACAAATAAAATGATCAAATAAAAAAGATCAAAGTTACTACCACATTTTGCAACAGAAATTGCAGGTGGACCACAACACAAAGACCAGATAGAATGAATGGTTTTACTGATTCGTCCTTTTTTCATTTTCTGCTTTTTGTGCTGCGAATATTACGTAGCACAAACCGCGATGAAAAGTTTGTATAATTTACCGTAAAATAAATCCAGGGAACGGTTTAATGTAAAAACGAACTTTGATTTCAACAAACAGTTGCAAGCCAGAGGTTACGTTATGATATAAAAACTGCGTACTTTTCTTATCTTAATCATACTGGACATTTTTTTTCGAGCAAATTAATAAGAATAATAATTAATCCTTATTTTTTTGTTAATTTTAAATTTGTAAATCTTTGACAACTCGGGCTGTGAATTGGAACTTATGATACGAAACTTAAGCGTAGATACTTTGAAGAAAGATTCTACAACATTAAAAGTTATCTACCCATTATACACGCACATTTAAATGTTATACGAAAAAAATACAGATATCTTACATAAAATTTTCCAAATATCTCTTCTGTAAAATTCTTCCGAATATTTTATTATTTTATAATGTTTTATAATAATACAATTACTTCCTAAGTAATCCATTCAACATTTTATTTTATTATTTCTATTAAAATTTATATCAAAAGATATTATTACATATTTATCGTGCTTTAAATATTTGTCTTCAAAGAACAATTCTACCAGTTTTTAATTAAGAATCTAAAATTGAAGTAATATTACAATTAACAAAATCTCAGTAATATTACAATTAAATATATTTTATTACGCTAGGAGTTAAATGTCGCTTTTCGTGCGAACTGTGAGCAGTATCCACTCTATTTTCGCTTATGTGATAACGATGAAAGTTTGTCGAGTAACTTCTCTCGGAGTTACCGGAGCATACGATGTATCAGACCAAAATTTGATGACAAAAGCTAAATGTGTAGGCAGCCTATCCGTAAGATCCCATTATATTGACGGTCGGCTTGCAACTGACCTATTGAAAATCAATGCCTCGGACCTTCGACAAAGCCGTGTCTTTTCCTATCGTAACACGGATGATCGCACTTCATTCCCCTGTAAACACGAAACCCTTGCTTCGGCAGTACGAGAGGATCCCGTCGCGAATAAAACACTTGAAAATAAATGAACGGTCATGTGTGATCGCAGCTATTTATCTGGCGCTGATATAAAGGGATGGTTTCATTTAATTGAACTCAATTGGCTCAGAGTTGCGATTGGGAAAAATCTATATCTCGTTATTTCATTTCGAGTCATAAAATTCACTAAAATATGTTTTGCGCATTTTGTTTTACGAGTTTTTTTATCTTAACTTTCATTTAAAAAAAGCATAATTTAAAAAAATACGAGATAGCAATTAGACGATTTTAATAATATTGCTAAATATTTAAAAGTTCAATTTAAAATTTGTAAAATATATATAAGGAAGGGGGGTACTTCTTCGGAATCTCGTTATGTATGAGAAGCAGTACGAACAGGGTTAATGTCTGCATTGAACAAAGCCGAACTGGAGACGCGAGGAAACGCAAAAGAATTCATGCCCAAAGAAAAGGGCAGCCTTGAAAGAATGCCGGGGCCGTCCAACGTATACCGCTTTACATTCCATTCTGTAAAATATTTCTGGCCAGTCGAAATTTACCTGAACGGGTGACTTCAATAGAACAACTCTTGTCGTTGGTTACCGCGAGAGCGCGAGAACCTTGACCTAAAAAATCGACCGAGACGCCTTCGGATAAAAGCCGTGAACTTATCGACCAGTCGCGACCCCTCGGTGGTGCGTATCCACGTGCGCACGTGTGACCACGTTACGCAGTTGCGTACGAGTGCGAATTAGTGTGGAGTAACAATTGCCTACGACCGCCGAACTACATAATTCAGTGTCCTGCTTTGCATAAAAGATCACGGGTTAGCTTTGGAGCGCATTGCCGATGTTGTGTATTGTCGACTTTCCCATGTTAGCCTCGTCGCCGTTTGTACGTGGGAATATTTATGTGGTACACAAGCCATACTCCTTGAAAATTAGTAGCGGGATTGTGCGAAAGACACAAATGCATGTACCTATATACCAATCAAAAAAGAAATTTTTGTAATATGAAATCAGTCTGAATTATCATTGCCAAGTAACTAATTACTTGGCAATGATAATTAGATTAGACTTTAATTTGTTACCTTATTATTATCAAGTCTGCAATTATATTTTAATACTATTTGAGGATATTTTTAAATTGAAATGTATAACGCATATCTCTTTTATTAAAATGTATATTTCAATTCTGTGTTTTTAATCTAGACGACACAAAGTAAAAGTATAATAACATAACATGTGTTGTAATTTCGCACTTAAAAATATAAACATATAGTGTTACATTGAGTGCAAAAATTGTAATATTAATGTCATGTTATACTTTTAATTGATGTCGACTGGGAAACTGTGTGTGTATTGCTTGGATTTTATTTAATTTTCATTACTACGGAATTAATATCTGTGAATCTACAAATAACGATTGCGAGAATATTTCGTAAATATTTTATCGAAAAGTCGTTTGCTCTAATTAAGATTTTTATTTGCTTATATTTCCAGTTTATAACTAGCGTGCTCATTAGTTGAAATTTTGAAGGCTGCCTCAAAAGCGGGTCGCGTGCGTTTTCGCACAATGAATCCCTCGTAAAGGAACTTAACTCTCGTTAAGGATGCTAAGCTCGCTGCGTAACGTTGCGCCGAACAGAGAACGCAGTTGTTCTCGTTCCCTGTACAGTCAGAATAAATGCTCCAGAATGAGGGCGAATCGTCGAGAAAGAAGTGCAACGTCATCAAAGGAGACGACAATGCTGGCTGAATCAGCGTTTATCCGCGACTGAAAATCGATAGTCAGAAAAGCTGTACGACTATAAACCGATTGAATGGCTATTTGCGCCTCACGCTGTTAATTGAAAACTTGAGCACTGGCTTGATAACATGGTTTGCGTGAACGTCAGTGTAATCTTCCCTTTAAACCCACTCTTAATGGACTTGTTATTAGATAAAAGTGCAGAATCTATTGACTCGAATGAGATCACCGTAGCCGAGGATAATCCGGTTCTTGTATCAATCTGAGATAATGACGTTTACTGATCCCTATTTATTCTACTGGTCACTTTCACAGCCTAAATGTGCTCGGCTCTATTTACAGAGATGCCACTTCGAGGATCGAAAAGCATGGCAAACATAATGGAGATCCACGGGGATAGATCGCAAATACGATCCTCCGTAAACAACGTAGCTAGCTATCCACTTACTTTACAAACGATATAGATAGACTGAAAATAACGCAAAGGAATTTGCTTAATAAGTATTATCAATTATCTGCAAAAAAACATTATTAACACTAAATCTACTAACGATTAACAATATAAATACTTATTTCTATTATTTAAATTTACTATACATATATCGTTCCCTTACTTCAAACGTGACACAACTTAAAAAATATGCTTTTCCAGTTATTATTATAAATGAGTTAAGTAAAGAATATTTCAATTATCAAAAGTAAGCTAACTTAACTCCACAGTTTGTTCGCCAAATACAATACTTATGTCGGTCTTAAGGTTTTCGAAGAGATCGTAATACCTTCTACAAGATTTTCATGTGAGCCGCGAGCAGGTCTATCGTGGACCAGGTCAGATTTTTTAATAAATTTTATTGTGAATGCCAAACCATTTCCATATCAGGTCCGCATGAGGCACAAGACTGGGTCTCTTATAGGTCATGTCAGATTTTTTTTTTAAGTGGTTATGGCGTGGTAAAACAGTGGCAAAGTATCGTGAAATTCGCTGGCCGAGAACATTTCTACCTTTACTTTGATTTGTGTACGACGACTTTAATTGTGCATCAGTACGCACTGAGTGCGACCAATCGAATGAATTCGCTATTAATAGTTCTACATTGAGTGAAAAGATTGGCTGAATATGGCATTTTTAATTGGTTGCAACGGTCAATTAAAAATGCTATGCCATATTTTACCATCTAATTTGCTGCAGCAGCCAATCTTTTCTTTCAGTAATGAGAAAAAAGTCCCCCTATAACTATAGAAATAATTTTTTACTTAATTAAGGCTAACTCACTCAGCTGCTAGCGACTTTCTATTACCCTTTCGTACTCATTGTATTTTGAGAAGTTTGTCGATTATATATAGAGCTAGCCTTGATGGCCGCTCGTCGCCTTCACTGTTCGGCCCCAGGCGCCGGCAATAAAATAATCAGCTATGGGTACAAGGGATGATACCCCGCGAATAGACGGGCAGCCTAAACAAACAGCCGTCTATTGCCATCACGAATCCTTCGCGGATTCATGACGTCATCTGCGAGTAACCAGCAGCCGGGAACGTTTTTTTCCCTTCGAATTGCCCCGTATATTTTCTCAACAATACATCAAATCCGGCCATTTGTAAACGTCGTTTGCTCTTCTGTTTAACGCGTGTCGGACTATTTCGGCTCGTTCGAAAGCTCTCCAACATCCCGTAAATCCATCCTCTGCCGGAATAATTGGTGTATCAGGAAGCGTTACGGCGCCTTCCTCCTCCGTGATGCTGCGAAGCTACACATGAAGAAGCGACCTCGTTTTCACGAAGCCGAGATACTTAACGCGGTGACTCGACAAGTTATCGCTTATCAGCTATTTTAGCTTATCTAATTTGTTTTAAAAAATTTCTCTAATAACTATTTCTGCTTAATTATTTTTTATTTGCATTGGAAAAAATATCTAGTTGTATTAATTGTAATTCTACTTAAAAATAGACAAGTCAGAATTTTATGGTTACATTTATTATAATAATTCTAGATATAAAGTAACCAGAATGTTGATTTATATATGATCAAAATCTTCTATGTAGTTCGTTCATTTTTAATCAAAAATTTTTCTCAATGCAATTGTTACTTTCATTTTATTTACAAAAATTTCGCTTTGTTCTCATTTGTCTTTATAGTTACCAAAATATCGCCGCGGAATTTACTTATGAAGAATTTTTCATCAAATATCTGATTTGTTTCCTATTTTTTTATTATTTTGTTTTATTTATATTTAACATTTCAACTACGAATAATAAAGGCTTGTATTCGTAATGCTACACTGAGAAAAAAATGTACTAAATTTTAATAAATATTTGTTTGAATAGTCTAATTTAACATTTATTTAAATCCACATCACGATAAATCAACATTTGCTAATTAAAAAAATTAATCAAATTAACGTTCTTGTACCAAATAAATTCACCTTTAATATCTTTATTTTTAATTTCAAAGTTTACCTTGAATAAATATTCAGCTAGTACTATTCAAACAAAATATATTTTTAAATTACTATTTTTCTTTCAGTATATAGACATTGATCTCGGATGGAGGAAGAATTAACAAATTACATTTTTGAACAATTCAGTCAATGCAATTACAATGGTCAATTTTTTTCTCCAAGATCTCTGTACAATTTCTATCATTGTGGATCACAATGCTTAACACGATATCCTGATACAAAGTGTATTTGACTTGATTACTTTGACACTGTTGCAATATGACAAGTGTTGTAAAAGTCGACGCGCATTTTGACCGCTTTCGCCGTGCCATTATGCGATCCTCGAAGCATTTTGCTTCGGACTTACACGGACTTACTGCTCGCGGGATCAAGATGTTTGCGAACCGTCGAGATCGGTCGAGTGCCTGACTCCAGAGGCACACGGAGTTCTTCCGCGAAACTCGCGCGATCCGCTCTCTCCTACTCGCGTAGGTACGCCTTGCCGCGTGGAATTTACACGTGCGAATTGAGATTGTTGCACGCTGGCGTGGCCAAAGGACTAACCACATGCGACCGCGATACATATGCATGAGAGAAACACCGGCGAGAGTCCCGCGCTGATGGATGAATAAATATTCGCGGGCAAACAAGCTTCGGGTCACCGTGGGTGTACATGCGTGCATGCGTACGTGCGCTTATCATACGCGTAGTTTTCGTTGGAATTACCGATGCACTCTTGCGAGTTTCTCGCGGATCTCATCGATCAGGTGTGCTCCACATATACACGTGTTCGCTTGTCAATTTTAGAGTACGAATACGTTTACAGAATTTATTTTAAACAAGAAGAGTGATACATGTCGATACTTGTTATATTGTATTTCTGATAAAAATTAGTTAATGTGTGCCTATTATATTAATATTTTCTTATAATATTGCCTATTATATTAAAATTTTCTTTTATTTATATTCAACTTATAACATTGCACTATTGTGTTTAACAAATTAAAATTCTAATTCTAGATGAAATAAAATCATAAATTATAGATATTTAGTCTAAATTTAAAAGCTCGAATTAATAACAAGAATTATTACATATTTATATTTAATGAAAAGAAATGTTTTAATAAAAACAAATAGTTCACATAAATATTAAAGTAACTGTTATAGTTTCACTGCTTTTGATTATAATTTAATGTAATAATTACTACATTATAAATAATATATAACACTATAAATAATTAATGTAACATGTATAAGATTGTTTATAAACTTATGTAAAGATGGAAGAGGAAAGAGAGGCAGTAATGTTATAATTTTTTTTCAAAAATTCAACAAACTTTAGCAGGCATGTCACTCAGGTGACTAGATTTTGTCTCTACAGTGAATAATGGTGTCATATGCGATTCTCAGTGATGATCGTAGAAGACCGAATTCGCCAAACAAGTCGTATATCGTAACTGAGTTCCTTTTCTGGAAACGTGTGTAATATATAGTTTAGGGAGAATGTTTAGTATGAATGTACGTCACGTTCATCGTGAGCATAACAGTTTTGTGTAACGATGACACGAATGTTTCTGAAAGCAGAAACGAGATGAAAGCAAGAAGAGAAGCTGAAGGAAACATCAAAAGTAAATTGCAATAAGCGTATTAAAATACAAAAAATTATTATTAGCATTTTTGTTTACAATGCTGCAATGTATTTTAATTTTAATTAACAATATTAGATTTTAATAATAATATCTACAAGTTTAATCACACATACTTTAATATTATTTATAAAATTGTAATTTATTATTCAAATCTGTTATTTTTTTACCTTTATTCTGTGTTATAATATTAAATGATGATTACGGATATTATTCTAAAATTATTAATAAATGTTTTTTATTTCTTCGCTTAACTTCAAAGCCAATTCGTTGACTAGCAAGCTGACGATTCTTAAGCTGGTCCATTGACCAAGTCGCGCGATCGTAAAATAAAATCTCGCGAAATACGAGGAATCTCTCAAGAAAAGTGATTTTACGGGTAGTTGCTGGGATGCGATTACATAGTATTAAATTTACTTTGAGGGTGAAGAAACGACACGTAGGCAGTCGCTCGCTGCCGATCGGCACGTTTTAGTCAGAAATATTTGTTCTTCGCGTCTTAGCACGATATTCAAATGGATACAAAAACGATTTTATAAGTCTCCGTTTAATGGATTTTCTTTGGCGCAAGTTGAAGGCAATTTTCGGTCTGGTGCAAAACGAGGACGACGTTATAACGAACGTAAGGTCGTGGAAAGCTTCGGTCGATAAAACACATTTTTGCTAATAAAAATTACATCTCTGCGTTCCCATTTAGAATTATGAAATTGAAGAGAATTGCATCTCAATTTTTACAACTATAAAAAAACATACCAAGTGTATATTAAATCGCTGTTTATTTAAATGCATTGTAATTGTAAATGAAATGCGGTAAATGAATAATAAATTTATATATTATATGGTGAATTTTAAATTGCGCTTTAAGAAGAAATTGAATGAAATATAATTATATTTTATTTATATTAATTTACTTTTAATTATAAATGAATACAATGCTAAATTATTAACACAACAAACTGTATATTTTTTACTGTATCTCGATAAAAATTCGCGATAAAAATTATTCCAAAGCAGAATTTATATACGTAAAATTAATGAAAAGATAAAAATATTGTAGCTATTTATTTTACTTTTTAATTATCTGCGATATATAATTTATCGATGACCTGATCTTTTCATTAAGAAGAGAAAGATTCAATCGCAACGTGCGGTTTTTATTATTTTAGTATTATATACATGCGCATATAAATATCATTATCAGCATCGCGCGACACATGTTATCAATGTTTCTAATGAACGACTGTAAGAAAGTAGCGCAGCGCGTTGCAAAATCCAGCATCCGCTAGCGCCGGCAACTACCGAGTAGCTAAAGTAAATCAATAAAGTTTATTGACTTTGCCTGCGGGAGCGATACTCGAGGCCGCTCAATACACGATATTAGCATAATTCGATCATAGATTTCGCTCGCGTGTTTCGCGATGTCGGTGAATTTAACGCGCGATGCGCATCGATGCAGGACTCGTTACGGGCACACGCAACGGTATTTGCGTCACGCGTAATTTTCTAATGGACGGGATTACGTCTCAAGCGTATCGCCGGCTCAGGTATGGGAAAACTCATGTGCAAACTGATACGGCGTATCTATATGGATCATTGCCACGGATGTGCGTTCGCACGCACATGGATAATTCGATCCACCTGTCTCATGGCGCCGGCTAGCATTACGTTGTTGATATTACGTTAAGCAAATGAATACGAAATTTTTGCAAATATCATATTTTAAACGCAGAAAATGTTAAAGTTCCATATTTGGTTAGAAATAGTTAAATTATCAGTTGGAAATTTCCATCTTCAATTTATTGCACGCGACTTAATCAGATATTAGTGAAATGAACGGTTTTGCTGAAGTATCTAAAAATTTAGCTAAATAGAGAACGGAAAGTAAGTTTGTTAAGACGTCGAAATAATTTGTATAGAACGCTTACTTATATATAACACTTTTACACATATAATTGTTGATGACAATACTGTAAAAAGTTTAATATTCTAATAATTAATTTAAGCATTTTATATAATTATTTCGAACAGGGTTGCCACAGACCTGGAAAATCGGGAAAAGTCAGAGAAATTGAAATTGGCCATGGAAAATCGGGAAAAGTCAGGATAAAATGTAAAAAAGTCTAGAATTTCGAAATTTGCTCACAATTTCCTTAAACGGTTCCTATTCCAAATAATTGTTATAATTTTTTTTAAATATTACATCTAATGTTTAGAGTCAAATACGATCAAAACTTGCGCACTGTATATGATTTTAATAAAATAATTAAAATTTATATTTTATATTCAGTATTTTTATTTGATCTTTCTTTTTCGTCGTAACTGCATCCTTTTTTTCAAAACTAATTTATTTTTTGCTGGTTTAAATTTACACTCAAAATTTTGCTATGCTACTAAGCTTTTTTTGCGTCATTTTTAATAATATAGACTAGCACTTCTAGATTCCTTGAGTCTAAATGTTAAAATTTACATATTTTATATTATTCATGGAAAATTTTCTATTTTCATCTGAAAAACCTGGAATTTAAAAATTCATTTTTTATGGCAATTCTGTTTGAAAGTTCAAACAAAATTATTTTTAGATCTGCTAGTCAATCGAATTAAACATTTAGCTATTTTAATATTTTTAACAAAATTGTTCTTTCCGATGTATATTTGAAACTTCGTTGTTGCTAAAGATGTCCAATAAAGTTCAGTGTTCTTTTTTATTATTAATTTCATTAAGTTAGTAAGTTAATTTTTTCAAGTTTAATTATTAAACTTGTTATGTATGCTTTATATCATTAATAATTGTTATTATCATGATATTTTAAAATAATTTTATAGAAATACAAATATTACGTGAAGAATCTCAGCAGAAGTTTACATTATACTCTCGGCATTCTTATGCGAGCCATACGGTAAGTGTTAACGAATTAATTTCGACGGTCGTAAAAATGTCGTAGCCCGAGAATGACTCATTGTTGTTGAGTTCAAAGTGTTGTAATAAACAGTAAGCGGATTATACACCGGTAACAACGTCAGCAACAGTGTCCGAACACACTTTCAGTCACGTCCGTCTCGGCGATCAGTTTTCGGAGTAAGTCAAATTTAGTTGAATAAATAACTTGTGACATAGCTAAAATTATAGAAAACTTTCGTAAACATTATTGGTAGACAATTTTTAATTTTTAATTTTATTGTCATTAAATATAAAATTTGTAAATCAGAAAAAAAAACAGATTGGATAGATATTGAAGATTTTTTTAAATTTTAATTTTCTCCAATTAGTAGTAACTTTTTTAACACATAAGAATGGCGTATTACTGTATGAGGAATAAGAGCAACGAACTCTGTGGACCTCTTGCTGCAATTACTTGTACTGTAAGCTTTCTGTGGCTTTTTATTCGTGTTATGCAATAAAAAATTAACAAGCGATAGCGAACGAATTCCGCGATATCTGAGAGTGGTATTGGTACAAAGCGCAATTCATGCACGACTTTACAGTCCGTTGAAACGATCCATCGTTAAATTATTATCGTCAGATGATGTGGTGTCCGCTATTGCGATCACCTGAGAGCATTCGTCAATAACTGTAAACTTCTTTGCGCGGATTCTCGAGACCGTGAGATAAGCGGTTTTTTATTATCCAATCCCATCCGCGAAGACGCTTTCTTCCCAACGACGGCATGCGAAATTATGGCACATTAAGCCATTACAAGCCTAAATGGGCAGGAAAATATGAAAAAGACTATTTATAGAAATCACGAATAGCGAGAAATAGCGAGAAGGGAAGAACAAAAGGGAATGCGTCAACCGAGCCGATATTTTAATGCAATAGGCTGAACGTTTATTGAACCGTGCCGGATGATATTGTTCCCTGTATCGCTTATTTTTTTCAATGAATTCGCATTTGTTAGAAATTCCCTTACATGTAGTAAAACACCTGCGTGCGACTCCTACATGGATATCCTACAAATTACTTGCATCGTGCTCTTTAAAGGTGACTGGCAAACATATAAGGAGGGACAGTAAAAGTAGCGATACTGCATAGTCGATGCAATATTTTCTTTCCTGTTCTCTTCAAGCTTTATTACAACAAAGCGATAGATTTTCTCAATCTTAGTTTGTATTTTTCAATGCGATACATATAACAAGTTTTGCTAATAATTATTAACTTTCTAAGAAAACGTTTCATGTTATTTGATAGAACAATGTAGCGTAACTTCTATGTAGCACACAGATCGTTAAAGAAGCCTTAAACTAAAGTGTAACGTTATAAGGATCCTTTAAGGTTATCTTGTTTTAACTTTTAGTTTAAGATTTCTTTAACGGTCTATGTTATGTGCGCTACATGGAAATTGCGCTACATTGTTGTATCTAATAACACGAAAAGTTTTCTTAGAAAATTCATAATTATTAATAAAATGTATCATATATATCGCATTGAAAAATATAAACTTGTCATAAGATTGAGAAAATCCCCATCGTGTGTGCTTTATCTTTAAAAAATCCTTAAATCTTATCCTAAGAGAGTATCTTCATAAAAAAGTCAATATAGGAAACGGGAGAAACATGATATGATCCTTAATCGGCAACGATTTCTCTTTCTTGAATAATCCGGATATATCTTTGATAAATATGTATTTATTTCAATCTGCAGAATATTCAGAGAAATAATCTTTTGAAATAATATCGGTTGTGTTTGAAATTTCTGCAGTTTTTCTTTTTTTAAGAAAATATATAAGAAATTATGTAAGATTTTACTAGCGATGAGAACATGCGACGTAAATGAGATGCTGCGCAATCGTTTTTCCAGATATGTGACATTGCTCGTTTCTCCAGTGATCACGTGGGTGGTGAGTGAACGGCGCACAATATCCTGCATGAATGAATGCGCCGTTACGGACTTAAGCAACTTACGCCTTAACGTTGAGGAAATCGGGGGAGGTTCTTTGCAATCTTCCGAGAAAGATTACGTCGGTCTGCCAGCCAGATAAAATCGTTCGGGTAACGAAAGGGATCGCGCATTTATCTCGACCCGTCGACGCAATTGAACGTGCCTGAAAATGGTTCAGTCGCATCTTTTTCTTTCTCTTACCCTCTGTCTTTCATTCTCTAACAATAAGTATAGAAGAAAATAAAAGTGACGAACAATTTCGTGATGACTGGAAAATGAAGCGCGCGAACATCTACCGAGCAGTAATAGAACGTAATTGAAAAAGAGAAGGTCTCTTTCCCTCGTCCATGTTGTATGACGTACAACGGACGCGTCCAATGATTACCCATGACGGGAATGCATCCTCGTCGGGCTGCAAAAAGTTGCGTAATTCGGTGCAATCCCGACAATAAGCACCGTCGTGCACACGTGTGCAAATGGCTCTTGCTTGGAACGAGCCCATTTGGGATCGTTTATTCCGATGTTCCGTACACACAACGCGCGAATACACGCTCCTTCGCCAGGTCAGAACGGTGTGTAATTCACATCTCGCGGCGCACGCCAGCGTACCCTTTCTTTTTTTACATCTCGAATGAGGTGCAATCATATCATCGAAAGTGGGCTGCTAAGGATTGTGAGTCCGTCAATTGCATGAACGGATACACATCCATGATTCCTCTTGCGATTTCTCATAATCTCACACTCCAACAATGAGGTTCGATTTTTTATTTTCTGGTTAGCTTATGATTAGACTTTACCTGATAATAATAAAAATTGTATTTTTTTCTCGCCACATGATTAATCACCGACGGTTTTGTAGTGAGTAACTTTTAAAATTATCACAACAAAACTATCAGTCTGGTAATTAATCATAGCCAGAAAAATATTTACATTATCATCGAGTTAAATGAGG
This sequence comes from Trachymyrmex septentrionalis, assembly GCF_001594115.1. Taxonomy (NCBI): domain Eukaryota; kingdom Metazoa; phylum Arthropoda; class Insecta; order Hymenoptera; family Formicidae; genus Trachymyrmex; species Trachymyrmex septentrionalis. The sequence continues at coordinate 612,988 of NW_017305779.1, read as the reverse complement.
TTAGTCTAAACAAGTTAATCAGAGAATAAGAAACCAGGCTTAAGTCATCATTTATTTCTGGTACGTGCATTGATATGTTCTAATGTCAGTATTACTGTAATATTTAACATGCGGACGTTACAGAAGTTTTTCATCAGCAGTTCAGCAATAATTTTCTCTGTCGCTCTCTTTTTTTCATTGAGAAAATGATTGAAGGCTTAATCTGATGAGACGTAATCCGTTGAGGATTACGTTGAGGAGTGAAAAATATTGTGATCTGAAAATATTGCGGGCTGAAACATTTTTATGAACATTTCCGACTAAGCCGCTTTTATTTTCCAGCATTTGCGTTGTCGAGTTATGCTGAGCTCCGGTTCTATGCGCGGATACTTCCGCCGCTGCACAATCGAGAGATCTCGCACCGATTGCTGGCGCATTACGGTCAACCACCAACCGCCTGCGCGCAAGAGCTTTTCTTCTTTTCGCGTATTGCGTTTTCCCACGAACGTTCTCGACTCATGGAATCATTATGCATAATCCAGAGGGCCGCACCTTCCATGCAATGGTGCAATCCTAGTTAAAAAGCGCGCGCCGCCTTCTTAATGGCTTTGCAATGTGAGGGAGAGAGCATAGATTTTCCGACTTGCGAGTTTCGGTTTGGAGAAAGCCGCACGAGAAAATATCACATTATTTACCCGTTTATACATATATTTGTAAGATATAATTTCAATTTTGCTTTTATTTTTAATTATTAATTATTTAATTAAAATGCCTCGTAGAGGCATGTTATTAATATTTTATCGACGTCTTGTTGACATGTTTATGGTAATGAAATGATTTTTAACTAGAATTTATGATAGAAATTCGACGCATAATAATTAATTATTTTACGATCATATCACGTACGCTCTAGAAATTTTACACGTAATATTATTTGCCTTCATAACTCAACTAACGTGTCCATTCTTTTTTTTTTGTACAGGTCCGTATTCTCGAGAATATATTTTATACATACACGTGACACATTTGCAGTTTAAACGCAAGTGTACGCGCAAATTACTATTTTTCATATCTGAATCATTACGTTCTATTTTATTAGCAAGGTATCGTCTATTTGATAATAATTAATTGATCATTCTTAACGAATCTGACGTCTTATCATCGTAAAAAAAAGTATCATAATTTGTCACAGCCATATAATGTCGTATTAACCAACGTCGAAAATACGTCATTATTTTCGTATTAACGACATAAATTAAATGACGTTATTAATTGATCACTACCGATTAATAACGTTACCAATACGTCATCGATTAGTCATTTATCTGACGTCAATAAGTATGACATAAATACGTTATAATTAAATGACGTCATCAATTGATAAAAAAGATAACGTCATTCTTACATCTTAAATAGATTACATGACGTCAATAATTCAAAATGACTGATTATCGACGTTAAAATAACTACAGTTTGCCACATCTGGGTGCGTAGTATAAAAATTTATTATCCGATCACTCTTCACGTTTATTGAACAATTCATTTTCAGTTCTATGTAAAATCCAAATATAAAAATTATTTTCGTAAATATATCTATTATTTTACTCTGTTCGGTTTATCACCGTTTAATATACCTTTAAGTTATCACCGTTTAGTAATTTGTTTGCCAAATATAAATATCGAGTATGGGGGTATAAGTAGAACAGCGTGCGTCGCATAAGCGTGAACAAAGTTGGTACAAAAGAGTTGATCGTTGACGCTAATTAGTGCGTCGCGATAACCGTTTTGTTGCGTCATGTGCGGGCGGCCAACACGGTGCATTTCCGTGTGCATTTGCGATGGATTTTGTTGCGCTTTCCGTTGTAACAAAACAACGTGCGAGTCGCTTGTTCGCTTACTCACAACGAACACGATAGGGAAACCTCCGGACGACAAAGCGCGCGGTGACGCGTAACGCGGCTGCAATCGGGTGCAACCATGAATGCAACCGCGTCGATGTACGTGTCACGATCGAAAGGCAGCTTAACGACTGCTGGCGTCTCTGCACGTTGAAAGAGGCGCGATATCGTAACGGGGATACGTCGCGTTTGCTAAGTGAGACTTGAGAAGTGGAGTAACTATTGTTATGCATGGGCACGTGAAGTATTCCTTACGATTTTAAACTCCGTAAAAATTTTCGAGAAATAGCCTTGGATCTTTTTAAAGAATAAAATCTTCTTATTTCTTGTGCAATCTGGTACCTGATCCTTCATAAAACTTACAGATAAAAACTTTAATTAAGGTTTTTTATAGTTAGGACAGATTCTGAGAGGAAAGTGTTTGGTATTTGTGACTATATATATATATATATA
>NW_017305779.1:605533-610611 GCF_001594115.1 Trachymyrmex septentrionalis | reverse complement strand
TATAATGTTAATAATAATAATTATATTTATAGTTCTATATAAAAAAAAATATATAATTGTTCTCGAAAATAACTATAAAATTATAATCATTTTAATTATTATTATAATCATTTTACTTTGCAATTATACATACGCAAATATCAAATACTTTTCTCTCATTGTATAGAAATAATTTAAGTACTCTATTATTGCTTAAATTGAATAATGTATAGATAAAACTGTTTGTTGCGGCATAAAATTTGAGAAGATTTTAGTCGTATTTCCATCCGATTCAATAGCGATCGATTAATTCGTAGCATGCTTACGGTATTCTCGTATTATAATGCTTGTATGGTGCTTGGGTAGATACATGAAATATTATGTAATTAAACCGTATATAACTGTATATAACTGTATACGTTCACATTAAATATACAAAGTGTAGTTGCGTGAAATTAATCAATTTCCGGCAGCATTGCGGTAAATCTGCATCGCAGATTAAGATTCAATTAATTTCCGTCGTGCTCTTATTTATGCTCATTAATTTGTCTCGTGTGTGCACCTTGCAAAGGTTGCTGACACGTAGTAATCGAATAAGGAACTCGCTGCTCGACAACCATTAAACATTATCTCAGCATCGATCGCAGATACTTGAAAATCAAGCGCTCCAATCAAGTTGAAACATTTTTTTAAACAACATGGCTGTTAAAATGTATCTCAATAATATAAATACTTGGAAAGAATGTCCAACATTATCCTACAACGCATGTAACGAGGAACGTATGGCCTGCTCAGCATTTATCTTTCCGTAATACTTTCAAAACATTTATCGATTTGCTTGTTCTTGCTTCAAGTTATAGCATGGAAATATCGGCACGTAATTTCAACTAGAATACGTGCCTTTGTTTTATCGATGACCTCTTGGGGTTTAATGGTTAAATCGCAGAACATAAGTTTCCGAGTTCTAGCACAACTTCATCTCGGAGAGAGAATCTATAAAAAAAAACCTCTGAGAATTTCCTGAGAGAACAAGACCAGCATTGTTGGCTGGCGCGAAGTGGGCCGCGTCGTATCGCTTTCCTCTAGAAATTCGTAGGTGGTGAATGACGCGCCCGCGCCAGCCGACATCAATTTTTAACGATGCCTCGGACGATCGTGAATATCGTCAGAGTATCAATTTTCACGTGGGCATTAATTCCGATACGCAAATCTCTCGCGAGATCGCCCTTCCTCTCCATTCGGATACGCGAGCAGCTGCGCGACTTTCTCGTGATTGCGATCGTGTCTGCGACTCTCGGCGCCGTTCAGTCTGCGCGATCCGGGAAAGGCGATGGATCGACTTCTTTCTGTCTGTGAGATGAATTGAAGCAAGGACATCACAGATTCTTCACAATTTTATGATCTTACAATAACGTCGTATTGTTTGATACTTATTTAGTTTTTTGCTAAATTTTTAGTCACTTAATTCAAAACTTTATTTTTGAATCTAAAGTATAAATACAAATTTTGATAAGTTTTAATAAAAAATGGAAAGAAATCTGTACAGTTATCTGATAATTAAATAGCATGAATTTTTTTTCTAAAATCAACTTATACAACACAATTAACGCAATTATACCGAGATTCTTAAAAAGATTTAATCTGTTTTCGACAGACTATAAGAAACTAATTTTTTTTCTTAAACCAAAATTTAAAAAAAATTAAATTAAATTAATTAAACTATTGAATTCAACCACAGTTAATTTTTTTAGTATATGCAAAAATATTATATTTTTAATAATTTTTTTGTAATTTTTTTCTACATTTCCATTAAAATGAGAATTTTTTATTCGAGTTAAATTTTAATTTAACACATTGAAAATTAGATTCAACAAGTTCGTATTGATTTCAACGCTCGTGTGAAGTAGTTAAGCAACGTATGATGAAATTCTCTCTGCGAAGAATTAGAGAAGAAAAATAATGTGTCGGTCGAGGAACCCAGCGATTTCCGCCTCGTAGATCGTCCGTGCACAACGCGTGGGTGTTTGTCGCGAGATGTCGCGATTATAAGCAGCTGCCGAAGCTTTCTCCATTGTCCTGAATAATTATTCGTGGTGACGCTTGCCGGTCGCGTACGCTCTGGAGAGTTCATCGTGCGATCTTACTTGACGACACGTTAGCAAATTTCTGTTTTAAGAACGATCTTTTATATACGAGACGGTTTTTTAATATTATATTTACAATTCTTCCTTCAATTTTAAAATGCAAAATCGTTACTCATATTCTTAATATAAATCGTTATTTATATTTTTTATACAAATTTAATATTATTAAAGGTAAAAATGTTAGAGAATATACATATATATGTGTACACATATACACATACACACAAAATATAAGGAATATTTGTTGCGACAGTAAAAATGTTGTAGCGCTTGAAATTTTAGGCAAAATTTTATTTATTTATTGTATTTTTTATGTACATATAATGCGCGTTACAAACGTTAGAAATGATTAATTGTAACTTGATAATGCAAAAGGATAAAAATATCAATATCAATATTATTATACTTTTTATTAAACTATCGTTATACTTTTTGACACGTTATTGAATTTTATCTGTCTGGTAATGGCATCACTATTTTCATTTATCCATTTCTATATTTGTAATAATGTTGTATATTTCTTATCTGGGAATATTTCATATTTTTCCCATTTATTAAAAATAACGATAACATTTATGCTATTTTACATTTCTGGTTTGCAACTCGTCTTTTCACATCGATAGACCTCATGATTGAATGTAAACAACTTCCTGATTCATCGTTCATCCACGTAACGGAATCCAGGAAGTACATTCAGCGAGGAATGCAGAAAGGGGAGATTTGCGTGCTCCAGTTCCAGAGTTCCAGAACGGCTGTTCTGGCGGAAGTGCAAGACGTAAGAGCTTCGCAAGACTCGACACCGAGGCGCGCGACGAGCTTTGAATCGTAACTAACGATTCTGGGAATTACTTTCTCGGCGACGGTTATGTACCACCGTGAGGGATTTAGACTGTAAAATCCGACGAGCATTTCCGGGCTGTTCATCGCCATTATCGGATGCGCGCCAATTTGATGAATTCTTCCTACGATCACTTAATTCACAACCGTTATTATAACGGCATTGTTGCCCACCCAGCGTCACGAGGTATATAGACGAATCCATCGATCTTGATAATTACATTAAATCGCCCAGTTGTTCGTTAACGGCGGAAATCTGTGCGCAAATTTACCGAGAGCAAATTTTGTAAATTATAATGGGAGATAATCAATTTTAATTCAAAATAAGCTGCGAAGCCGCAATTTAAATTTAGCAATAATAATATTAGCCATCATTAATTAACATTGTATTGATCAACATTGAGTATTAACGGTTTATTGTTAATGTTTATTTTAATATTAATAATTTTATATTAATATTTAATATATCGAATATCCAGACAAAGTAAATTATATTCAATTATATCACACATAGGACGTTTACTTTTTCTTTGAGTGAAGATTAAACATTAAGATAGAGTTAGTCGTGTTTTCCTCGATACTTTATGAATTCTGTTGAGGCCGGGACATTGTTTTTTATTCATAAATTCGTGATGTAACCGGCTGGACCACCCCCGAAGATCTTTCGGAGTCGCACGAGTGGATTATCCTGGAGTCGAGTCACGAAAGCCTTGTAGGTCTGCGATATACGCAGTGAGGATAAAGGGTGGGAACGCTTGGACGATGGAAGGAAGGAAGAAAGAAGGTCCCCACGAATTTCTTTGGACGACCAGCCCAAAACGACCGGGACACCAGCGAGAAAGGGTGATGGCACGTGAGCGTATACGTGTATACGTGGCAGCCATTCTTCGTTATTAGGTTTCTCTTCCCACGATTATTCATAAAAGCAAGTAGACGCTGGTATACGCGTTGAACGTACACGGACGTGAACCTCCTGTACACACGCGCTTCATTCGTGAAATAACATACTTCTTGTAACTGAAGACAGTTGATAGCACGCATCAAACTTCAACAGTCCTAAATAGGATAACGGAGATTTAAAAAGGTTTTTTTGTAGAATTGAATATGTATATAAAATTCACACCGAAATATTGAAACACTAAGATTCAACTCATACCGTGTATACTTTCATTGCGTAGATATGTATATGTTCCTACATACATGGTCTTATGTATCTATATACAAACTGTATTTTTATTTTTAATTTTACAATATAAAAAACACATACTGTAAATTATAATAATTATACGTTTCAAGTATTTCAAAAGTTTACATATCCACAAATCTATTATAAATTCATCACAAGCAATTAAATTTATACAAAATATATTTTAAATCCTAATAAGTTTAATACTTCAATTAACATTATTAAGTTGAAACGAATTGCTTCTTATATAAAGTCGCTGTGCTTCAATCAATATGATATTCTTCAAAAGAAAATAAATGCTTATTTTAAATACATAATAATGAGTTTTTCTAAAATTTGTAAGTATATTTTAAGACTATTATCAAGAAATATTCTTTGTTAAAGATAACCGTTATTTAAAATAAAGAAAATATTGAGTCATCACTTTTCTTAACAATAGAATAATATTTTTTTGTCTGTACCGAGAAGTTATTTCTTTTTAACGGTAAAAAATATTTTGAAGAATTTAACGCATATTTTATAGTATAATTTATTATAATACGTATAATATGTATATATAAAATTTATATATTTATGATAATAATATAATAATTATTCAAGCTTAATAAATTATTATGTATCTCACAATATATAACATACAAAGAATTAATAATCACGTGTACAACAATAACACTGCGACTAATCGTGCAATCATCGACAAAGCCTGGAATAATTCTCACACTCGATGCTCCTCCCTCGATGTTAACTTTTTCGCGCTAACATTCAATAACCGTGGATAAACGTATATTGTCGGATGCGCCCGCTGAGTTTCCCTGTATCATTATCTCGCAACATCGTTCCGGAGAAACTCCATTATTCGACGATACCCGCGTTATCGGCCGGCAGGACAGTTCTAAGTGCCTCCCTCTTTCCACCTCTCTTTCTCTTTTGCG
>NW_017305779.1:593753-605433 GCF_001594115.1 Trachymyrmex septentrionalis | reverse complement strand
TTCTCTTTTAACTTGCGAAAAAAGAACCGTATTACATGTATATATAATATACAATCCAGCATAATACAATCCAGCGAAGGAAAATTACAGCTCGGCCCTCGGTTCGGAGAGTTTCGGTTGTAACCGTCGCGATAATAATTAGGCCTTCGCGAATACGCGGCAAAAGTATTATTATGGGCGTAAAGACGGTGATTATGCGCGAGTCCGCGTAAGCTAATTATTATTGTTGCGCGAACCGGTTTCACAAACAATTTAACCCCATGCCACGCGGGGCGACACAATTTCCGAGAGAAATTCTTAACCCTTCACTGTATGAGGACCAGTTTTAAAGAAGACTCGGAAGTTTCTTCGAAAATAATTTCTTGTTTCAATTGTGCTTGTTAATCCTAGAGAGTATCAATATCTATTTTCGCGTCGCAAATTTCTATTACAGTTGTTGCGATCATTTTTAATTCGATGAATAATCTATACGGAAAGGATAGTTTTGCCGAAGTACTTAAAAATTTAGGTACATATAAATTTGAAAAGTAATTTTATTGGATCATCGAAATAATTAAAAGATACTCAAATTTATTGAATTTAGAAGAAAGTAAAAATTTTTTGCAGCATTGCTCATCATGAGCTTGAGATGAGCAACAACATGCTTTCTACGCATTAAGAAAAATTTCTTGGAAATGAAACGCGCCAGATAATTCTCATTATATTAATCAGAATTCTATCTCAGATTAGAATCATAATAGATTCAACCAGAAAAACTGACTTGTCTATTTTTAACTAAAATTGAAGTTAATACAATTAGACTTTTTCAGTGCGTGATTATTTTGACGGTCCAACAGAATTATTTTCAGATTCGTATCTTTAGCTAAATTTTTAAATAATTTAGCATAAATGTTTTTGCTTCGAGATAAATGGATAACATAGACGAAAATTTGATGCGATTTTAAGTTCTGCTAAAAGATTGATTTTGAAATCGGTAAAAAAATATCGGCATTTTTCCATCCAAACGGCGAAAGTTGAAATATTATTACGAACGGCCGTAAATCACTGTAGTCTTGAGAACTTAACCGGAGGTAAGATACGAAGTCTATCCGACAAGGGGGTAATTTCAGCGGAGCGTTAACGCGTTAACACTGAATTTACGAGCTTTTATTTGCGAATTTCCATAATCCAATCTTGAATACCGGAATCTATCAAGTGACCCGAGAAAGGCCACGTTCCGTTCTTTCTTTTCCGCTCTAAAGCCGGTAAGAGGAATTTTGTCCAGCTCTAGCATATTCGCTGAGACTTTCTCCCGGCAGTCTGACCGGTCGCCGTGCATAGTGCAACGCTTCTCGATGATCGATTAAATTTGACGCGAGTTCGGCAACCGAGAACGATTTCACGCTCCCTTGCCTTGCAGCCGAGTAACGGAGTCGCCCGGTCGCCGCGTATCGCACCTGAAGATCGGTGAGAAATTAATCATTGTCAGCGGGAAAACGCGACGTCGCCGTCGCGTTGGGCCGCGATCGACGACGATCGACAAATTCGCGGCACGTTTGCAACGATACGATTTGCCGGAAGTGCAATATGCGCTTGTCTGCATAAAAGGATTTACAACACTGCGATTTGTATATCTCAACTCGCCTTCTCCTCTCCCCCATCATACCGCCGTTCTCGAAAGATATTAAATAATTAGAGAGAAATTAAATTACGCAATAGAGTTTTAGAACTTTTTTCCATAATTTCTTTACTCTTAAAACCGAGTGGTTAATTCACGCGATACGATCGTTTAAAAAATAGGATTTGTGGTTTTTCACTGCTTTAGGTTTTTTTTATTAGAAATATAATGAAGGGATATTGGGAACAAGCTCATCCGACCTTTACAAAATTTGTATACCTAGTTTACAAGCCTAAACAATTCAGAACATAAAATAAGTGAATAATATTGGATTGGCAAGAAAGTAATTGCGTTTTTTAGCTCCAAGTTGTATGTACAATATCTTTGTCAATAATGAATGAAATTTAAATTAAAAAAAAGGGTTTTAGAGGGTTTGAAATCTCTGCTTTTAAAAGCTACTTTTGAAACCACATTTTTTTATGTTTATGTAAGTTTGGTAATTTTTACATTCCAAAAACTAGTTGAAAAAAAGTTGAAAAAGATGGAAAATTTTTTTCTCACTTTGTGGGTTTGTAACGTGCCCAAAACAAATTTGACAAAATTTTCGACTATCTATCGTGAAAGCTTGATACTTTCCCTACAAAATCATTTTTTTTTAAATATTCCTACGATTTTTGGTTACTGAGTTATCGCGGATTAAATAAAAGGATTACTTTGACTTTAATTGCTCATAACTCCGTTAAAAATTATCGTATCGCAATTTAAAAAAGAGATTCTTAAAGCTGAAACATTACTCTATCAAGATACGAGTATATTTATATTGGGTTGGTAAGAAAATAATTGCGGTTTTTACTGATAGATGCCTTTTAAAAAAACGCAATTACTTTCTTGCCAACCCAATAGTATACAACAAACTAAGTATTTTACTCTTAATTTGTTACATACTACTATTATTCACTTATTTTGTATCTGAATTGTTTAAGCTTCTATTAAAGTATATACTTGTAAATTAGATATAAGAATTTTGTAAAGGCTAAATGAGCTTGTTAGTCTCCCTTCATTATATTTCTAGTAAAAAAAAAAAATCTAAAGCGATGAAAAAGCACAAATTCTATTTTTTAAATAGTACAAGAAGAATCGAATAAGTGGCCGCTCAATTGCTTTAGGTCACCGCCGATACTTCACTTCGACGTAAATACACCTCTGCACGCCTGTCATTTGCGATATACACCGATTTATATCGCAGTACCGATGTGCTATTCTCTCTCTCTCTCTCTCTCTCTCTCTCTCTCTCTCTCTCTCTCTCTCTCGTGTCGAGAGGCGCCGCGATAACCATGACACGTTTGAGACTCGACAGCGAAAAAGAGGTCCGCCAGCGACAAGCACCGTTAGCCTCTAATTATCGGTCTGGCTTCTCGTAAATCAACTGTGCTCTCTTACATGGGCGCGCGCGCGCGCGCGCGACATGCTCGTGCGGCCCGTTTTTTTCGCACCGGTTACGCGCGTGAGTCATTAGCGCCTCATCGACAATCGATTTGTACATAATAAAGTGTGATGAAAAGTGCCGACGACGTGTCCCATCGATAAAACGAACAAATTTCAGTAATTGCACATTTTTTTCTCAACTCGATCTTTCGAACCAAAATTGGGAATAAAGAGAATTTTTTGCAATCTTTGATCTATCTACCACTGATATTGTTTACAATTTAAATTGTCGAATATCACAGTTAATTAAATACTAAATCTTAATTTCGTAAGCGTTTTTTTACTTGCTGGCGCTTTTAATGCCAAGTGCTATTAGTCTTGTCATACTTGAGGTTTGTCTCGCAACGTGTCCTACTAAAAGGAAGGGTAATACACCTAAGACGCGCCGTGCTATCAGATAAGAATGATATAAACGACAGGAAACCTCTACTAGAATTTACCTAGTCATAATTAAACGATACAGGTTTGTAATTTCAGCGGAAGGTGCAAGATAGGTACAATTTACAGACTGCGTTTCCAGAACGTGAAATTCGAGTCGCACGAGCAGGCTTCCAACGCGTTGAATAATATTCACGTAATATTTCACAGAGCGAGATTGATAAAAATTATTCGCGATCTTTGAACATCCGAGTCACCCGCATTTGTCAAGCTTAAGCATCGCCGCGGCGATGTCTCGATCGTAAGATCAGCCGCTGCTCGAATGTCGTATAGTAGAGAAAAGAGCCGAGTACGATCGCGCTGGATCCTAAAAATCCGATTTAATTAGTTGCAACAAAAGCCGTGTTAATGCAAATCCACGGCGACTATATATCAGAAATAATACAGTTCATTAGCAAATCCGGATCCGACGTGTATCGCACAGCAGCCGAGTTGCGTGTACGCATATTCAAATGAGATATATGCGTGTAGCTAGGCGCAAGGAACGAGACCGCGGGCACTGCTCCGTGTTAAATTAACGGTGCGCTTTTGATTCGAATAAATCAAACGTTGGGAACTATCGTATTTCGGGTCGCGATTTGACCTTACCTTAGTATCAAGTATATAATATATGTACGTAGAAATGTATAAGTGTCCCATAAATAGATTTTTTTCCGACAAAAATGCCGATAATGATGACTTTGGAGTCACAAGCTATCGAGTTTTGCACTTTGAATGACTTTACGAGATAAATTTTAAAGGCGAATATAGACAGCAAAACTCTATTTAGCTTTCTATTTAGAATATGGATTTTATTTTTATTTTTAGAATTTTTTAATTCCAACTTTTATACCTAAAATAGAACATTTAAAAATATCTTATATATATAACCTTAAGTGGATAGGCCACAGCACACCTCAAATTCTTTTTTAATCTTGCTTTAAAAAAGGGGAATAAAAAATATTGCCCAGATGCGCCTAGAAATCTTATACTTTCACTTTATATGTATATTCCTAATTTTTATAAGGATATAACTAACTGCAAAATATCAGTAAAAAATGTAACTTTAAAATTTTTGAAGTATTAGCATTCCATCTATTAACTTGCGTATCTTTAAACTGTCTATCTACTTAGACTAAACATGTGTGATGCACCTATTAAAAAATAACTGAAAAAAAAACTTATGTTCTATTCATTAATCATTTATAAATACTAAGTATCGCTTTAAATTATGCGGAATTAAATATATTTTATCGGCTAGCAATTAGGAATGGTCTCGTATTTTACTGTTGATTTTTAACTGAACGCCCCCGTTTTACTGGACGACAAAAAATAGCACGATATGATATACTGGAATAATAAATCGTGGCCTTCTGCCGATCCGAGGACAACTCGAGTATCTCGTTGGCCGGCAATTAAGAATCGTTCGATACTGTGACGTTTTACTTGTTGCGCCAGAGTTATTTATCTTTTACTTCCTTCGGAAATTCTACGCTTTTATCGCGAACTCAGCTAACAAACCGCTGATACAGTAAATTTTTTTACTGAACTTTTAAGCGGATATACATATGAAAAACGAGACATTGTGGTTCGAATTCATTAGCTCCTATACTTCATCGTTTAATCTTATTGGAATTCATTATTTTCAATTAATATTCCAATACCGATCAAATATAACTATTACGTATGATTAAGGTAATTTTAAATAAATGTGATTATCTATATTAAAATCTCAACTTTAATATCCTTTTATCTTGAACTTTATTACTTTCTGAATGTGAAACTTGATTTTAATTTTTTTTCTCGTAAACATGTGAAATATTATTTTATACGAGTGTAATCATAGAAATTACAGCAAATCAGAAACACTACGAAGAAGTGAAAAACGACCTAACTGATATTAAGTTGTTCTTTCAAAGAGCTCCTCAATTACTCTCGTAAAAGCCTTCAGAACTGAAGATGACAGTAATTTATTACCATTCTTCCATCAATCTTTTTTTCAGCCACCAAGAGAAGCGAGATCATACCGGTTTTAAATTTATCGCGTGAATTAACTAATGAATGTGATCATATTGTGGCAACAACCTCACGTTATTCTCGTTCTAGCGTGTCATATGCTTGACGTTGTAAGCTCGCCATAAAGCTTTCGCCCCGAGATCGTTAAAGCGACGAGCTCGTCTACGACGGGCAATAACATTTAAAGTGTCAAAGTTCAACAGCTACCACGTAAAAAGATGCAGTATGTAACGTTCTTCGCGCTCTATAAATTTTCTCAGATCATTCGCATTCATGATCCCTATAAAAGAATGCATAACGTTCAAGTAAAGTAAAGCCTTTCGAGTTCCAAGCATTTATACGTAAATCTTTTTCACTGAAGAAATATTTTATGAATGAATTCGTACATCAGAAAAAATATGAACAATTGTGATTACGATGATAAATATTAATAACAATTTTTTGTATGTATAATTAAATATTTATATATTTAATTCTTTAATTCTTCATATTAGAAGAGAAAGAGAGAGAGAGAGAGAGAGAGAGATTTTGATGACATAAATATCTTTCAAATATTTTAAAAATAAAACTCAAAATAAAAAGATGCAGAAATTAGTTGTAAGGTTGTAATCACATTTGTTAATACAAATTTTTATCACATTTATTGATGTATCATAATTTTGTGACGTTATAAAAAAACCTATGTAAATAAGTACCTTTTTTGTACTTTGTAATACAAAGAATGATAGGTATGTCTAACTAAGTATATTGTTAGATGATAGCTTGACAAGTAATCTGTTGACAGGGACGGTCCTTTGGCCGAATTGATCGGACGAGAAAATGCGCGCGATGATAACGAATCGGCGATAACAAGCGCATGACAGATCGCCAGTGTAAGTACACCTCGCACGGATATCTCGTTAAAACGAAATAATCTCGGCAGGCACGCTCACCACCTACGGGTTTGTTCTCTACCGGTTTAGGTTGAGGTAGGTCGTCCCGTGTCCCGAGCTATTACCAGTTAATGACTGCCGCCACGTTCTCTGTCCCTCTCGATTCCCCTCCCTTCGTCCGCTCCATCTTCCCGTGATCACGCCTTCTCTCTTCGGATATTCCGATCCCTCTGTGCAGATGCAGACACGCGCGTGACAGTTAATCCGACTGCAGCGATGGTCACGCAAAGGACCGCAGTAGAAACTTTATCGAGAGATCTTACAAGCAATCTCTCTGTGATTCCGGAATGGAACGATTTGCAGATTGAATTTTTAGATTTACAATCCTTCAATTTCTAACATCGTGTCTAGTTGAAATGTTTTTGTGCAAAAAATATTATTTTGACTAACATAGAGTCAAATGCAAGCATAATGAAAAAAATATTCGCGAAAAAATGATGTATTATAATGATCAATTTAATTGAAAATAATCTTGTTCATTTATATAACAATGACACTAGTGAAATAATATTTTTATAAAATAATATAACATATTTATTATGTATGATGTATTTATTTTATTGGCACTATTATTGAATTGACAAAATTATTTTGAATTATGTAAACTTCTATTGTTTTAGTACATTATTGTGTTTATTATATGTTATTCATTTGATCTGTATAATCATTAAAGTTTCGTCGCATTGATAGAAAAATGATATAATTCAAAATTATCAACTTTTCAAAGCATTTTTAAAATTGTGTTTGAATTGGAACGACATTTTAATTATAGAATAATGAATATGCATAACTTTACTTCCTTTCCATATTACATTTTCAATTATAATGTATTCTTTAAAACCATGTTATGAATTTTCAAAATTTGAACATTGCAGTCAGTGTAGAGTTGTATAAATTTTGTCTCTTATCAGAGTTGCGACACTGTTCCATGTAATGTGTTAACAGATGTGTCGTTTTCCACAATATATTAATCTTTCAGGATTGATTTCCTTTCATTATCTCAATTTTTTTATTTGTATATCTCTCTCAACGTGGTGATAATAATCAGCATTTATTAATTGCGGTAATCCTTATAGCTCACAAGTTATGATAAGGAACACAATGAGGATATCTCAGGCAATTTTTCAACTAGAGGAAAACCTTTAAAGATCCTCAGATATTCTCTCCTATTCTTGAATTTTAATTGCCGGAAATGTGAACTATCAAGCGCTTTTCAGGAAGAAAAAGAAGAGATACTCGAGTTCTCGCCAACCCTCTGAATTTCATGTCAGACATGGCATAAAGAGGAAAATAAAAATAAAGGGTAAAGGATCGAGGAAAATTGTATAGCACAACAATGCTGCTCCAATCGTTTGCACGCATACGGCGTTTTCACGCAACACGCCTTAATTCGTCTCTCCTCGCGAGAAAACGTAAATCATCACTCACCACTCCCACGTGCTCCGATAATGGATTTCGTCGCCTGTGAGAAGGCATCGTTCTTGCAAATGATATGGTTCGTACACGATAGTTAGCGGCCGGGGTTGAGTCGGTCTTTAAGAATTTGCAGATGAGGCCGAAGGTATGAAACCATGTAAGAAATGTAATGATTGTGTCTCCACTTATTGTTAATGAAGAAAACCGCAGAAAAGTGTAAGAATAACCGCTGCAACGAAGAACCCATGGAAACGCGATCGCGCAGATCAAATATTATATTATCCTATGCAAAAGAAAGTCTCTTTCTTTGTACGGAAGATATTCGCAGAGGGTTTTCGCAGAAGTCATCCATTTTATTTTATTTTTGTCGTTATTTTTCCCGGTGGAAGATCCGTGAACGTCGTAGGACAAAGGCGTGGCTCGCTTTTTTTCTTTTTTTTTTCTACCTTTGCCTCCCATCGCTCGTCCGTGTAGATTTATCTTAGTGGCCAAACGAAATACCGAAGTTTGCCGGTGTTTGACCGCGAGGCACGCTGGTTCAGGCACTCCTGGCAGTTGCTCTCGAAATGTGACGGTGAGTTTCGGATGGGTCAACGGGGTGCATTTGCACGTGTCAGTGAAAGAAATATTAAAAAGTATCAGAGTACGAGTTTTGAGATACGAGTTTCAGAAACATCTTCCGATTAGCTGTTGTGAAAGTAATTATTGAAAAGCTAGAATGAACGTAACGTACGTATGAATAAATAACAACGATAGTAATTGTTGTATTTGGTAATTAATAAATATAGTTATTACATAATATAATGTTACATTCTAATTATTATTTTATTATTTCAGCGAGGAGAAGTAAAGATAATAATCTCTTAACGTTTCGCATAATGAACCATAGCTTCTCCTATAATTACTACTCTCCGAATGACGGAGCATTGCTTGATGATTATCGAGCCATGTTCGTCTTCTTAGAAAGAGTCCTAGCGCGCTTTGCAAATCATGGAGGAGGATCCTATGCAAAGCGGCTAACCGGTTCCGTGAGTCCCAAATCGACGAAGCGGGGAAGAATCCGGGGCCCTCCTCGCCGACCCTTCTCTCGACTCTGTCAATGTGACAACGCGCTGTACCATCGCAGCATGCGGCGTCGCGTTTTACACCCCGCTGATCCGCATTTGTTGAACCACGACGCACCTCGAACGACATCTTTACCGCTTCTTTAACGCAAAAAAGAATTCGCTTCGCGTCGTGTCAGGACGACACATGTTACGAGTTATGTAATACATAACACGATAACGCGATAATAATAAAGAGAAAGGGAGAAAATGAGAACGAGAGAGAAGGAGAGAGGAAAAAGATAAAAATCAGCGTTTTTTTTTTATATTAATATGTAATATAATAAATGTAAAATATATAAATTCGAGTCTACTTGCTGTATTCGTAAAACAAAATTGCTGAGATAACTTATGAAATCATCAAACATACAATTTTAATTGAATTATATATTGTATAATTACAATACTTTTATTTTTATAAATATTTATTTTTAGCTACGTAACTTGAAGTTAATAAATGAATACATGGAAGGATGATTTTGTTGAAGTATCTTAAAATGTAGATAAATGCAGATCTGAAAATAATTTTGTCGGAAATCATTAAAATAATTGTGTAAAAAACAAACATGATAAGGAATGCTTCAAAAAGTTTGGACATTTTAACAACTGCAGGTTGAGTATTTTACTTCGTTCTCTTTCTGTATTTATTTATCAACTTCAAATTATGTAAAAATAAAGATATGTTTATAAAAATTAAAATGCTAAAAGTTATAACTTTTTTCTGTAAGTTATCTTAGTAATCTTGTTTCAGAAACCTAGCAAGTGGACTCGAATTTATTTTCATTCATTGTACTACATTGCACATTAATATTTATAAAAAAAAGGCTGATTTATACGTAAAAATATTAATAAATTTCATAATTATTTTGATATTCCAACAGAGCTATTTTCAGATCTATATCTAAATTTTTACTTTGGCAAAAAATTCTTTTGTATATTAGAAGTTTTTACGTTTACCTTTTCAAGGTGCCGAGTTCCCACAGTATTTTCAGAGGAATTAACACGTTTCTGACTAGACGGCTGAGCGTATGTAAAATGTTCAATTGCCTTTATGATCGCTAACTCGCGCAGTACTCATTAGACAAATGTTTATGCAATGGAAGGTCGTAAACGGGGCACAACGTTGCCGTATATCACTGAACAAAGGTTGAGTTGTCGAGTAACGGGGACGAATTGCAAGAGATCTTTCAGCAGCCAGCACAAACAGATTATTACATAATATAGGAGTGGTACCAGCTATGTAGAAAATTATTAAAATATGCGGTTAATATTATCGTAATTTCGGTGAGCACGAATAAAGGAAATAGGAAATGTTGTGACTTGTATACGATGTATAATTAAGGAATGCTTAAGCGAGCTATGGCGAGCAACAAGTACCCTTGCGTTATCCCTTCCTCTCTGTGAATAACGTATTCATATTGAGGTTGTTGAATAAAAGCATTTCTTCAACGAGAAAGTTTCAACACAAAGTAATAATAAGCACCGTGCGCTTGTGATATAGTACCATAAAACATTAATAAACGTAAAACAATTATAGGGAAAATTAAATTTCTAACTCGCAGCAAATATGCATTATGAGTATGTATACTATTTTTATATTTATTTCTTTACTGTAGTTGTAATGTTATTACATTGTGTGGTGTTCTAATAAGGTGTTCTAATACAGCACGGAAATGAAATTTTTTTTCTGTTCCGATTGCAACACGTAATTTTTCCTCTTAAACTTTGACGCACGGTGATTATTACACCGCGTGATTCATCCGTGTTTTTGACGCTTGCGTAACATTGAAGATAAACCTTGCTCGAAGCATAGTTTCCACAATACGCGTGACTCTTGTCCGTACGTTTGTATACGCCCACCGGATAGAAATTATCTTTGGCGCCAGTCCACCGTTAGATGTACAATATATGAAAACAATAACATATCCGCTGGACCATGACCCACTCCAATGCAATGTCACGATTTATCGTATTCGATTGACGATGGATATACGACGATGTTGCTTGTACAATCAATAAACTCTCTTAAGAGATTTCGATTTGTCATAATAAACCGTTTAAATAGAATATACGTCCTAAAGAATGCAAGTGGGATATATAATGGATCTTACAACCTATGCTATTTACTGCAAAAAATGTTTAAATTTAATTCAAAGAAACAATTATTTGTTTTTCAAGATTACTTATTGATTAAACAGATCGAATCTTCGAACAGACGGAAATTATGAATTTTTTCTTATTTATTGTATCTCACTTTCAGAAAAGAATAATATCATATATATAGATATTTATACGCTACTCTCTCTCTCTACTAAAATCTTTCGTATTCTCTTCCCGCACAATGTCGTACATTTTCATCATTGATTACATTAGCTTGCAAATTTACACTTTAAGATGATTGCTTGAACGAACATAATCGTTTCCTGTAGTTTATAAGTGCTAAATGCTGTTTACCAAATTCTTCATTACATCACAATTTTGAGATAAATCACGTCAGAGAAATAAAAATAGTTATTTTGAGGATTTTTATGACGTTGTCACACCGACAACCAATTTTTTCTAAATTTTGTTAATGCTACGCGAAAGTATTAACTTATAGTTTTAAAATACATTTTGTTTTGTGTTTCAGTGTAATTTTTAATTTTTAAATTATAACAATTAGAATATTGCTGATTTCTGTTCAACGGGTAGAAATACTTTAAAAATATGTATTA
>NW_017305779.1:579836-593653 GCF_001594115.1 Trachymyrmex septentrionalis | reverse complement strand
ATTAGAATATTGCTGATTTCTGTTCAACGGGTAGAAATACTTTAAAAAGATGTAAAATTGTTACAAATAATTTTTTATCGCTAACTGATGTTAGTCGTAGATAAACCAGAGAATAAGAAGTTGTATTTCCGCTCCATTTAACTCAGTTTTCTCTCTCGCAATAGAGAAAAGAATTTGTCACTGTTGTGCTAGAAAGTCTTGCGTCGTAATCATTGCAGGACAACACGCCGGAATATTTCCTTCGAGAAATTTTCACAGGCGAAAACATTATTAACTCCATGCTTACGTGAAAACCACAATAGTTGGACGAGAAAAAAATACATTTCGGATGCATACACTTGACCCGGATCCACGAACAATCGTGCATTTCGGATTGTGGGACACGAACGTGGTTTCGCTAAAATGCCCTGTCCTTCAACTTCGATCTTTGCATAAAGCTTTTGCACTTTTTTTTACTCCCGAGTCCACTTCAGGCTTTTTCTAATGCTCGACTCGCTTTGATACTGACGTCAAACGTAGTGCATAAATTTCGTTTGAAGTTTTATCATATCAGATGCCGCTGCATTCGAGTGAACTAATAATAACCTAATTTAGAATTCAATCGATATTTCATTTATGTGTATAGATTTTTAGCGTTTGGAAATTTAAATGTTATATAAATATTTTAATATTAAAGCGTTTAGAAATATTGTGATAAAATATGATCATAATATAAGCATATTTTGTGTTCTACTATTTTTTATTTTATTTTTTTGTATATATCTTTTAAATTTAATTTTAGTAAACAATTTTTTTTTCCTCTATATATTTGTGAGATTCTTATTTAATATATATTGAAACAAAACTGATGCCAGGCTTGAATTTCGAATATTCTATGATGTGCAACATGGAATACCTACGTGAGACAAAGTTGCATCCGGAGATAAAAGTGATATTGGACTGAGGAGGATTAAATTTAATTGAAAGCTCGCATTTTATATTTCGCGTTTTCAATCCGTTCGGTAAGCGCTCAAATTGGATCGAACGGCACGATCGAGAGTTTCAAAGTCGGTATTGTCGATATTTTGAAATCGAACGGTAGCATCCTGACACGTGCTGTCCCGCATTAATCAACGATGCGTGTGGATACTCTTAATCCGAAAAAAATGGACCCCGCATGTGGTAACGAAACCACAGCTATCGAACAAACCGCGACCTAAACCATTTAATTAATGTTCATTCCGGGAATCAAAGAGAACCCCACACTCACGGAACGAGGGAATTATTGATTACCACAAGATTAACGCCAATTAAACTCTTTTTTATACTTAAACATAGGTATCTCTGTAATAGTTTCTATATCTATTTGGGAGATTTTTCATCTTCTTTTCAATTCGGACCAATCATTTCTAGTGGAATTCTGTAAATACATATATGGAGAAAATCGAGACATGAATAATATAATACATGAATAAATATTTACTTCATATTTCTCTCCTATGTTTTGTACATTGAATCGAATGAATAATGATACTCATTTGATTCAATATACAAAATAAGGGAGAGAAATATGAAGTAAATATTTAACCTCCAGCTAATGGTAAAATCTATAACACAATTACTGATACTAGGTCTGTAAAGCTTATTTAATTTATTAAAAGGCTAATTAAAAGACAGTAATTTCAAGGAACCAAAATGACATAACTCGTATTAAAAAAAAAATAAATATTAAATATGCTGTAATAATCCAAACAATACTTTAACAGAATAGTCTAAATTTGTAAATGTAACAAAGAAAATTGAGTTTGACAAAGAGATTTATAATTATCTAAATGGGTCCACATATAAACTCGTCAGCTCCGGAAAGTTAAAATATTATATATAACTAATTGTAAGCTTTATATCCTCGCACTTTTTATTCTTGCGGAATAATAATTTTCAATGTAAAACTTTCTTCACTCATCCCGCTTATACATTCGCGAGATCGTGTGACAGAAATTTACGGAATAATACGACTTTGCTGTTAGGTCACTGCTTCTAACATCCAGTTATATTCTATGCAAAAGAGGCAGCAACGTGAGATAAAAGTACTCCGCATTTCTCTCCATCAAAAGAGTATCTTTTAACTCCGATTGTTACTGTTGCGTGGTCAACCAACTTCTGCATCGAGATTACCACTTATATTTGAGCCTCTATAATTAGCCTATTAATTGGTACGCTTTGGTAAACCACAGTTCCCTCCAGAATTTCTGGCTCTATCGCTATTTCGATCAATACGTGGAACTTGTTGAAACCGATATAACTTTAATGAGTTCATATTTCGATAATGTGAACATGCAGAAATGAACCGGATGTGATTGTTTGTGATAATGAAATATGAAAATTGACACTAGAAATTCTATCGTATCTCTTTTTAGCCCGAGAAATTGAATTTTATTGATATTATATTAGTAAGTGCGCAGTAAAAAGTGAAGACATCGAGATACTATTACAGTTTTCTGATACCCGACTCTGTCAATTTTTGTAAACGCGAAGTACTAATGCACATATCCTTCCTCATTCTTGTGGACGACGTCGATTCTGCACATTATTATTCCCATTCAGCGTGTGCGCGGAAGGGATATTTTTAATGTTTATACAGATACTTTATCTCATTATAATTCGCCCACGCGTCCACAGAGCGACTGCGTTAGTTGCTGTAACGATCTTTGCGGCGAGTGAAGGCGAACTTCTCTTCCTCATCCGCTTCCTCATCGTCTTGTTCTCCGTGTTCGCTCCTCTCTGGCGAATTTTTATTCGCTCTTTAGATTACATTTCTGCTATATTTCTTGTTTATTATTTTTTCCCTATATGAGTATCGCACTTATTCTAACACCCACTTGTTCTCGTCACGATTGTTTTTTTAACATATTGAAACATATACCTTGTAAAGGATAACGAACATCATTTATCTAGAATAAATATTTACTTCTTCCTCTTATCAATAATTTAAATCTAACATAAGATAGATGTAGTTGAATGAATTTCTCAATTGATAAAATTAACGTTATTATGTGTTCGAGAAACATGATAGAAAGAAAGAGAAATATCCTAAGTATCCTTTTCATGCGACTTGAGAGCTGAACGCAATTGGTGGGTACTTAGAAACGAGACGGTTCATTTGCATGTCTATAAAGTGGCATACGTGAATACGTACATGAATACATACATGAACGCATGGCTACTTACGTAAATTCGTGTCATCGACCTCGCGTGACTTCCCGTAACTTAGTTTTATTTTTTTTTTCCCCCATTGAGTCTGCATCACAACGATGTCGTCGCGTTGAATTTTATTACGAAATACATTCGTGAAATGATTATATAATTAGAATTTCAAATTTATTATCTTTAAATGTCTAATTAGTCAAGCATAAAATATCTGAAAACTTTGCCTGCTTAAATATTCGGACTGTCAATGTTTGAACTAAACACAGTAATTTTTTGTTTAATATGTATAAGATATTATATGTACGAGTATATATATTTAATGTTATATTATATAAGTATATATATTTACGTATAATTTATGAAAAACATAAATGAAATTACGCCAAACATGCATATTGAATATATGAAATATGATATAATGGTCTTGCACTAATAGCGTTCATAGATTAATCGATGAGACTAAACGATTCAACTGCTGGTGTATCACGGATGAAATACTCCAGCTTGCAAGCGGAAAATAAAGACATTGGTCGCTCATTCGCGAAGGCTACCCGCTGCTAAGGAAATCGATAAATCCGCTGTGGCGATATCGATACTGATGGCTATCCATGTTTTATCGCCCTGCGGATACGCGATCGTCCGGATCTCGATTATGAATTCCCGTCATCTTAATCTCAGCAGGGGTGATAGACTTTCCAAGATATCTTTAGTCGTTTCAACATTTTTTTCTGTGAACAACTTCGTATATTTCCCACGCGTCTTTTCTCTTATTAATCAATTTCGTGAATATTAATTTGTATAGATATTTTGATTTTATATATTAACTTTAATTATATTTTTTTATTTCTATGCACAAATATGTGTATCATTTTAACCTTAACTAAATTATATTAATTTGTGACATTGCGAATTTATACAATACTGCATAATTTTTCTAATTAATATTAATTAATTATTCTTGTAATCTTTCAGAAATTGAGGCTCAAGAAGCTTGCAAATGGTTGAGAGCTGCTGGATTTCCACAGTACGCTCAAATGTACGAAGGTAAGTGCCTTAATGAATGTCAGAAAGACAATACTTTATAGCTTAAGGTCTATTGATTTAAATCAAAATCCTTTGAAATTGCTCTGAAATTAAATGAGTAGGTATATTAAATGGCTAACACAAACTGAAAGGAAGCAATTTCAGATGAAATCTAAATCACTCGGGGCATCCAAGGATTCAAATGTTCCTGGAAGTAGATAATGGGAATTTAAATGGGAGTGGAGGAGGATAACCTTTTGTTATCCTCCAAGTCTCTACTTCCTTGAGAGAGATAAACTACCTAAACCTTCGACAAATTCTAACTCATTCGAAACTACGACGCAACTACAACGATGTTGTCGCACATAAATCCTAGCAAACGTTATCTTAATTGCATGAGATTATCATCGACATAATTTTCACGATATTTCTTTAAGTACTATCTGAGCCATTTGTTTAATCTCACGTAGGCTCTTTGCTTTTTTAAGGCAATCGTTGAAATGCCTGTAGCTCTACTTGTTCTCGAAAAAGAATAGAATTGGAAAAAGCGGCGACATTTTTCAGGACTCTCTTCGAGGAGAAATAGTTGGAGCAGGGGAATTAGAAAATCGTAAGCAAGATTGATAGGCAGTGGTGCTCATTTGAATCTTGCAATTTATAAAAAATAAAATAATAAAATGTATTAAATGTAATAGCAATAAGCAATTCTGAAAACCATTGGCTGAACCGTGACAAATAATCTTGCTTCAATATAAATTAATTCTTTGTGGACTGGCAACTCTATTTGAGGTTATTCCTTTCCATTTTATAAATTATTCGCTCGATTTTTAACTTGGGTGAGGTAATTTAATAATATTTTATTTGAATCTATATATAGTTAAAATTATTAAAATTAAAAATAATGGATTCCCTTGTATGGCGGACAAAATTTAAAAACATATCATTATAAAAAATTCGGTTTTAGAGAATTTTAATTATAAACTAGCATCAAGTTTTAAATTTCGCTTTATTTGAAGTTCATCAGTGCTACGCAAATAGTTAATAGGTATATCTGATTTCCAAACTGATTTTGAACACTGATGAATTTTGTAACACTAGAACTTCCTTCATTGAAGGTTATACCTTTTTGAAATTTGAACTTTCTGAGCTTCAAATTGAGCGATACCTAAAACAACCCGTAGAAAATAAAGTTTTCTTTAAGTTTCTTTGAAGGCTGATGGTCCGCAAAGGATTAATGAATCTTACCATAGGCAGAGTTGTTGGTAGCTATTTTGCAACTGGTCCAACTAAAATATTGCAAAGCAGTTATTCATACAGCAATAGCAATATGATGAGCAAGTTCTTCAGCGCATCGGTGATCACGTAGCGCCAAGACACGGCAGAAGGAGGAGCAGTAACGAGCGGCTCGTGGGCAGACGCGGAGGATCAGGTCGTCGCGCGCGAGAGTCGAGAAAGTAAATTATTAAGGGGGCAGAGCTTGATACCGTATGTGCGCCCGGACATGTTAATACGTCTCATAATGCGGGCCCTTTGTCGCGGCGCCTACCAACAATGCGTTCGTTATTGCAGTACCGGTGCATTGTTGCCGCCGCATTTGCGCCGCCGATGCCTTCTTCTTGCCATGCTATTAGCGAGGTATTGTTTTACGTTTGTAAGTAAGGGGGATCTCGCGGAAGAGTTTAATGTCTGACAGTCAGGCTCGATTTTTAACCATTCTTCGGATCAATTTTCTGACCTTCTTCTCAGTCTGACAGACTCAAGTAATATTTTCTTAGATAAAACGGGACACACCATCGTATTATATACACGTACATCCTGTTACGCTCCTGGGGACCTATGGACCACCCAGTCATCTTGACATTAGAAGCCTTAAAGAATTTTTGAAAGTTTGAAACACAACACCCTTTGTATTTTTATGTTTTCTAAAGAAGCTCCGCTTTCACTTGCTGTGATTAATTATGTCGCGAGAACTTCATAAAAATATGTGGCACAATTAATAAAAAGAAGATAAAAAAAATTTCATCCATCATGATTTACAACGTGTTCTATGTTGCGTTGAATAAAATATCTCAGGGATTTAATGATTTCATTCCACTGGTGATATCCTGGTGACATAAATCTCGTCTTACATTGTGACGCTTAGCCAAGAGGTAAGATCCGCGTAGATGTAAATCAGTGCGGCTAAGCGAAGTGAAAAATTACGCAGACCATTAATCACTCGTCCGACGGCGTCCGGGTGAATATTATTCCCGCATTAGCTCTTGAAATTGAAGAAAGACCTGGAATTACTCGCCGTGCCAAGGACGTTAATGACTGTTGAACACGAGGCATTAGTCCTTTCCCTATGTACACGTGGCTTAATACCGCGCGCGCGACATGCTCTCCTGGTAGATTTGATGGACTCCGTTTGCGTCTCGTACGAA
This sequence comes from Trachymyrmex septentrionalis, assembly GCF_001594115.1. NCBI lineage: Eukaryota > Metazoa > Arthropoda > Insecta > Hymenoptera > Formicidae > Trachymyrmex > Trachymyrmex septentrionalis. The sequence goes on along the minus strand of NW_017305779.1, from coordinate 587,021 downwards.
CCGTCGTATGCATTATGAAGAAATATATGCCAACGAAATGTCTACGCATCTGCGAGAGATTTTACATCAACTATCCTCGTAATCAAGACAATTTTATTTCTGTAGCAATTTATTCTGCAAAAAAATTATAAAAAGAATATCAGAAAATGTTATCATATCAAATTGCTTTTTATCCTGATGAAGTGAATTGTAATATTTACAAAACACGTTGGCGTTCCAATAATGAATCTGGAGATAACTCGTGAAACGCAGCGAAACTAGCTTCAATATCAGGAAATTTTATTTTAGAACTTATTCCTATAGGACATTTTATTGGGAGATATCGATAATTAAATTGTATAGAAATATTCGGTGAATTTTTTGGAAAATAAAATCTATTTGAAACTTTATTTTATTTGATTTTTATATTTTTGCTGTACTTAAACCAGTAAATAAAAATAGTGACATGATCCAGCGGAAGACGAGATCTAACGTAATCGTGATCTATTATTTAAATGCAATTGATCGGAATTTTTCAATTTGTTTAATAACTTGGTGTCACATATAACTGTAATTTGCAAGTTTAATAAGTTAGCTCCATTATAACTGTAAATTTATGTGCCTCCGGTCACGCCATCGGTACGCAGGCGAGCAAGATACGCGCGTGTTTTCTCACTGCAGCAAAGAATCGGAGTAGCAACGCGCCTTGCATGCGCAAGAAGCGGAAAATAAAATTTCCCGTTGAATGTCAGCGGATCGCGGAGTCCAACTTACAAGTAGCGTCGCATCCAAATGACAGGTTTGATGGATACCTTTCGTGTTCTTGAAATAGTTCAAATAAACATGACGCGATCGCACAAAGCGTAAGAAATTCTCATTTTCCGTGTTAATCACCTTCAGAGAAATGTGTTATTAGTTCATCTCGTCCTGTCATTCTTTTAGATAATTATAAATGTCATAGGATTTTTCTCTTCATTGCGGAACGAAGAGATAAAACAAAATTCTAATAAGTTAATTTGAAAAACTGAAATTTTATATTTTTTCTCATAAGGCTGTATTATAATAAGTTTTTAGTAAAATGAAAAAATTACAAATTTTTCTATATTGTATTTGGAAGTAATACAAAAGTTTCGCCGCAATTTAGAACTTGAATCAAAAATTATTTCAATACGAAGTAGCATTTTTAAAAAATAATTAAAATAAAATAAGAAAATTATTGTTTTAGCTTTTCAAAATTGTATTGTTAAATATTTTATTATTATATATATTATTAAATATTAATCTTATTATAAACTATTTCGTATCCATATAACATTCTTTTTATACGCAAGGTATAAATTTTCTATTTCAGTTACTTTTTATAGAGACATCTGATACATTCTTAATCCTGCAGTTATTTACAATATTGTAGAATACATTTTATATTACCGTGAAAAATTGTAAATAATCCTACGATGTATAACGAAATGTGCGGCATTAATCGCGGCACAGGCGGATTAACGTCGATCACGTAAAGAGTGTCGAGCAAAGGCACTCCTATTTCTATTGTACGAATCGCAGGGAGAGATAGGGACTATTCTGTTTCACGACGATCGTGATTAAACAGATTTACCCGACATACTGTGTGCAGTCACTGCATAAGCCACCGCTATAAGCCGCTGCAACACGGCGTGTCCAACGTCACGTAAAATCTGGACGGAAAATTTTATGCCAGATTACGTCGCGTTAATGCTTCAGCTTTTCGTCACAGTTCAATCGGCGGTGTCCATGTATTCTGACAGGCCTAGTTTTCAGCCAGAAATTAATCGCGCGAAACATACGGCTTATTTGTGTACAAAAATTTTTAATATAAATTTTTTCTGGCAACTTATAATAGAAGTTTCAATACTTTCGATTATTCCTGCAGAGATGATTGATTCACAATATTTGAAAACTTAGGAAACCTATGGATTCGAATTCAATATACTGAGGGATATTCATACATTTAAACATTACATACGCATTTTTAAATAATAACGCGTTTGAGGGAAAACGGAAGTAAGAGATAGTATAATTTCAGAGTAATAAAAAAGAGAGATATAAATAATAATAAGAACAAAATTCATACATGCACATAAATAAAATATATAATATAAATATAAAATATAAAAACGAAAGCTAGAACTTATTTTTGCATATTTCTTTTAATAATAAAAAAAATGTTATGATTATATATAAGTTTCGTGTCGCTACATATGTATTTTTAATATAAAGCAAGCATATATTATAAATGCATACACACACACACATACCATCACACACAAATATAAGTAAAATGCTTATATGAGTCTCTGCCGTTATTAATGCATAAATAATATATTTATAAAATGATAAAATATACAATTTGCAAAAAAAAATAGAATTGTATTTTAATTGTTTGCGAATTATTATATATCGCTTTATAAATATGTTATTTATGCACTATCCGTGGAGGTTAGGCTCCTATTTATACATTTTACTTACAGTTAATTTATTTTTAGAGCAAAAAAACTACTTTTATTTTATGTATACAAATTGATTGATAATATCAGATATTATATTATATTATTCAAATGTTACACACGTTAATATTTCTTGAATTATTAATAGAATAATTATACATATAATTATACATATAATTAGAAATGAAAAAATTATTTATATTCAAAAAATTATCATTAGTAATAACATTTCTGGATTTACCTTTTTAATGTAGCAGACTCGAAAAACTATTTGCAGTTTCAGCATTTTTAAAAATTTATTATATGTGTGTGCGAGATTTTATTTTACGTTATTTAAAATGACATAAATTAGCCATAAAAGTTTCAAGATGAAACGATATATGTTTCTGTCATGAAGAGAGAGACACGCTTTTATATTTCTGCTATGAAGAAAGAGACACGCTGTTTATTTATTATTCTATAAAAGCCAACTTACACACAAAGTTTCCTTCTGGAATTCCTTCTGGATTCGCGGAACACAAAGCTCAAAGAAAACTTTAGATATAAAACATTTTTCAGTTTTATCAGATTTTTCTAGACGAAACGCACGTTCTTTGTTTTACACAATACTGTTGCATTTAAATATAATTAGTAATTAATAGTTTATAAAAATATTTTAATAAAAAAATTTAATTTTTAAAAAATATCTTAGAACTACAGTAGAAAAATGTTCGAGTCTTTTACACTATAGTATTTTGAATTAATTATCATTATGTATTTTTATAAAAGCACTCTTTTATTGAAGATTTAGCTCGCTTATATTCAGCCCATTACATTTAGCTCGTTTATATTCAGCTTCATTACATACACCATTCTTCTCGAATTTCACTCGGCTTTACGTGTGAAAGATTTTGAGTTTTATCTCTTCCGTATCTTCCGTAAATAGAACAATTCTACATTTATAGTGGTTATAGTAGAAATTTATCCACAACCGGGAACGGAGGGTTTACAAAACGATGTGCATTTCGCGTTACGCACAACGATGCGGCTGACAGTGGATGGTTAACGAGAGGCATCCCGAAAAGTCGATTCTCGTATGTTCTCGTGAATCACGCATTGCGTCAACCGCGACAGCGGTGAGACATAAATCGATCGTTACCGTTAAATTCTCCGGTGTACCTTGAACGTACCACCGGCATTGCGCCAACAGCCACGGGTGTCAGGTGGTCGTCTGTTTCGCTTGCGATTGAATTTATAGCACAAGGAAAAGAGAGAGACAGACAGAGAGAGAGAGAGAGAGAGAGAGAGAGAGAGAGAATTTTCTCTCTCCTCTCTTCTCTCTTCCGCGATATACTAAAATAATTTCAATCGAATGCAGACTAAAATTGCACGGGCGTCATCGCGAGGCAACAGTCACGATTCACGAAATCGCGGCGTGTCGGAAGCACGTGCTGCTCTTTCTGCCTTCCTTCTTTCCGAGCCGGCTTTTGGTACGTTGCCAAACGTCGGGGCGTTTCTCCTATTACCTCTTTGTCTTCATCTTATCGTCTTCCTTTTTCTCTTTCGCTGTCTAGCACGGAAGAACATAATCGTCCCAGGCTTTGGGCAAGACAGACTATTCGTCTTTTACCCAGAATCCACCACAGCTGCGGATACAGTGGTCGTTTCAGATGATCGCGACATAATTAATCATTCGAATGGCACGAATAGAATATTTCGAGAAATCATCAACCATCCATTTCGTTGTTTTGTCTTCGCGTTTCAAACTCTTAATTGCGTATCAAATCGAAGAAAATAACTATCTAGATAAATTCCAGCTTTGATTCGACTTTCCGAGATATCGGACAATCTCTCAGATAATTCTCCGCTCGTAATTCCAAATCGGATTTGTGTCACAATGAAAATTAATGAGTATTTAATATCGTACATGAATAATGATAATATCTTTCGAATTGTTGTGAATTAATGATCGTAGACGTCAGGATGGAATATTTCGAAGGACGCGAGCCATAAATAGTTTGTTCAGCGTCTTGTTTTATAGTAATTCACTTAGCTGAGGAATTTTTTCGGCGTGTCCCATGTTCACGTTACCAATTAAGGATAGCATGAAATATTAACTCTCCTCGAGCTAGTACCAAGAGAGAAGCATTTATATATCTGCGAAACACCGCGAAGGCTGATTGCTATGCACAGCTGATCTTCGGCCCGGCTCGGCTCCTCGGATTCTCCTCGGGGTGCAAGCCCGCTTGGAAGGTCGCGCAAATGGTTCCCATAAGGCCTTGGAGAACGTGACATAGAAATATACCTCTCCGGAGGAAAGAGGTTGTTTACGAGATTCCAGCTAGCCATGGGAATATCGGTTGAAACTGGAGCGACAGGTAGTGATAGCTTTGAGCACGAATGGAATCATTTTCGATGCTTTCTGCGTATTTCAGTCTTGCATTTCATCAAAGGTTACATTTATATAATTGGTCAGTGAAAAATTTTTTCAAAAAATATTTTAATGATAAATTTTATTAGTTAGGAACAGTTAGAAAAAGATACATGAAAAGTGATTATACACTGTTAGACACATCAAAGGAACAATAGTAGTAACCCCAATTTCTAAACCTAAATAACATTTTATTATTTTTAACTTCTATGTGTCGAAACGTAAATCTATCTATCTTTGTTAGTAAACAATGTTAAGATAAATAACGTGTTTAAATAATAACAAATTTGAATCAAATTTAATATACTTTTGTGAGCTAAATTATTTAATTCCGTTGTTTTAATTAAATTAACAATATGCTGAATAAGAACAATAACGGCATATAGAAACGATTAAAAATAATTTAAACAGTATAATAATATATTTTTATAATTTAACAGTATAATAATATATTTTAAGGAGGCTTTATATATTATAATATTAATGATATTATAAAAATCATAAATATTTAAAATAAAAATAGTATCTTTTATTTATAATATGTGAATTAGAATATTAGAGAAATTAATTTTATCGGGAGAATATTATTTTATTCATGGCCTTTCTATGCGGAATATAGTATTTTATTTTACATTAATTGTGCTATTGTTCTGATAAAATTACCTAAGCTATTTAGATTAATCACGATTTGTACGTTTGGGTGGATCGCAACCATCACTGGTGACAGGTTGTCTGACTGAGTTGTTTAATAGACGAGGGACTTGTACTTTTGTCGGAAATAAAGCGCAGTCGGACGCCCACACTGCAATAATAATCGCGCAAGCGGAAATACATCGCGAGAGGATCCGACGCAGTGAAACCTTCACCCAGTTACCGTGTATACGTCTTTAGTGCAAAATCGTGAGCAGATCGAAGGAACTAGGGCGCCTAGTTACGTCCGTAACAACAGCTTTGTTTAAATGACCTTTTCACGCCTAGTTTCGCCTCTTCCGCTTTCGTTCCGTTCCTGTTACAGTTACCACGAAGGTCGCATCCTCGATATAGTATTTTTGGAAATATTCGACGAACGGTAGAGAAATTCTCTCAACGAAAAAGTATTTATAACGAGGAATAGAGTTACGTCAGATGAATATAATGCATCGCCATCTCGCAACATTTATTATTCGCCAAAATGTCAAGGGACGCTTTATAATTCTTAATAACGTGCACAATTCTCCAGACTCGTGATTTTTAAAATAAAAATAAATTGTATCAGTGTACGTATACGAAGTATTTCGAAATGTTCATACATTTAACTTATTATTAGATGCTAATGTTGAAAGTTTGAAAATTATTATTTGAAAATTACTGTGTTGCTTCTTTTGTTCAGACAGGAGGTACATTTTGTTGATGGAAAATGATTAATATCTTAAAAAAATTCGATGACTGAAACGTAACTAATTGAACCGGAAATTGTAATCGTTCGAAAGGTCTTCTCGTCAATTATTTCTCTCTGTATCCTCATACATATATATAAGGAGCGCAGAATTACAAGATTGACATCTGATGTAATAAATAATTAAAAGAAAACGCTATTCTGCTAAAACTATGATAAGTATATTTGAATTATACGTTTACCAAAAATGTGAAAGGCTTCTTATTAAATATAAAAAATATTAAGTGAAATAGACTAAGTCATATTTAAATACAAATAAAATAGAAGAAAACGTTTTAGGTCAAAACGATTCTTGGTGCTTTTAGTAATGTTTATTATGTGAATATACAAATGTAATTATTAATTCTATAGACTGCTTCGATTTGACTTAAAACACAATCATAAATTGGAATAATAATCTCTTAATTAAATTAATTGATCGTCGGTTTAATAATAATGTTAATTAACATCTTAAAAACTTGATCAATTAGTAATTAATTGTGAAATTATTATTTTCGTTTATAATTAGATTTTTTAAATTCGACAAATTACTAATTGTAAGCATCAAAATCTGCTTTGCCCGAAAATGGTTTTCTTCTCTCTTATTTGTGTTTAAATATAAAAAGTCCTGAAATTTTTTCAATGATGAACTGAATGAACTTCACATTTAAAGTGATAATCAAGATAAGCGATATACTATATCATGTATCGCGTCGTATCTCAACGTAATCGATTGCTTTTTCTGCAAAGCTCTTCATCGTTTTCAATGAAGAGAGTACAAACAGGCTCCTATCTCGGTTTCATGTGAAAATCATCGCTCGTTTCAGCCGAGTGTCTACGTGACTCGTGTGAATTATAGTGCGATTGATTACACCTCGTCTTTGGCTCTCGCCATAAATCAC
>NW_017305779.1:567636-579736 GCF_001594115.1 Trachymyrmex septentrionalis | reverse complement strand
ACGTGACTCGTGTGAATTATAGTGCGATTGATTACACCTCGTCTTTGGTCACTCTTTGGCTCTCGCCATAAATCATTACCTGCCTTTAGATGTATCTCACTCTTGTCACACGTCTAATCGCGAGCACACCGCCGACTTTTTATCGTTTGTGGACGATGCTAATAAGAGATATTAGACAGGTTCACCACTGGCGCCGTGTGATACACAGTACACTAGTGTGCATGCTCAATTAGTCATACGACTGTTTGCTCGCGATATGATATCTCGATAAGCGGTCCGATGCCTGCACGCGTTATGACATCGGTGTATTTTGTTGTGTAACACTGGAATGCACGGGTCGAATTTATCGGTGCATGCGTCTTCTGTCAGTGAAAGCGCTCGATAGCATAACTGTGATCCTTCAATGACTCAACCAGATTTCTGTGATGACGAAACAACCTTGTCAAAGTTAAGGCTGTGACATATAAAAAAAACGTAAAGCACTGAGACGTAAGCAGTAAAGGATCAATTACAGTGGAGACGTAAGGCAGTGATATAAGCGATAGCAAATCCACTCTTTTTTTTGGAGAGGAATGTAACTCTAAAAAGTGAACTCTCCAACTTTTAAGAATTGATAATTGAGCAACTCTTTTTCAATACTGGTTCAACTCTTTAGAATTAAATTCCACTTCAAAGATTTTAGAGAGCAAAATTTGCTTACTGCTTACGTCATACTGCTTAAGCTTTTTGTATGTGTGTGCCATAATCTTTATTCTTTTATTAGTTACATAAACTGGCGTAGAAAAATAGAGGCGTAGACACAGAACCGCGGGCGCGAAGATTCTAACAATATGTAGTGCTATTATCACCTATTAATTACTATCTTGAAACATACCGCGGATCAGTCCACGATAAATAAAGCAAAGGTTAATTTAATAAGGCAAAGGCAGTTAATAATCCGTCGCCAGCAATAGGAACGTCCATCACAGCAGCTACATTCGTAGTGCAACGAAGTATGGATGTGCAGCGTAGGAACGATGTACCAATCGCTCGGCAGTCGTTACAACTGGTTCGTAATGACAAACGATGTCGTTACGTCTATCTGATTACGCGAGGCATAAAGAATCGCTGCCGGACTGAAAAGCACCCATGGTGAGAGGAAGGGGTGAAAAGGGAGACCCCCTCAATGAGCGGAGCGATTACGAGAACGAATCGTGGCTAGTCGGCCATGACAGAGCCTCTTCTCTGCAACCGATACGCCGCGTCCGTTATTTCTCGACGTAAATAAATTCGACCGTGATTTAGCAGCGTGTACTGGCCAGCCGTTTCCGATGACTGAAGTATGGGGTTATCGCGACTGCAACGCACTGTCTGACGTATGTACATACGTTGCGCCGGTCGCACGAGTGATCATCGTTACTTCAATTCCATGTACTCTGTAATATTAAAATAATTGTATATCACGTACTTTTCGATGAATGAAACTTGTGAATTTTTATTTTTCTGAACGTTTATTCACACGTAGACACGCGTCTCTCTGCGATTATTCAAGTTAAAGGAGATGACAATGGACTCGTTAGGATGATAACATTTAAGAGGGACATTAATTTTCAGGTTTTGTTTAACCTTTAAGTAGTAGATGTTTTAAAAATACGTGAATCGATAGATGGAGTACTCAGAACGTCGGAACATACTTAAAAAAATGTTTACATATTTTTTTATTAGTATATTACGTTATAGTTAAAATATTTACCCTTATGGAATGTAGAGGAATGTAAACATAATGGACTTTCAAACTTCCACGATCTGCACTGAAAGAAAAGATTGGCTAAGTATGGCATAGTATTTTTAATTAGTTGCAGCAGCCAAGTTTTGGTTGCATTAGTCTATCGAAATCCTATACTGACATTGCAGATAGGCTAACGCAACGAAAAATGGGCTGTCGCAGCCAATTAAAAATGCTATGCCATATTTCACCATCTAATTTGCCGCAGCAGCCTTTTCTTTCAATGTGGGCAATATTTTTTATTCTCCTTTTCCAGAAGAAGATTTCACGGAAACCTATACATGGAGTGCTGTGGCCATCCCATCAATCCACTTGAAAGTTAAACTCTGCACGTTTGAATTCTCATAATTGCGTCGAAATAACGACCGCACTGATGAAAGTTCTCGAAATTAATGCCATTTAGGGGTGCTTTTATTGCCACAGGATTTCATCGTGATGAAGTTCGCTCCTAAATTTGAAGACTAATTGTAAACTTGAGTTCAAATTACTGATTGTGAGTATTCAACGTCAGGTCTCGCGATACCTCTTAACGAAGTTCTACGTTAGATTTCATCCGATTATTCTACCGCAGGCACTTCAAAGTGTACAAGCGAGAATTGTGCAACTCGGAGCAGATTCTCGGGCGTCGAGAGGAGAGCGCCGAGAGCAAATTCTCTAGAATCAAACGCGCGAATATCATCCACATCTATTTCGGTAATCGCTTGCGCGAGCATCTGCTCCTCGTTTCTTCGGCATCTCTCCGACAGTATACGGCAGATACGTATAAATGTTCCGCGACTTCTTCCTCTCGCCGTCGAACGCACCCGGAAATATGACCGCCGTAACATAACTGCAACGCCTGGTAGATTTAATTCGGACGCAACTGGGTTACGCCGTCGTTCCTTCCCCCGTCGTCGATTCCGCGAAATAGCGCGTTATTTTACGATGGCCGCCCCTTCGACAAACATCAAAGCCCGAAATTCTCGGCGTGTCGTCGACCGTCGCCCGTATAAATCAGGAGTCCCGGGTTTCATCTCCCGAGAGGGTGCAAAACTCGGACGGATTTATGCGCATTGCGCATCAGATACGCCTGACAGCCGTATAATGACCCGTCATCGCCCGCGCAACATAATTTTAAACCATGAGCGATTCTTCCACGATGACACGCGAATCAACAGGCGAAAAAAAAAACCAATGATGAAACTTACCGGACTTTGGTAAAAATGCCAGTGCATGTTGCTCTCTTGTTTTTACAATGGCATGAGGCTTCCTATATGATAAAAGGTCAACGAGTTAATATAAGAGACAAGTAGGTGAGTGACGACATGAAGGTCAATGTGGTATGAAAGTACTGTGCAGACACCGCAACGCGAATTCTGCCATGCCATCATGGGCGGATCTTACTTTCCTTTTATTCAAGCTCCATAAATTCCCTGCTGCTCGGCCTACGAAGTTAGTCGGCGAAGCGCCAGCAGAAATTCGCCGTTGTGTACAGTTTAATCGCTGCTTCCCACGGTACGTGCGGGGCATCGCCGATTAAGTCGTCTCCGAGAACGGGCTTGATCGTTCGCGAATAATTTCCTCAGATTGCCCCCAACCTGTCGCAATCCTCCTCTCACCTCGTCGCGCTGCCCCGCGCGTTCTCCTTTTTGCTCGCACGCGCCGCTCTCGCGCCGGCGACAAAGTAATCTCGACCGGGATAAATTATTCGACGGCCGGCGAAAATGTAAATTCGCCCCGGTGGGCGAGGGCGGCGATTTATACGCGACCAAGCGGAATACTTTGCTGGCACTTAAGTGCCAGCCAATCCCTTTTTCACCCGACGCACGCGCTCGCTAATTTATGCGGCTGCATCTCGCGGTATTCGCGCTGCAGACGCGCCGTCTCTCACAAACGCTAATTCTACTTGTCGCGACGTTCGTTCGCAGACGGACGAGAGACGAACGAGAGAATCCGCGAACGTTCAATGACGAATTAAAGTCTTAGTTGCGGTACAAAGCATTTGCTTCGCAAACTGTACGATATCACTCGGAAGAATTAAGTTCTAGGGTAACTTATTAAGCTGTGAAATCGAACAGTGTGTTACAGAAAGTCAAATGTCATTTATATTTGATTGATGGTATCTATAAATTTATATATCTTGGTACAAAAATTGAAATTAAGTAAAATTTATCAGATATCAAACAAGAAAGGAGGAGGTTAAAAAGAGACTGATTTCTGCTCAGAAAGGTAAGTATAAATAAAAGAAATAGTATTTTTCGTAGATTTTTACCTTATTTATATATTAAATACACCATATTTGTGCTCAATTTTTTAAGTGTTTTTTAAACTTTTTAATAACTTTATTGCATCTAGAAGATCAAAATTTACACTATTCCTTTAACTTACACTTTCATTTCAAACATGCTGGTATCTATCTGTATCCTATGGACTTTTTTCTTTAATAATTATTATTTTAGAATTTCTATGCATAGATCGCGATTGATAAAAGTAATATTTATTGTAAATATAAAATTTGTTACACATCTAAAACTTTTAATTTTATACATAATTACGGACGCCAATAAGCCGTCCAAGTTAGATGTTTCGAATATATATTCTTAATTAAAATTTTAATATACGATAAGGCGCCGAAACGTCGGACATTCCTATATGAAATCAAATTGTCTCAGATATATTTGCGCGCCAAAATTTTTTTTTAATGTTATGAATTTAAAATTTATTACTGGAACATGTCATAAATTTATTATACCAAATTTATTGTACAATACCGTCGCTCTAACATTTTTATATAAAGAAAGATATATATAGATAAAAAAAGTCTGGTAGAATACAATTTCCTGCCAGACAAAAAATGAAATCTTTTCCTCTCAATGTCTCTTTCGTGAACAACACTGATTTATTTTATTTTATATTCTTTATCTCTGCCTTCTGATTTAATGATCCATCAAACTGACGTCAGAATCTATTCCCTTACGCGACGACCGCATTATCGTTGTCGTTTTAATGTCGAGAGAAAAATGCGAACGTGCTCGGTCGGTCGGTGCACCAGTTCTTTGCGACCGCAAAAGTGAGTAACGCACCCTTGAAACTCTTGAGAGTCACGTGACACCTCTAGACACATTGAAACTTAAAGGCTACTTGGAAACGAACTCTGGTCTTGAAAATACTTGGCCTCGACTCGAGTCTTGCCTGACGTCACGTGCGATTAAGATGCAGGATCTCCTACGATCATTTTATTAGTCCTATCCTATCCAAATATCTCAATTCAATATCCGTTTAATCTTTCTTGATTCCCCTTTCTTAAAAAATACGTCGCGTGTGATACTGACTTTATTTTTTATTATAGTGAACGAATTAATTAAACTCTCTTCAACATCTCTGGAATATCCAAATATATAACTTTTATGCAAAGTCTACGGCAGGCTATAACATAAAAACAATCTAATAATAGAGATAAGATTATACATATGAAATAACAATACAACACACAATTATGTGATATTATCACAACATTAAATATTGTTGTTACTTAAAATATATTATATCATGCACTATTTTTAGCACTGAATGAAAGTTAATAAATGTATCATAGGGCTGGGCTACCACTCACGCAAACGCGACGCACGCATATTACACGTTCACCAAGTACGTGCAACGAGGGGTTATTTCGAGCGGTGACATTGAGCACCGGTTGAAAAATGAAAAAGCTCACGCTTAAATATACTGAGAAGGACAGCTCTATACGAGTCTTGGGAGACGCCGCGGCGCGCGCGACCAGCCACACCTCTATATTCGTCGCGTCGTAACGAATTACTGTGCAAACCGGATTAATGTAAACCACCCCTCGCGAAACCTTCGCCCGTGCGAAGACCCCTGCGGACAAAAGAGTATTAGCAGTGTGGGAAGATTATCTGGTGTTCCTCGCCGTGTCGCATTGCCGCTTCTATCATTAATTCTAAAATGTACAACGAAGACTTTCTGCTTGTTCGTTTGCTCGTCCATAAATACCGAGAGATGTTTTTAATTTTCTTGATTGTGTTTCTAGAAGGATATATTATTACGATTTTGTATAATTGTGGGATGTATGTAGTAAATCATGTTGCATTCATGCGAATTTCTGCTGGCTTATACTATAATTTTGCTCGTACTTACACTGTTAAATATTAAAAGAGCAATGGTAACCCAATCCAATTTCTTGAGAGGAAATAACATTTTGTTGTTTTCAATTTCTATCTGTCAAAATGTAAATTAATTCACCTCTGTGTTTCAAAATCGTTTATATCATCGTATGTATTTAGTGAATAATGAACTAAATAAAATGTAGTAAATTTGAATTAAATTTAACACATTTTTTTGAATTAAATTGTTAAACTCCTTCGTTTTGATCAAATTAATGACATATTAAAAGCAGTGGCAACTTATAGATAAGATTAAAAATAACTCAAATTGGGGATAATTTGACATTATGAATTTAACAGTGTAAATCCAATTCCGCGGACATTGGCTGCAGTATTTCTACATTTAGCTTAGCCCGAGATAGCATTGTACGCAATTTTCGTAGAAAACAGATAATACTCGGAATCATAGATAGACAGTCACATTCCGCGGGATACGATTATTAACCCCAGAAGTAAAACTGAATAATTCGCTGCCATCCGCGAGAGACTACAATTTTAGCAATTAGACTGGATTACAACGCGAGTGGCTTTGCACTCCATCAGCAAGGTTTAGGCGGAGGGGGGGGGGGTTAAACCGAGAAATAACTCATCTTGATCAAAGATTTCGCCTGACTCATCTGACTCGCGTCTCGACTCATCTTATGGACACACACTTAGACTCCAGCGGACGCGATGGAACGTTCGACGAGATTCTCCGTAAAGTCAGGCCCCTGTTTTTCTGGGAGCAATAGCCTGGAGTGCTGCCAAATCCGTACATGGTCGAAGCTAGGAAGTCGCATCGGAGCAGGTATTTCCACGCCCGGAATTCGCAGGACACCAAAGCTCTGATCATTGTGCAGCAGAATCTTCCCTCGATGCACCGAACTGCGATGCTTCGAGTTCACGACAACGACGAGAGAGCAACCGTCGTGGAACAAGATAGCTCGATACGCGTTCGTTGGTAGGCTGCCCGATTCTACCGGGAAGGATATAATTTACCCATGTATTTCGGGAAGTCGCGGGCCGAAGATGTGCACCCAGACAGCTATTTGAAGCGTGTTACCGTGTATTCTCGAGACGAGGAAGCCGATTTCGCGCTCGACAGACGGCTGTCAGTCTGACGTCCGATAACGTAATTACGTAAGCACGTCTGCTTAGATCATATCATTGATAATGTCATTTCCTACTCAGATATTTCCCGAAATAAATTCCAATGGCGATTCCAGAGCTCTTAACTGATTCAATTGATTAGCGCATGTGGGATATGCGAAATAAGATCGTGTGTTACATAGAATATTCGAAATAATTTCCGTCAGTTTCGTAAGACTGTTAAACGCATGAAAAGATAGAGTCATATATTATCAAATATATTGTATAATTGTAATGTGACATTTCATGTTAAATGCATTCGCTTGTATAACTTGCATTGACGATGAACGAATCGCACAAACTTAATTAACTCCGAGACAAACGTAATTAACTCCTATGCATACTCTTTAAATTTGAATCAGTGAATAATTTACTGAAGTGGCGTATTTGGTACTGAATTATCAGCATATCATATTATGATTTGGATAATCAATGAAATTTACCTATAAAAAAAAAAGTTTGACCATTATATAGTTGAAATACTGATATTTGCACTTTCTAGCACTTATAATACCAATCTTACAATACCATATACGTTGAATGCGCCACACTTATGCACTGAAGCAAGGTTCGCTATAGATTAGAGATACGTTTCATTCATTAATTAACAGTGGCATATTTGGCACTGAATCAGTGATTATCCACTGACTCGGATTTAGAGATTAAAGCAGCTTTATTCAGAGAAATCGTGTAGAATAAATTTGCACGAATACCAAGATCTACGAGAGCGAAATGTTCCTTTTCGTACATTAGCTCTAATCTAAGAATTTTAAACAGAACATGTACCCCGGAGGATCCTAAATCGACGTCCGAGTTCTAATGGATCTGCGAATCCCACGAATCGGCTATCTAAGGTTTTGGCAACACGCCAGGAATAGTCCGCGGGGTGCGCACATAGATCTCCTTGCCGAAAGCAAAGGGGTCTTTGACACATCTGTTGGGGGTGAGCCAACTTGGAAGTGTGGCTAGCGCGCTGTAACGTGCACCTGGATAAACCCGCATCGTCTCCTCTCTTGAATACAAAGATTAGCAGTGACGATGAGAGGCGCCTGCCGAGCGAAAGCACTGTTTTAATGGAATCGATGAATATAGCCGGCAGGAGGGAGAGAATCACAAAGGAACGACCGGTAGTAAAGTCTTAAGTGCGTGCGCACAGTAGCCAGTGCTTCCACGAATTTCTGTCTTTGTTACTCGGATCTTCGTAGGTGGGCCAGGGGATTCGCGGGGATAGATTTTCCACGCGACAGAAACACTGCAGCGTCTTTGAGCGGCTAACAAAATATGCGGGGCGATTAACCTCAGCGAAATACAGGCAGAATTGATTCCACCTCTGACGCAAAACGCCGATGAACGTAGCTGATACGTAGATACGCGTCACAATAAGAGAGACGTAAGGACTTGTACTGAAGAAATTGTTTTATTCGAATCACACAATTGTTTTAAAATTATAATACAGTGGTATACGTATGTATGTATTAGAATTGGATATTATGAGCATTTTAAGATAACATTTTGATATTTCTTACATACTGAAAAATAAAAAAATCTTATTCTTACTATTCGATAGGTTCATTTTATGTACTTTAATATTGAAATTGATTATTTTAAGGCAAATATTAAAATGGGGGGGGGGGGGTCCTATTACCCACTTAGTGCTCATATTAACTTCTGGAATAGAATAATATCATGCATCTTTATGAATAATTTAAACATATGAAATTTTTTGAAAGAAATTATGCAGAAAAATCGTGTTATTGATTTTAATGTGTAGTTTCTCTGACACTCTAAAAATGAAATTATCAGATACCTATCACGTACAATATATTTATTCACATAACATTCAAATCTGCTCATAATATCCGAACATTATATACTTTGCAATTAAAATAACTCTATAAACTAGTAAAGTTTAATTTTTTTAATAGAATTCTGTTATTAGTTCAAATCTTACTCGTCAGTGGAAAGAATAATTTTGTTGAACTATCAAAATATTTATGTAAAATGCAAATTTGTTAAAAAAATCGAAATTTTTAAATGTTTTTATAACATTGCTCATCATGCTTAAATTTCCTACATAATTTTAAAGGTCCAATAAAATTATTTTCAAATCTGTATGTAGCTAAATTTTTTAATATTTTAACAAAATTATTCTTTCCTTGTCATTATTTTAACCGATATAAGTCTTGATTTTTTGTTTCTTCAATACTTGCTCAATATGCAATATAGATTTTTTAAATTCGTACAATGCAATGAGTGTTGAAATTCCGTAGAAAGAAAAAGGAAATTTGTATAACAATGTTTTCCAACGCATCTATAATTAAGTTTGGATTCGCAAAATCAAACTCAAGATCGTACACGAACTTAAAGGGACACGCACTCGCCAAGTTTCTGGTTATGCCAGGCATAGCCTGTATAAATAATCTCGACTAAACTATCACGACACGGGAAATAATCCGCGTCGCCGGCGCATCCATTCCCTGGCGTTCTCCAGTAATAGAATAGAAATTCTCGCTAAGTCGCACTTCCGAGATCTCTCTCTCTCTTTCTCTCTCTCGCTGGCATCTCCCGCTAGACTCGTTCCCGCGTACATCTCGCGAAGAAGAAAATGAAATGTAAACTCTGTACTCTCGTGAGTAGAACGGACAGATGACACGAAGACACAGTTTCTACGGGCACGAAAACACCGACCACGTCGCTTCCACGAAAGGCGCCTCCATCGTCGTTGGTGGGCCGCAAATAGTCTCGGAATGGATCCCTTGGTGAGATGAGAAGGGATGCGCGAATGTTGCACTTTCCGCCACGCA
Organism: Trachymyrmex septentrionalis; assembly: GCF_001594115.1. Classification (NCBI taxonomy): domain Eukaryota; kingdom Metazoa; phylum Arthropoda; class Insecta; order Hymenoptera; family Formicidae; genus Trachymyrmex; species Trachymyrmex septentrionalis. The sequence goes on along the minus strand of NW_017305779.1, from coordinate 569,879 downwards.
GTATCTGTCTTCGCGGCCGGCTCCTGATCGCTCCCGGGCTGATGGAGCGAGAAATTCGCGCAGACACGATCAGCGCCGCTTTAATGCTGCGATCGTCCGCTTCCTCGGACACCGATTGAATTAGCAATGCGTTTCCACGTAACAAGCACGCAGAATACATCAGAGAAGCTGGTACGCATCTTACTTGTACCTGTACCGTCGCGAGTTAAGCCGTTCGGCGTCATCCCGTTTCACTCGTGATGTTGGCGAATTTACGTGCGACGCCGACGCATGCCTTCACGCGCATTAAGGTCGCCCGAGTTTAATCGTGACAATGGACAATGGCATCACTAGCGATTATTCAAATAAGCACTACTTATAATACATGTTTGAAGGAAAATTAAATCCCGCGCAAGAAATCGCGGAGAAAAGTCGTAATTCTTTCCGCAAGATGGATATTTATGATATTATCGTAAATAGGATGTTTCGTGACAACTGTTCGTTATTTTATTGAAATGGTTCTTGGCATCAGTTTTTTTTTTTTTTTTTTTTTTTTCACAAGAGCTTGTAATTCGCAGAACTGCTAGCTATATCCAATATAATTTATACTTGTGACGTGCGTCTTCGTGGATCTGTTGCGAGAGACATCAAATCGTGCTAGCGATGGTGTGGAAAACTTTTTTTCGGAACCTCGCGTGACCCACTAATCGCTTTAAAGAAACAACGATCGCCTCTGAGAGCTTTCTCGGTACGGGAACCTTTCTTTACATTTGTTTTCTGTTCGCGTTAGCGACGGAAAGATGCTGCGTTGCGGCGCGAAAATTAGACGTGTATTTCGGGCGATCGTAAGCTACGCGCATACAGACTTGTCACCCCTTTTAGCTTTCGACGTTAGGGGATTTTCCCGCATTTGCTTTGTATTCGGAGATGTTGCGTTATTTATACGTTACTTACTTCTCTTTCAAAGATTACAATTTATTAGTGCTTAGTTACGTATTATGAGATTATTATTTTAATATAATGAAAATGTATGCAATAAATGTGTTAAAATATTTATTGCATCAATGCAGCAAAAAAAAACATTTTTTTACAACAATTCTATTGTCAGTTACTTTTCAAATTTATTGGATTCTGAGAGAGATTCGTAAACTTTTATTAACAAATTACAGTATTTTTAACTTTTAAACGCTTTTCCGATATGGCATATCTGACTTTTCAATGCTTTTTCGATGTTTATAATCTTTTATTGATAAAATAAAAGTGCATACATTTGTTTGGTATCGTTATGTTCTTTAACATCTGATTTTTCAATTGAAAGAAATGTTACAAGTTCATTTTTATGAAAGTTTACAAGCAATTACATTAGATTGGGTATGTCATACATCAGTGTATTGTTCCTGTAGTGAGACATTTAAAAGTTAATATATACAAAAATATTTCCTTAATTTCATTTTCATTCAAATCAGCAAGGCTTTTTATTCGATATTTTTTTATCGCAAAGGTCATGATTATTTTAAAAAGCTTGCAGAACTCTCTTTTATCCGCTACTAATATATGGAAAGATTTTTTTATTGAACTATCTAAAAATTTAATCATATACAGATCTGAAAATCATTTTATTGGTCTATAAAAATAATTATGTAGGACGCTCAAGCGTAACGACAATTTTGACATTTTACTCAGCTTGAACGCTCGACATAATTATTTTGGTCTAACAAAATTATTTTCAGACCTGTATCTCCAAGCAAAATTTGTAGATCCGGTTTTCTCTAGCAAAACCATTCTTTTCGCGTATCAATTTTGTAGTGAAGGAAGTGTTAAATTATTTTTAACATTAAGATATATTGAATAAACATATTAAAATATAAATTACAAAGGAAAACATATATAAGAGCGACAATAAGTATCACCTGACGCAATATCGCGACAACTCGACATCGGTCACTGCATATACCATACATCCGGGGGGTATCTGTCTTATTCTCGTACTACTCGGTCGCGCGGAGCGAAGTCGAGTGCAGGGCATGCACCCGTGAAATGCATCGGTTGCATCTCTCCCCGTTCCCGTTCCTCTCGTTCCCCTTCTCGTATACGAACACTGCTGCCTCTCACCGTGCACACGCTTCTTCGTGCATTTGTATGTCGACTCTTCCCCTCTTCTGAGACCAGCTGCCCCTCGGGTACGACTTCTTTCTTTCTCCCTCTCTCTTTTCCTCTCCTTCTCTCTCTCTCTCTCTCTCTCTCTCTCTCTCTCTCTCTCTCTC
>NW_017305779.1:564538-567610 GCF_001594115.1 Trachymyrmex septentrionalis | reverse complement strand
CACGCACACACACACACACACACACACTACCTCTTCTTTGCTTCTCCATCGGCCTCTTCCCTCTCTCAGTCGCACGTTTGGTAGAGTTGTTCTTCGTGTGCCGAGCCTCTCTTCTATATCGCTGCTACGCGCCGACGACCGCTAGTGGAGAGCCGACCGGCGGAAGAGTCACTACGTTCGCTCGAAATTACAATTGCTCGCGTACGAAGCGCTCGTCATTCATCTCTCATTGATCCGAATCGCATGGCACTTCGAGTTGCGTGCGTCTCACGCGCGCCAAGTCGCACGTCTTCAAATTGCACGCGCTTCCACTCGTGGGACCCAGGGTGCGAATAGGACGAGACTTTTTGAAATAAACATCTCGGTGCCGCGTCGAGGTGGAAGGCCAGTGATCCGATCGATGCACGCAAGTGCAGTAGCATCGTCGAGAGCGCTAATCATTCGCAGTGATTGAAAAGAACTTGGAATTTCGTGGGAACGCGACGGTGGTGGAAAAATTATGGAAAAACGTACGAGTGTCTGATAATATACGAAGGGATGATTTATTATAAGTGACAAGTGCGACTGGATTATTTTTAGATAATTGTTTGATGACGATTGATTGGACGTAAATCGGATGGGCCGACACAAATTGAAGTAAACACCGTACATGTGTATTGACACTCCTATTCCTATCGCAGGCCATGACGGGTGTCGATGACCGAAGACCGCCAGCTGGAGTTGCGATCGATAAAGTTTGACACGGCGCAAAAATATTGAAATACGTGCGATCTGTCAATTTGTCGTTCGATCACCAAGAATCAATAACATTCCGCTTTATTACCCGAGACGCGCGTCAACAGTTCGGTTCTCCGTGAAATTGCGTGCATTCCACGGGATTTGCGGATCATCTGCAGACTGTGGGATTTTCACTGCGGAGAGAGAGAGAGAGAGAGAGAGAGAGAGAGAGAGAGAGAGAGAGAGAGAGAGAGAGAGACCCCTCGGTAGCGGGGCGATTAAGATCGATCTCTGGATCTCTCTGGGTATAGATCTCGTGTAAGGCGCGCCTAGTAGTCGGCGGTGCAATCGATCGATCGTGCTACCATGAGACTGTGTGGGTGAGAGATTAGGAGTTGGCTGGTAGCCATGAGTCGAGTCGGATTCCACACGTTCGTGTGACAGAGCGAGGAGGGACATTTCGCCGTTTCCGTGGAGAAGAGAAGTTCGTCGCCCGCGCGCGGTGCGGTCACGGATGTGCCGAAGGTGCCTCAGCGGAGACATGAAAGGTAAACAGAACGTCGTCGGCGCGTTAATCGGCAATCGGTCTCACAATCGTCTGATTTACGCCTTTTGTAATTTATTTCGTCTACGAGCACGGTTTATAGCTTTTATCTTATCTCTCGGCTCTCGGTGTGTACTCGACATTTTGTTCCCGCGTCGAGCGCTACAAGCTCCATCGGGTAATAATGTCGCAACATTCCAGGCCGGGATCACCGCGCCAGGTCGGCCGAGAATTGAAAATTTTGCAATAATTCCAGCTTAAACGATAAAATCCATAAATTTCGCAAGCGAGTCCTCTTGACGAAATGAAATGTTCTATTAAATCCCGTTAACGATTCGTGCAAACGTGAATATATATTCATTCGCGTTATAACGACTTTACCGTGCAAATCGTAGATTTTTCTCCCTGTCGTTCAAGATTTGTACATTTGCATCTTGCTTTTTTATATTTAGTTTAAATATTACTGATATATATTTAAACTTCATTTGGAAACTATATTATTTTTTTACTTGGTATTTGTTTCAGTTTCCAAGATTGCATACGTGCCGTTGTACATAATGTAATTATTAATCTATACGCTTACACCAATTAGTGCTTAATCACTTGATATTAAGATACTTATTGTAGAATTAAAACGTGTGATAATACAGACTGATATACCATAATTATTATAGTAATAATTTATTTTATTAATAATTCTGAATTTCAAAATAATTAAAAAAAAATAATGTCAACTCTATTAAAAATTAAAACTAATTAAAAACAAACTAATTAAAAATAATTCTAAATACACTGAACGAAACACGAAACAATGTGACATTATAATATAAATCGTGAGAACGACATGATGTCGCACGAACGTTACGCGCATTGTCTAATTAAAAAAATTACATTGGAAAAATCACGGAAAATAGTCCGTATTTTCACGTAGGAGTGAACGCCCATCGATACGTATCATCCTGCTGCAGCAAGCTACGCAAAAATCACGATAATTAGTTTGCCCGCGGCGCAATAATCGCGAGTGAAGTCACCCGTATCTAAAAGGACAATCTTATGTCATACCGCTGCGGTACGTAGGCGTAATTACAGTCCGGCTGCAAATAAAAACGCTCGTCCTTCGTTTAGTATCGACATCGACTATCCTGCAACGAAGATCCTTCCATATACTGATGTAACGTCCGCGCGAGCCTCCTCTCGACTATTACGTAAACGCGTATCAAAATTCACGACGAATAGTTCGATGCTGTTACACGAATCCAGTTTTAAATGTGACATCGTCATGACCGTGGGAAAAGATATTTTATCGGAAATGAGATGAGATTGAACCTATCACTCAATCATGAATTATCGCGCAAATTCAAATTGAAAATTTAACAAAAGTGTAATTACAGAGAAAATATAAAATATTTAAAATAACAGTTTAATAAAAAAGAATATTTTAACGGGGATCTATAAAAATATAATTTCTACAAAAATTAAGGGTTAACTAGAATGTCTGAAACCACAACTTAGAAATTAATAATTAGTTATCAATGATAAAATTAATTGGCGATCAATTTAATTTGTGATTTATTTCAGTTTATAATTCCGTTTCAAAATTCGACAGTAACTGGCGTGCAATTTATATAACTGATATATTTAAAATATGTTTAAAATGTACATATAAATTTATCTTTCAGTTATATAAATTGCACACTATTTAAAATTTATTTATTAGGCATTAAGATCTACTCTCGATCTTCTTCACTCATTTGATAATATTATTATTAATTTTTTATTATTTGAATTTATGATGATTAAAAAAATATATA
>NW_017305779.1:558583-564438 GCF_001594115.1 Trachymyrmex septentrionalis | reverse complement strand
TTTTAATAATAAATAGAAGAAAATTTGATTTGTTTTATGTAGATAAATCTATTTGATCATCACTAGTCTTTAATTTTTTATGTTTTAATTTGATTGAATGTGGAAAGTTATTTGACAATGTGCATTAATAGAATGACATTTTATTATGTAAGAGTGATGTTTTCGTGATAAACAGTATGATATCCTACAATAGCATTTGACATGCAATGTGCATTGTAACATAATAACAATTGTAGCGCGTGCATAATAACGTTTACAAATCTAATATCTCCGCAAATGATAGATGCGACCCTTATAATAGTGTTACGATATAATTGATGAATTTTCGATATAGCTTCGCAATTCCGCGAGAGTACCGTTCCATAACTCATTTATAATTATTTTAATAAACTTTACAGTGAAATAAAATTAAACCGCCGTATTAAAACAAAACATAATCAATTATCCACAGATTTTGTTATTTGACAATCACAATTTTCGACATCGTGTGTTATTCTAGTGAATTTTTATTACAATTTAACTGAAAATACTGCTAAATTTATTGCATTCGCAGTAAATATCATTGCAGTTTGCAGAAAGATACTTGACGCAGTTTATGCGCAGTTTAATGCATGCACTGCGCTGTACATATATAAACGTATTTACGTCATTGTGTCAGAAATGCTGTGCTGGCGGAGAAATCAAATTTCGCAAAAGAATAGCACGGCTGGTGTCATTTCACATAACGATTAGTCGTAAACAAATCGTATTCGCGAATATGATCGCATAATACTCGCGATCGTGAAACGCAATAATTTTTGGTACGAACGAGTCACAGCGTTGAAATTGTGCGTACGTTTAAAACGTTTCTTCGTGCACTCGTTTGCACGAGGTCGATTATTTATTCGCGACGGATTTTATCATCGATTTCGTAATAATCGAAAGACGTCGCCTCGTTGACATCATCGTAACCCTCGCGGGGGCAAATGTCGTGAACGCGACGGATACGATGCAGTGTCAAGGGTTGCATTCTTTCATCGCTGACGCATAGCGCCAGGAATTTCTGAGTTTGCACAGATAACACGGCGCAGCTACCTCAGATTATTTTTATCTAACTCATTCTTTATTTGCTTCCATTCATATTTGCATAAAAATACGTATTCGCAATAAAAAGTCGCTTTATTTAGAATTGAAATTGACCTCTTTTCTAAAATATTTATTTATTAAATTTAGTATTTTTTAAATTCAGTATTTATTAAATTCATTTAAAATCGTTAGTTATATTACGTAGCCGGAGAGAATACGTTTCTCATATTAATTACTAAGATAATTAACATTGAAAATTTTTTAAGTTCGAATATGTGCTGCACACTTATCAAATTTTTTATTAATAATTTCGGCCTCTCTTCTATGCAGCCACATCAACAAAATCTAACTGTTCATGTCATCTGTGCATGATTTATTTGCGATTTATATATGTCCTGCCGTAGCTCCGAGTCCTAATTTAAATGTTTCCGAATTCAAAGTTAACAATTGTTTCATTGTCGTTAATAATAACTTCGCGACCCACGTGGTTGTGTGAGGGATAGTCATTAACTCTCGCCAAACTCTTCGACAAATTTTCCTCCGTAAAGTCCAAACTGTAGCTCGTTAATAATCCGTGAGGCCTTTAATTAGGTGTTCGAAAATGGAAAAGAAAGTACTGGTCGGAAAAATTTTATATCGCTCGATCAAGAATCGCATCGATTCTAGCGGAGTTCCTCTTCGGAGTTTCTCGCTAAAGGGGTCGAAAAACAGGCTTAATTTTCAGGCCGACACGGGCGTTTAATCGTCGCGATAAATTAATACCGGTGAACACGTTTGCGCGTCTCCCATTTGATATGTTGGTTCAGAGTCGCCGTTCATGTGTATAAATGTATGTAGGTGTACGTATGTGTGCCTATTTGACTCGTTAGAAACGTGAATCTCGAACGATGTTAGGTTTCGCACGGTGAGTCAGTAGAGCTGACCGTTGCTCGAGTCGAGGCTCTCATAAACATGTCACGGCGCAATGCAGCCGGACAGGAGACATTGCGACGCGCGATGCAGCGACCCACATGCCAAAAACGGGAAGAGGAATGGCACGAAACCGGCCAACGGGCCGTCCCAACTGCAAAGTTGCATTTACGCCCTCGAAGAATTCAGGCGACGTGAACAGCTGATGCCTCTCATATATACAAAAGCATCTGGCGAACAACGGTTACTATCCAAACCATTAGCTTCGTTGGTGTTGGCCTGGTCATAAGAATTTTTTCTTTTAATAATTTTTTTCTTTCAAATTAGATACGTATTATAATAATAGAAAAATATCGCGACACGTTTAATGTCGTAAAGTCATTCTTTTAATTTTTTTCAATATCAAAATCTAATTTTGTATTGTAACATTACAATACAACTTGAAAGCTCAAAACTTGTAGCTTCGGCACATACTTACCTGATTTGAAATTTCTTTAATAAAAAAAAAAAATCACGTGAGGAAAGGCGGCGCGGCGTATTGCGTGACTATAAGTATTTATGCTGGCACGTTTATTAAGGGTTAAGGACGATCGATCGATATTTATCGTATTATATCAACACATTCACTTCAATTACCTAATACTAACAGCCGCAGTGGTATCGATAATATAATTACATAACATTGGCGTGAGCAATTAGGATAAGACTAGGCGTGAGAGGGACTTACGAGACGGTATGGGACTTTCACTTTTTGCAATGCGCGTGGGAGACAAGTGGCTTTATAAAACTTTAATTTAATTTGTGCGTGCGGGCTGCGTGGCTCGGTCCACTGCCGCAGCCTACAAACGGATTCCGAGCGACGTAACCGCCACAGCGACCCAAATGCCAAAAGCGGGAAGAAGAAATGATACAGCTTGATAAACGTTTATTCTCTTAAACTATCGTATAAATACGTTCCCTTCGCTGCGGCACAACGCGATTATGCAACTATTTTTAAACGTATCTTTAATACAGAAACTATTTTTAAACGTATCTTTAATATAGAAAAATAAACACACTCATGATTGTCGTGAATTTTACGCGAAACAACCATAAATGCTTTAGAAACAGAGTTAATTCGTTAAGTAATAAGAAAATTAGTATTCTATAAAAAATAACATTACAATAAAATAATACATAATTATTACTTATCTTATTGTTTCTAATATGACAAGAACGAAGAAGGCTTTATCAACTGTATTCTAAATTTTAGAAAAGCTTTATCAAACTACCAAAAAGTCATTACTGTAAAAAATTTGTAAATATCTATGTTTAAAAGAGATCATTTCTTTTCGAATCGTATATTCGAGTATACCGAATACGCGATCGTAAAAGCTTTGAAACTATCAGCTCTAAACTGACAGCTCTAATACGCCGGCAGGTCTGGCGAACGCGAGAGTTTACGCACGCACACGTGCGTGCAAACTTACGTGTGCACACGAGCGTGTGCGTTTAGGCACAAACGTACATATATATATACGTGCATGGTACCACGTACAAAGTGCACGATTGATCATAACTCAGACGAGTTCTCGCGATCGAAGCGCACTATGAATAGTAGCTAATTGACCCAGTTGAACCCGAGTCGGTCGGCGCAAGGCATGATATAAATACCGATACTGATACCGCCCATCGAACACGTACGGGAATCACGCGACTCACGTGTACACACGCGGCCACACACGCGATCCTGCAAGGATATTACCGCGGGTGTCGTGTCCACGGAGGATCTTCTCGACCGATCCTTCGTGGAATTCCAGCGACGCGACCGAATGTGGGTGTCGTGTTTGACGATCGGCGTGATAAATTAAGGATGTGATCCGATCGATCATATCGCCATTCTTGGCCCGATACGCCGCCTGATAAATTTATCAAGTCGCTCGCCGAGTGAATTTTTGTGTCTCGCGAACGACAACGAGTCGCTATTATAAAATTGATCCTTTTTTTGATCCTCGATAAAGAAGATGTGTGTGAAAAATGAGAATCGGAAAGGACGATATAAAAAGGAGAAACATGAAATATCTTCCACAAGGCAGACGAGTATATGCAGGATTTACTCAATCCCTTAATGGCATGGTCAAGGTGTGACTTACGGCTTCATCAGTCAAAGAATTTGTTGTCTTATTGCAATTATTTGAAGTCAATTAGTAATGTGTTTTTATCTGTAAATAAACAAGAAGTTTCATTATATATATTTTATTCATTATTAGATGAAACAGATTATTGAAGTTAATTAGTAAAGTTTTATAATTTTTCATCTATAAATAAAAAAATTAGAAATAAATAGATAAAGAAGTTTTATATTGCTCAATTATAAATAAACAAGGACTATGTGTAATTATTTACTTTTTTTATCTACCTTTGATTAGATGAAAAAGACCGGATTCTATCCCGCCTCTCTAAATACGGCCTGAAAATCCACCTTGTCATTAGAGAGTTAACATACATCAATATAGCAACATTTTTTACAGCGGCAAACAAACAGATCGGTATTTGCTGCTAGTTATTATCGTGATGCCGACGAGTGAAAGTTCACATGTTAATTGATTCGTCAGACGAGCAACGTATACATGGTCTGTGAGTTTCCCGGTAAAACATGATTAGTTCGTAACTAGTATATCCAGGAAGCAAACGCCGATCATTAACTTAAATCTATCGATAGTATCATAAAATCCTTAACGAACGATCTGGTAGCTAGGAAGTATTATCGACTTGTGATGCGTAGTTGGCAAAAGATATAAATATAAAGATATGCACATGTGTGCAATGAATCAAATCATTCTTCATCGAATAACATTGACACAAGCATCATTCTATATTCTCATTGGTTGACACTCTTTATTGGGATGCGGGACCGCTTGCCAAGCATATCATAGTCTCAAGATATATTTTACACTTTTATATAACTTCAAAAAGCTCAATAAATTTTCCAGTGAGAATTTTTGCCTGTTTTGCATTCGGTATATGTCAAATCATGTATATAAGCAGTGAATGATAATGTAAATCTGAGATGAAAATTGCTACGGCAGTTTATAGTTGTTAGACGGACATGTTTATCGTATTCGAAGTACATATTCGAATACTGCAAAAACTTCTAACTGCACGGCGTGAAGAAATGTTAACGATTGAAAAATACAAATGCGGGTTTAAGCGTTTCGAAGAAGGAGCGTATAAGTCGGTAGATAACCGGTTAATTTATCCACTATCAAGTAACATTAGGAACTGTTCGAAGTCATTAATCATCTTTACGCTTTAATAAGTGAAAATAAACATGGGTGAAATACGCGCGTTTATAGTTCTCACAGTAGACGGAATTTGTTTTAATTACCAAGCTTGTTTACGAGAAACTCTAATTTCTTTAATGAAACATTACGGCAACGCCCTCTCTCTTTGAGATTTTTTTTGCGAACAGATAAATAAGGTGGAATAATATTTTTAATATGACGAACGTACATAAACTCTTTCACAAAAAAATGTCGGTACCACGAAAACGTTTTTGCTGTTGCTTATTAAAGAACCGTTCTACTTTAAGGGTCGAATCGATTCTGGGATCCCGGTTAAAGATCATAGATCCAAGATCTGGTTCAGAAGATCTAGGCCAACGTTGAGCAAGTCGTGTGACAGGAATCTTCCGAACTTTTACGAAAGATCACAGTGACATATTTACGAAAACATTCTAGAAATGTAGCAAAGAGAAAATCACAATTTTAATTTTTGCTAACAATAGAAGAGAATCTTTTTTTACTATCATTGCTCCTGCAGAAAATAAGAAAAAAATAATACCGATATTTTTTATTTGCAAAAGTTTATTATTGTGACAATTTTATTAAAAGTAAAATAAA
>NW_017305779.1:541859-558486 GCF_001594115.1 Trachymyrmex septentrionalis | reverse complement strand
GATAGCCATGTAGCTACAGAATTTATAAGTTTTCGTATATTTTTATATTTCAATTTTTATATAATTTTGTTTATTTTTTTTTTAATAAAAAAAGTACAAAGAAATTCTGTTTAATATTACAAATGTGTTATTTGATTGCATTTTAATTAAATTCATAAGACAATGTAAGAAATTAATTGTAGAGAAATGTTTCAGACATTATAAAATTTAATAGCATACCATAATAATGACTATGTAGAAATAAAACGCGCATTTCTACTTTTTAATTTCGAATCCAAACATTTCGTACTTGTAAAAAAATACAAGAAGAATTGAACGGAGCAATCAACATGTGATGGATCTTCGAATTCACGAGGAGATTAATGTTCATGGACTAAATGGACATGGATTTGGTTTATTCATAGCGTATATAGCTGTACGCATTTAGTGTATTCGATATAAATACGTTATTTGATTGAAGTTTAATTAAATTTACAAGAAATTAATTACAGTTAGACATTATAAAATTTAGTAGGCTGTCATAAAAATAACCATACAGAAATGAAATATATGTTTCTAGTTTTTTATTTTAAATTCAAACTCTTTGTGCAAAAAAATACAAGAAGAATTGTACAGCGGGAGATTAATGTCTTTGGACTAAATAGACATGGATTTGGTTCATTCACAGCGTATTCCTTGTACGCATTTAGTGTATTCGGTACAATTTATTATTTGAATTGATTTTAATTAAATTTACATGATATAAAAAATCGAAAATATGTTTTAAACATTATATAGAATTTAGTGGGATATCATAATAATGATCATATAGAAATGAAACGTGCGTTTTTACTTCTTTATTTGAATTCAAACGTGTTGTGCAAAAAAATACAAGAAGAAGATTGAATGGCAACAACTGTACAATCAATGTGATGAGCCCTTTTCGAATTCACGAGGAGATTAATGCTCGTGGACTAAATGAATACGAATTTGGTGGCTGGATTTCCATTCATGGCGTATCGTGTTTATCGTATTTGATAATAATCGAACGATTCTGAATGCGTTGCAACAAACAAGCGCAGCCGATACGAATGTTTTTGACGATATCAAATATCGCTGCGATATACTTTTTTGTTAACGCAAATACGCGCATAAGCGCGATACCTTATCCTATCTTTTGCGATAAACAAGGAATGACGATCCATTATTTTCGTGTTTTCAGATTATCAGTTTCCGATTGACGTTTCCGGCGTAGCCAAGGACCACCCCTTCCTCGAGGCCGACTCGCTGCAGAGCCTTTTCCGGCGTCTGCACGCCCTTAATCGTTGCGCCAATATGAAACTCGACACGCATCATACGCACCACAGCACGAGCCACGGCAAAAGCGTGAGTACACGTCGAATTACTCGATACGAAGCACGTACGGGAAGTGTTATGCAAACGCACGAATACGCAAAGATGCGACGAAGCATTTCAATGAAAGTTCAATTAATCTTATTGGAATTAAGCCCAATTTTATTACTATCGACTTTCGCATTTTACGTAATTTTCATTCTAAAGAGATTTGCAGGAATTACTTCTATTCCGTTGCTTTTATGCTATTTTTTTGCCCTATTTCTCTGTAAACTTATTTTTCTTTCCTCTGCAATTTCTATCTTTTGAAATTCTCATCGCATCTTTCGAGCGCTCTCTTGAGAATTTCCCAATAGGCGATGAGATCTAGAGGCGATCTCAAGACGGAAATGTCAGATTAGGCTGGAGGTCGATTGGAGGAGACAAGGGTAGCTATTTAAATATTTCTTAGAATTCCATGGTCACAAGTGGAACGATTCGAATCTCGTCTTACAAAAATTTTTTTAGTGAGATCACAGATGGATTTTTATGTTAGTAATATCTATATATTGCTTTATATATATTATCTGTTTTATATATTATTTAAACACAACCGCCGACATATTTTATCTACTTCTTAACTCAAACTTTAAATTCTAACAAATATAGCAATTATTGTCTATCACGTCTAAATATCTAATCACGCAACGTGCTATTTATTATTTGCACCTATTTATATATTAACTCAGATTGCTTTCCTTTTAGGAAACACAAAAATGTCATTCAGTTTCTATTTATCTTTACTGATTCCAGCCAAGAAAGCTAAAACGTCACTTGTGTCAACTGTGTTGCCGTAAAGGAAAACAACCTAAGTTAATATATAATTAGATGTAAATAATAAATAGCGTAATATAATTGCTCTTAGTTGCTAGATTTTAAAGAGTTTATATTAGAAAATAGATAAAATATGTCAGTTTATATATACGCTTACAGACCAACTTAACTCCATCTCATTGATATTCTTGCTTGGTAATCTATGATGTATGATAATGATGTATCGATGTTTGAGCCACACATTATTATGGCTTTTATGACACGTTCGCATATATGGTCATTGCTATGCGCTGGACGAAAGCATCCGAATGCTATTCCTACGACTATCCGTGGAACAGTGAATAAACGAATGGAATAACAATTAACGATTGTCGCGTGACGGGGATAAACTCGTAGTTAATTACTTTGGAAAACGCGCGCTGGAGTACGCAATTGAATGTATCGTAACGACGTCTGGCCATGAATAGCAATACACGTAGTAATTTGGAAACTTGTGAAATTTGTCATGTTATTTATTATATTATTGCGAAAATATTTGTCATTTTTTTTATTATTACGAGATGTCATTATTGTAGCTTAGAGACAACTTGATGTTACTTTCAATTAATTGAATATTTTTAGATAAAAATCTTTCGGGCAAATTATCACTCAAAAAAGTGTTTCTGCATCTCCTCGTATTTTCACGAACTTTACTTCGCACGTCGCTGAGATAATCAGCCGTATTATACGAGCGATCGGAGTACGATGACCCACAATCATGTCATTCCGACTTCACCATCGCGTATCACGTGGATTAAATACAGCTGATCCGAAATAAGCGCAGCGAATCTACGAGTCGGCCGATGATCATAAAGATCAATCTATGCGAATTATCAAGTGGGAGTGTTACCGGGTTGCTCTCTCGAGGAAGTATTCACCGTAACTCTGGTGAAGGAGCACGCATCGCAAATCAGAGTTAAAAGCATTTCGACGGAGTCTAAATCAATTATATCCGGCTTGGTCGACCGAGATCGCGTGGATCGATCTGTGCGATCGCGAAAGGAGAATCGTTCGGATTTATACACGTGTAGAACGTACCGACGCCACAAAAGAGATGATATCATGGCAAATCGATCGTGTCTTTGTAGACGCTGAGTTTCGACATTGATTTGTGTATCGTATCGCGTATCGATCTTGGTTTTGAGAAGCAGTGAATAATGGATCGATCGGCCGCGGTTGCAATCCATCGATAAGCTCCTTGGAGTTTGCTCTATCGCGCGTGACGAACCGAAAGCAGGCTATTATCCGGTCGTCCGCATGCCAATATTTTTCTGTAGGAAGATATTAACTTTCGGAAGAGTTGCTCTCCGGTGAGGTCAATTCATAACGCATTGTCCCAGATATATCTAACGATAACTCCAAAGAGTTTTTTTATTTAATTTGCATTCCTTTTCTTGCACGATATTTAATATAAAATTTTATTTTTAAGAAAAAAATAAACTCATCTTTAAAATTGTTCATTTTATTTCTATGGTATTTCCCGGTATGTCTGGAACATTTTACGTAAAAACGCGCTTTTCTTTCCGCTACGTGTAACATAACCTACCAAGTAAGGATTATTTTTTTATTATTGGGATCTGTCGCAACTGACATTTTAAAAAAAACTTTGAAATAATCGATAGATAGTACTACGGTATTGAGTGTGATCGACGACTTTCACGTCCATAAAGGGCTCACGAATATGCGTGCACGTGCGTGCTTGCCAGCAACAGCTGCGACAAGTGGCAAGCTCTTACCGGAAGTCGAATCGTTACGCACGGTTGTATGTTTAATAAATAGAAAATTTATCTGGCGATCGTGCGCGAAACGAGCCGTGGAAAAAACTGGCGTGAGGATTTTTCAAACAAATGTCCTTAGATGGGGAGAAAGCGCGTTTTACGCGTTCGGTATGAATGAATATACATACGTACGCGAGGCGTCTGCTGATGCGCGAAAGTCTCGCCAAATTTGTAGCCACGGTGACTCGCAAGATGTTACGAATTAGATGACTGTCAGATCATCGCCTTTCCGAGACAACAAAGAATATCCGTTACGAATACTTTGTGCATACGTCGAATATGATCGATGGAACATTTCATGCTTGAAATGAAACATTGCGTACGATTTTGATCGAAAAAATTATAAATATTTTTTATGTTAATTCTTGATAATATTATGTAACAGAAATATCATTCTTGAATATAAATATCGGAACTATGTAATATAAAAGTTACGTTTGGTCCCATTTATTACGAGCAACACACTTCAAAATTCTTATGTGAAAATGACTGAAACTTTCAAGTAGAGAATCTGGCAAGAATTGTGAGGTTTCCAAATATTAAAGTTCTAAGAAGATTATAGAAGATTTAATGTTCCAGAGTTGTTGAACTGCAAAAGTAAATACGTTAGTAGTTATGACGCGTTTAATTTTAATTAGATCAAGTGTTCTCTGACGATTAATGAAACGTTGAAGGAATATCTGTGGCCGCTGAATTGAAATTAATCAAAATGTACCGAGCAGAAAATATCGCGACGCACCGATATCATCGCGAGGGAAAATGCCAAGTTCATAAAGCGGTTTATTTTCTGCCTGCATTTTACTATTTTGTTATCGCATTGACCTGGTTTACGCCCAAGGTCCATTGATTCTCGCGTAAGCCATTTTATTCGCCTATCTTAGACCTCGGTTATTAAATTGCTGTCACCTTCGTCATACGGACAGTATTACACTTACATAGTAACGCGAGGTTACTATTAGGTAAGATCAGTTTATAAATGCCAAAACTGAGTGTGACGTGCCAACGTGTTGACAAGCCAAAATAATCTCTCGATTATTTTGTGATAATGAAGATGTATAGCAATTAATGTCTTCTAATAGTTAATGTAATGTCTTTTTTTGCGGTAGGAATATGAAAAGATAAAAATGTACAGAATCAAGAGATAATATTTAAGATAATATCAACTCTTCATCACGATGTAAAATTTCATTCTTTATTCGCAATCTGTGCTTTTGAACTTTATTACAGATTTTTATGTTATTCCAAACTGTAAAAAAATCTGAAAAAATTTTTACGTATTTGTAAAAGCTTCAACAACGAGTTTGTGCAGTATATATTGTATTATGAAAGTTGGATTGTATTTTATTTATTTTTTATAGATTTCTAAATTTATTAACCACACAGAATTAATAATAAAAAAAAATTTCGTGTATCTTTAAAGTCCAACATTGAAAGATATTTTTTTTTTACTTCTTTCAGAAAATTATCAGAGAACACTTTAAGCATATTCCTTTAGCCCATATAATTTGTAATCGCATGTGTGTGTATAAAACAGCAGGTTTAACATGTGAAATTCATTTAATGTTACGAGATAAAGATGAATACCTATTACTTCCTCATATTTTTCCTCTTTATCTCAACATCAACAAAATTAAACTGTTGGGACCAGAAGGTACTGTAAAAGGAATTTTGGGCTGACGTCGACCTTGCACTCCGAATGGAAAGCACTGACCGACGTATGCATTTACTGGGTGAAAGCTGGTCGTTGATGAGACATGCACACGTGAAGTGTAATGATCTCCTACCAAATCGATGGCCTTACGAAAGCAAAAGGCGGAGCGGCGCGGACCCTCCGGCGTTGACGTTCTCGTGAAACGATTCTGCGAGACAAGAAGGAACGTGCTTTGCAAAACGTGCGATTGATTGATATGAGGAAGCAACACGTAACATTGTCCGTGACTGAATGAACGAGTCGTGACGAGGTTCTCGCTTCACAATAACGTAATCCAGCAAAATTATCACAACAGTACGATTGCATGAATAGATTCGTTCAATTTTTGCATTTTCCTTTTATTCCGATGGACCAGCGTATGATGATCTCCTGAAATATTCTCGTTCTTTTTTATTAGGACTCTAGAGTTTGAATGAGATCAATGGGAAAACTTCAGCATAAAATCTCAGAGAGGAAGATTAATAATTTTTAAAAATCTTAGTACGTTTCTTTTTCAGCCTTTTTCAATTTGCTGCATTATATTAAATAACGAATCAAGTTTTATGAAGTATATCATTAGGCGCTTCAGTGCTTAGCATAAATCTTTAAGATATCACTAACACGACATTCAGAAATAAAAAGTAAAGTTGTGCGCAATGATGACATCTTTGATTAAAATAAGAGTAAATACAATTTCGGCTATATTCACAATTTAAAAAAATTGTTCTATACTTTACTCACTCGCTTTTTCACTTATTTCTAAATTTGTTCGCTTCTTTTTATCTTCTTTACAATTTCGGCGACACACTTAAAGACCCTTTGCAACACATTAATTTAAAAATCCTGCCGCAGTAGCATGACTTCGAATTTTCAAATGATACTAGATTATGCCTACATCAATTTCACAAGATTAAAGAATTTCTTCGAAGCCGAATCTTCTCGCGCGTAACGCAAACGTATACGCAGACAAGAGAAAGTAGAGGAATGACTGATGCGTTTTATAGAGATAATTTATACGCGAGCATCGCGCGTAACTTAATTTGGTAAAACGACGTAGCGGCGGCTTGCGTATATCCGTGTAAAGGAGTAGAGACATCCGGGACTTTCGCTGTCGGACGATTTGGGTCCCTTTTCCTCTTTTGCCAGAGATCGTTTTCGTTCGAGATCCTCCCTATAATTGTTATTAATAAAAGCTTTCACTCTCTGCGCCTGTGACCACCGAAAATGAGATCTCTCGCGCGTCTCTCAATCCCTGTGTTTGTCGAATCAACGACAGTGGCAATTTGCGGCAATTGGGTCGGTTTAACAACGGTCGTATTATCGTGCTCGATCAACCACGTTTTCGTGTCCTACTTCGATCTGGTTCTCGAAAATTGCTGCTTCTCCAGAGCGGTTTGGAGCCACGCCGTCCGTACTGACGAAGGCAATAAATTGAGCCATTTAGAGGAAGTGCATTTAGCTGTCCGTATTCATCGTAAAGGTATTGCGTTAAAAAGATTTGACAAGTGACCTGACATTTTTTACGACAGTACTGTAATTTCCGAATTAATCACATTTAATCGATATTATTCTATACCGCAATTATGTTATTTTAATTAAATTTAAGATAGTTACACATCATATAAGCGTAAATAGGCAAGTCAGAATATAATGGATCAACATTTATGAAGAAAAATTCTCTTCCTAAAATACATTTAATATCAAAATTGTTGTGGTACAACAATTTATTTAATAAGGACATATTTAATACTATCGCTGTTTAATGTATACATCCTTTATTTAATAAAATTCTAATATCGTGCGTGTTCACTATCGCTTAATTATTAATACGCACAGTAGATATCAGCAAAATTTTTAAACTTTTAGAAAGTGCGGCAAATTAAACCGATCGTCGGCTTGTTAACTCGCGTTTACGGGGAGCACGAAAATTGCTATCACGTTAAACGAGCGCACGCTAATGCTGGACAGGAATGGAAGGAGGAGATGAGACATGTAGAAGTATCATCGATGTTCCGTCGTCGCGAATACAGGAGTACAATAAACGAGCTGAGAGTAATTATTTGCCGGTGCGGTAGCTAGCTTTATACAGCCTTTTACCACGATATGGACACACGTGCTTACACGATTACATGCATGTGCTTGCGCAAGGGAGAATAATTCCGGACGAAAAAAGAGGGAGACAGAGTACAGGGATTTCACGGTCAACTCATTAATTGGCAAACAGTTAATTACCGGGCAAGAAAGTTGTTATAAAAGATACTCTATCCAACTGCCTTTCCACGTTTTTACGCTCTTTCTTTACGCTTCGCTGTTTCAGTTTCTTCCTATTCTTCTCTGCTTAACTTTTTATCCCCTCCGTGTCAGTAGATGTTCCCTCATGTAATAATCCTCTCCTCGGATTTTCTTTTATCAATTTTTTCGCCTGTACATTCTCTCATTTCACACCTGATCTTCTTTTATCCGTACCTCAAGTCTGCGTTTTCTCTGCGTCTTCTTCCTTTTCTTTCTATCGCGTCTCGCCTTCTCTACTGGTCTACCTTCTTCTTCTCCTTTTGCGCATACGGTCGCCTCTTTTCCGCTTCCCTTTTTTTCTTACGCGACGCTTTTTCCATCCTTCCAACATTACGGACGCTCTCGCATTCAGAACACCTTCAAGCAAGGGAAAGAGTAGTGGTAGGCGTAATTACATGTACGCACCCGGGTCGCCGGCGTCGGCTTCGCCGGTGCGTAAAACCTGGAAACAGGTTCGGTACACGCAACCGCGGAGAACGCCGCGCTGGCAGACTGCGCGGCACGATTCCACTCGCACCTGCATATCACAGTCACGCCATTGGCAAGGTATGGTGGTAATAATCATAGTATAAGAATATAAGGTATTTCATTGCGCATAATGGCCGGCGGACTAAATTAGGACGATCAATCGAATATTTGTCCTGTATCAGAATAACCAATCAAACGCTTATCCTAAATTTTTGATTGGATTTTCCTCTAACAGAGGGTTGAGTACAGTGGCTATAAGTACATGGTACAATGTATTCGACCTATATACAGTATCGTTTTATTAAAATAATTTAATTGAAATCATTCTGCTTAGATTCCTCACGTTTCTCCGAGATAAAAACTCTCGTAATTAATTATAAACTCTGTCAATTTCATTCGGAAATCATAACTAGGAATCGTAAAGGCAAAAGGAAAAGTGAATAACATTGTTCGTGTCTTGTCATCAGGTATATATTCCTGGATTAAAGCATTTCGATGACGTGGCTGAATAAATTCCGATCTTTCGAACCTCATTATACAATCGACGTCGTTCTCCGGAGATGATAATACTTGCATACCTGAGCGTGAATGAGAATCATAGGTGAACGGTTAACGATGAACTTAAATTGTTCAACTAAATAAAGATTGCTGATTCACGGAGACTCAGAGATACCGTACTTTCCCTCCGGCATTCAAAGGAATATCGATCATTATCCGTGGTTTTTCCGAGGCACCTCTCTCTAATCTCTTTGAAAAGTACCGCGGATTGTGTCGGGAAGGCGCGACAGGGAACGAAGCGACGACAACGATGCGTCTCTTTCGCTCGTGCGAGTTGACAAGCGCAAACGACAGCCGACATTCCTCCGTTGATCGCGCAAACCGGTTGCCATAAATTCGCGCGAACGAACGCGACTTGCCCCGTTTCTACCTCCGATACCCGTATCGACGCGCGGCGCTTTTTCCCATAGTACGACGGTCGGTGTACTGTAAATTTTATGTATTTATACGGAAAAACGCAGCTCAAACTGTATAATGCGTCCCATTAAGCAGAGATTCATGTACGGCATTTGTGTTCTGAGTTTATTGCACTTCCTCTTGCTCTACTGCTTTATAATTAATCTACAATCGAGTTTTACTTAACAACAATTTTTGTATTAGAAATTATTTCTATTAATTCTTCATGACTCTCTAAGTATTTTTTAAAAGTAGTATTTATATATATTGCAAAAATACTCAGAGTGTTTATCTTTCCAAAATATTCAGAAAGGATTTCTTAATTAATTATTCGGAATTAAAATTATTTTTTACCCCTTCGAGATTTATGTTGTAAAGATTTCTAGAATTTTTAATTTTTCGTAATTTAGATTACGAGTGATATTTTTATTACAAGCAGAGGTACTTTTAATCTGCAGTCTAAGTATATCTACGTGAACAGAACAGAAGCGTGGGAAACTTGCGACATTCAGTGTAAATACGAATAAACATTTGGAAGCGTAATACTTGTTTCTTTTCATATTTATTATTTCGTATTAACGAAATAAAAATTGTATTTAAAAAATTGTATAATAAGAAGCCTGATACATATTCCGTTTAATATAAATTTTCCATCCAAGCAACGTACGGCTTCCTTTTAACCGAGAAGTTAACAAGCTTCACATCCTTATCTCTCGCGCAAATTAATCCAGTTACAACTCGGCTTACCGTAATTATACTACGTACCGCGTGAGAGGAAAGTACCCACGCTCGATAATTAGCGCGTCCGATTCGTCGGAACTCGCACCGAAAGCGTGTCATTTCTTCCGCGAACGCGATCTCTACGTAGAAAGTACACATCCACGGATGACGATGAGGACAGCGATGATTATCCGAGCGGGATGTCGGTCCGCAACACGAGAGCTCCCTGACCCGAGGAGCTCCTTATCGAGCGATCAAGCCGAGCGTGAGCAGAGACAGGCGCGTTTCTAAGGTGGCATACCGCAGAAATCGGATGACAGGAAACGGTCATTAGCGCGGGATAAATGTCCTCTTGTCACACGCTCGTGCATATGCGCATTTCTATGCCGCACCGTTATAACGATTTGAACGCGATCTTTGCACGCCCGACGCGGATCTAGTTTTTAATAACCATCGCGCTGCGCCGCTACACTTGCACGACATAATCATCGTTCTCACATTCACCGGAAGAGGAGTACCGAGAAAATTGTCCCAACCTTTAATTGCAGATTGGAGTGTAGCACTAAACGGAATGCGTCGTTCCGCAAATGCATCTTTCCAAGAATTTTAGAAAGGTTAAATACTATATACTCGTATAGTACTTCATTATTTCTAGAAATTATTGCCTATTATAATAACATACTATTAATCAGTAAAGTGTATTATTATCTATTAAATTCAGTGTATCAATGTAATCAATCTCTAACAACTACAGAAGTATCAGTATAAAGTAAGGCTATATTGCTTTCGACAACTTCAAAGTCATTCGGCATTTTGAAATAATTTGAATCTTCGAACTTTTAAAGTTCAAATTAAAAAAATAAAAATATATTTGTATATGTTTTATAAAAATATATATATTACTATTAGCTATATTAAATTAATGATTTTATA
This sequence comes from Trachymyrmex septentrionalis, assembly GCF_001594115.1. Classification (NCBI taxonomy): domain Eukaryota; kingdom Metazoa; phylum Arthropoda; class Insecta; order Hymenoptera; family Formicidae; genus Trachymyrmex; species Trachymyrmex septentrionalis. Next base: position 547,467 of record NW_017305779.1, on the reverse strand, counting down.
ATTTTGATTCTTTGAAGTTTCAAAGATTGAAATTTAGAAGCTTTAAAGCTTTACAGCTTTAAAACTCGATTTTTCGAAGCTTGAAAGTTCGAACTTTTGAAATCGAAGGTTTCAAAGTAATATCTGCACTGCAAGGGGAGTCTAATAATAGCTACCAAATATTATGAAACAATTCCAATCTTATGCCGGGTTAATATAACCAAAAATAATTTTTTCTAAATATTTAAAAAACATAATAACGTAATCAACCGTTTGATATTACTTATTAAGTATTTGTAAAAATAAAATAATTTTTTGTTCGCCAAACATTAGAATTACTTCATTCGACATTTCATAGCTATTACCAGACCCTTTTCTTCAATGTAGTATGAAGTGTTTGATTTGTTACTTTATCGGGAATGAAAAAACGGAGTAATTCTAATAGCACTACTTTCTAAGTGTAGTATTAGAAGACCTTTTCTAGATTTAACCGCACGCATCTATTTGCGACGATGGGTGGTGGCCGCCGTCAAATCGCGATGCTTTATTTACAGATGATGCAGTTATCGCGGCTCTGCGCGAGCAACCGCGAGCAGTTAGCGCTCACGGCCGAGAGCCGACATACTCGTATTACCATAAATTTCCATCGGACCGTTCAGAAGCCAATTAGAGTAAGTCACACCGTGATGAAGATCGCGATATCGTTCGCGGTTGGTTAAATCAACGACCGCGCGGAACCGTTGTATCGCATCGCAACTTAATGCAATCAATGGTTCCATGTCCAATGTCCATTGCAGAATTTTGACTAAGTCGGACTCGCTGCTGCGAAAGTTACCTGCGATTTGCAACGCAAAGACAGTCTGCAAACACATGAAGATCCAAAGAGACACTGATTAATGTCAAGCTCTCGTTCGCGCAAGAATAAAATCTTGCAAGCTTGGCGATTTTCAATTCAGGCTAAACTCACGCTTGATAATATAATTAATGTTAATACAATTAGCTATCTTAGCTTTTAAAGTCCGAGTCTTTTTTTTTGTGATTTTATTTTAATTCTGAGTTTTGCACCGCAGTAAGATTACTTTCACGTTGAAATGCAGTACATCGTGATTTTCTTCATCCGACCACGTTTTGCGCACTCTCTGGATCTATTCCAGTGAGTTCTCCTCTAATAAGCGACATTTCCATGGTAATAAATAATGACAGAAAAACCGCAGCTTGTTTTCCCTGTTTTTATGTTTTTCTTCGGAAACGTTTACCTACACACATGTGGACACGTCACGCGCATTAAACAAGTGTCACGCACTGCCTCGGGCGAAGGGACGAGAGCGGGATGCCACGAGATGATTTCTCTCCTGTGAGAGAGTCGAGAGAGAAGCGTCAGGAGAAACGGCTTACGGCCAGACAGCGCGGCGTCGTTGTGCGCCGAAGCCCTGGCGTGACAACGAACTCGCGTGTACGCAACGTAGGAGCATTCAAATCAGAGTTTGGCCAATTTGTTAAACAATTTCTAAGTGTTTTATAAATCATAAACTCTATTAAACTTCGAAAAAGTTAAGCAACTTCTAAAATTATTTTTTTAATAATGAAATTTTTTATACAGAGAAAAAATATATGCAATTACTCTCTCTCTCTCTCTCTCTCTCTCTTTCTCTCTCTATAATTTAAATAATTTATATTCATTTTTTTGGGACAACTCTCTATATAATTATAATTGTTTTAACTGTACAATTCAATTATGCTATTACTAACAGTGGCACACATTACTTAAAAATCTTTAATTTTTTTCTTAATATATTTTTTGTTTCTATTACCTCTCTTATAAATAATAAGTAAATCTAAAAAAATAGCTATATCCACTATAATTGCGATTGCATTTATTGAATAAAAATATATTTATTTTACCTATCATTTATATCTTAATTTTTGCACTATATATTATTGTTTAAAATTATCATAATTTAATAATCTATAGTCTAATTTTTTCATATTTGAGAACCACATGTATGAGAACTGTTATTATTATAGCTTCATAAAAAAGGAGTTCATAATTATTTTACCATGCAATTATAGTCATAAATATTTTTTCTATCAATGCAACATCAAAACATATCACGTGTAATAATGATCTGCCTCCCACTCAAATGTCTCTGTTACACCGGATGCAGCCGCGTGCCATTTTCAATGTACGCATCGAGAGAAACTCCTACGAGATTTTCCAACCGAGAATTATCGCTGAAACCGATGCTGTCCTAATATATCCTTGCGATTGGAATGATTGATCGATCGACTAGGCGAGCTGGTTCTCGCAAAAGAGGATTTACTCACCGTTAGAACGCCTCGCGAATGGTCGTTAGTTAATGATACCGGAAGTGAGGGATAATGAAGATGATGATGGAAGTGATCGGGATTAATGAGGTGTGACGGGAGTGTCATCGTAGGATGGTTTTTTGCGCAAAATCTTTGTAGGAAAATGCATGGCATTGATCATCATTGTATCAATTTTGAGAAAGCAAGATTTGTATGTATTCGTTTTTTTAAACGACAGCAATTCATATTATAATGTCAGTTGTTCATTAATTAAATTTATTAGTGAAATTGTTAGTTAAATTAATAAATTAAAAAGTATAAAAGAAATAAGACATTAAATAATAATTTATGGAAAGAGTGGAAATTAAAGTTTCAAGTCAAATGTTAATAAATATTTTATTACTTCTATACATCTCTCTCTAAATAGATAAATGAATACTGAATAGATAAATATACTGCTCAATATATCTGTTTGTATTTTTATTTCTATAATGTTATCTTTCTATGTTATTAATTTCTTATATTTCCCCTTGGCTCTTAAAACTTGGACAGCCGTCTCGTTAATGAAAATGACGCATAAATATTTCTGTGGTCTCCGTTTAACTGGCTGTTTTTTTGACGTTAGGCTAATTGAATTCCGTGATATACGCTCCACACAATGACGGGCCATTCGTACTCGTTAGGCTGCTGCACATCGAGTGTCACTGATCGCGACAGACCGCAAGCTTCTATACGACGATGATCGTACGGCCCAAATTTAGAACCACCATAGAACGATGACCTAGATTTTCGAATGTTTTCGTTCGCCCTGGGTGGTACACGATAAAAATTCTCTCTTCGCGTGTTGCATACGACAAATTTTTAAACTTAGAATTTCGCTTTTCGGTCAGCACAAAATAGACTTGAGGAAATCTTGATACGAAACTCAGTTTTTCCTGAACTTATTTATAGTGAAAACGATATTATATCTTTTATTAACTTTTGGAACATAAGATTGAGTCAATCTTCTATTTTTGCATGTTTTTTTCTTTAACGTACTAAATAGAAACATCTGGCTAGAAATATAAGTCTCTTTATATTCTTTCTTTTTTTTAATACACAACTTTATAAATTTCTTAAGATGTTAAAGTATATGTAAAGAATCATTTAATAATTTTTGTACATCTACTTGTAAAAATGATGAAAATTAATTCATGACATGAACGATCTATCATATGTAATAAAGGTCCGATACTAAAAGTTAAACAATCGGTTTTGTGAATTTTTGTCAAGAATAGAATAATGTCGCTAACGTGCATTTTTTTTCGAGAATACGCTCTAAATATATTTTTTGTGCTCTTCCTTGGCCGTTGCATTTCGAGAAACTTAGCCGAGAGTCGAGTGCGAACAAATTGTGCGAGCAAAAACTGGCCGCGTTCCTTGTGAGTATTGTCGATTCCGCGAGTTAAAATTCTCGATTCGAAAGTATGTTATCGTCGTACTTGCGAACGAGACGATGGTAAAAGAAGTAGAGGAGACCGACATTCCAGAGATTTCCGTGGATCGCAATGGCTGCAGTCGCGGCTGCATTGGATTTCTTCATTGACAATCCGTGATTCAGTGACAAGTCTTCGAGAATCGTACGGTTTGCCATGTTAGTCGTTTCTTTACGCGAAACATCGAATATAGGCTCCCCTGTTAGCGATGTATCAACCAGTCGTCATTGAATTTATTGCCGCGACCTCTTTTTGCTTAACATTGCCAGGCTTCACGATTTTCTTCTTTCATGGTGCAACTGGCGATTGCATTGCTCATTTCTTCAATTCACTAAATTTTATTCTTGTTTTATAAATATCAATTCCAACACGTATATACAAATTACAGGAATTATTACACAGAAGTGTCAATATATAATATATAATATAGACCTTTTTGTATTGTAGAAAATTCACAACTCTCTAAATTTTTTGCAGTAAATCTCAGTCCAAGAAAAGAACGGTAGAATTTTCACTCTTTAAGAATAAGATTAACTACAAAAAATTTAGAGAGTTGTGAATTTTCTATACGAAACGTATATATCAAGAACAGAATTTTCACTCTTGGAGTAAGATTCATTCCAAAGAATTTAAAGAGAATGAATAATGTTTATATGTTAATATCTATAGTAGATAAATTTAATTGATTTTTTATTCAGATATTTTTTTAGACTTTTATTAATTTATCACATTCAAAATGTAATGTTATATGTAATAATGGTCATAATATCGTTTTATGATTCGACCAACATTTTTTTTATTTATTATTATTATATTACTATTTATTAATTTTTACTTTTAATTACATCTATAGTCGAACTTAGACTAATGTAATCACCATGTATCAAATTTCACTCTTAAATCAGAAACTTTAGTGATAGTCGATTACATTTAAAAAGCGTACAGGAGCAACTAAATAGTTACGCTAAAATCAAATCATGTTATTTTGTGAAAGGAGCAGTTCCTAAAGTTTCTTGTCGCGATAGATCATTTTCATCTGTGGACGTCGTAAATTAAATTAATATCATCAGGTAGGGCGGCTGGTTAATTAGTAATCCAACGCGATCAATTATTCCGACAACGTGAACATTCATAAATGATTGTAGTATTTAGCTATAATTTATGCGGCTCTGTTATAATTGCTTGTAAGACAATAAAGGAATAGATTATTCATTAGATCGAAGTCTGACACTTTATATCCCTTATAATTATGTTTCATTTATAAAATGATGATAATATGTACATTTTCAATATTATAAGTATATTTTTAACTATATTATTTAAGTATATATATTATTTACGATGCATAATGTAGTTTTAATGTAATACATATAAATAATTACGCATGTGATTATGACTTCACATAGTTTTATGTAAATTTTATGTAACAAAATTATATTACACATCCTTCGCAGAAATATTGAATAAATTAATGAGATATGCATTTAATTGGATACTCGGAATTCAGGCTGAATTTTTTTTCTCTTGCGTAACAAGTATCCTTCCATATATCTGAGACCGCACGTATTCGCGTGTATATGTCGGACCGTCCATCGTCCAGGCCCAGAAAAACAACGGACGGAGGTTTGTTCAACCTGCTTAGACGGAAGTGACGTCGGCCGTACAAACGGCGGAGCGACACGGCTCGTTAAGTGCCGCGCGGAAATAACTCACGTATGGGGGTATCGTCACGTCTTTCGTAGTAATACGCTGGAACGGAAACGCAGATACGTGCATGCGAGCGAGTGAACGATCTAAGTGCCGAACGGATGGTAATCAGCCGCGAAACTTATGCACGAAGGAGAGAG
>NW_017305779.1:523388-541759 GCF_001594115.1 Trachymyrmex septentrionalis | reverse complement strand
GAGAGAGAGAGAGAGAGAGAGAGAGAGAGAGAGAGAGAGAGAGAGAGAATTGATGCCGACGCTCTCGCATTAAATGCATTACTAAGGTGCATCCTCCTCGGAGAAGGATGAAGAAAAGTGTCTATCGCGTCGATTCTCCGCAACATAAATACATGTCTATAGTCTTCGTCGTTGACTCGTAGAGTCGTCTCGCCGTCTCGCCCTTCGTCAAGCGTGACGCCGGTTAATATTTAATGATGACGGCGAGAAATGTCGGAGAGAAAGTAAAAATAATCGAAATACGCGATATGGGATAAAAATTAGAAACACCGAAGTATTTCTCGTCGGCTTCTCTCGTAGTCGAATATACGATGGTCTGTATTAATTGCATTTATATCAAAGAAAAAAACTTTAGAATATAAATTGTCAAACTGAAGTGCTTCTGAATTATGTCAATAAAGTATTAAACCATTAATTTTATACGTTGAAAGAGTAATGGATACTTTATATTCTCGTCAGCCTCTCCGTCATGATGCCAAGTACTTATCGCAATTCACGAACGAGAGATTCTATTTAGCCTTCCAGTTTTTATTGATCCGAAAAGTCGTTATCGGTATTCACGCATCCGAGAGCTTTTCGTTCCGCTGTTATCCATCAATCCGTTCTATCAGAGGCTGCCCTGGTTGCTCCGTTACCGAGAAAAGAGAAATGGTGACCCCTGCAACTTCTCGTGGTATCTCGTCAAGTCCCTATAAAGGTGACTAAGCCGAAATAGGCGTCTTTTCGTGCGTCCCGAAGAGACGGTTGGCTTTCTAACAATAAGACCGACACATCGCTTCTCGTTACGAAACTTGACGCCTTTGTATTTTTACGTTGAGCACACACAAATTGTATGTCTGTGTGCGACCTCACGTGATCCACGCTAATGCATGACAATAGACCCGGTCTCACCATAGAAAAGTCTCATACAGTTTCCACGGTGGCACCGTTTAACACGCGTACACATACGCGCACATTTCTCATCTAAGAAGCGAGAATAACGTTTTGAATCTTAGTTATGAATGCGCAATTTACAAGAAATGCGACAGTCTACGAAAGGAAAATTATGCAACTCTTTATAAAGACGCTGACTTTTAACATTTTGACTGCATGTGTATTCAATTGTGACACACCTATGTGAGTTCAGGATGCCACGTGTATGAATTTGATTATGTACACATTTATTTATTATCATTATATATGAACCGAGAATATTTTGCATTAACTGTATATAGCATATTCTGAATTCTGACTCCATCAACTTAACCGAAGATATTTATTTGAAAAACATTTTACTGGAAATGTTTTAAGTAAATTTTTTCAAATAAAAGTTTAGTTAAAATTACATTATATAAAATAGGGATGATTAATGCTTAGAGTTCCTAAAAGTGAGAGTCTGATCAATCTTCTAGTTTGATTAAAAATAGCGTACACTATGTACACTACACAATTATAAGGTGTCTCTAACTATAACATGTCTTTCAGTTTTTTCACCTGCTCAGTAATTATCTGATTGGTTTTGCCATTTTTCATCAAGCTAATTAAAAATAGAACAAGGTTAGATTATTACTTATAAGAACACAGTTAATCCGCAATATGCCACTAGTAGTATGCAAAATATTCTCATAATATCACGCTTAAAAAAATACGAGCTGTCTAAAAAAAATTAAAACAAAAAATAATAATAATATAGCAACCATACTTCACTAAAACCTATTTTTTGCACTTACGCTCTCTGATTATGTTTATTTTATTCATTTTCGTGTTGAACTATTTACTTTAAAATGGATATCTGTAAAAAGGATTCAGTAAAAGAAACAAACTTTGTTAAACAGAAGAAGTCTTTACTTTCAATAAACAAGAAGAAAATATTAATAAGATAAGATGATTCTTCTTTGCTTAATATTATAGTAGCACATTAAAGATTTCAAACCTTTATGATAGTACATCAAACAAAAAGGTTAAATGATATAAAAATAGTTCGACGCAAAAGAACCGATTACGAAAATCCGTGCAGAAGTCAAAGAATTAAAGCATAAATATCGATTGAATAAAATTTCTTGCAACATTTTTTTATTTTTCCCTAACTCGACCAAAAGTTTATTATACCTTTATTACAGGATAATAAAGTCAAAAATGGTATTGTAAAAATTGTAAATATTTTTGTGTTGTTGAAATTAACTATGATGCATTTTACATTTCGTTTGATTTATTTTTAGATGAATATAAGTATTATAATGACATTGGTACCAATTCTTGGATGATTGATGTCAGCTGGCGCCACTAAAAAAGAAATGTGCCATTTCTGTGTGTTACCACGCGCAAAAGAGATGTCTTATTTATACGCACGGGGCCATCGGAAGGAATAATTAGCGGCGCAAAAATAGTTTCGCAATTATACCGTGGCTTACACCAGTGAACCTTGTCTCGTCAAAAGGCTTCATCAAAGACTCGACGTTTGTCACCAAAGTCGACGTCGCCTTCGCGACGATACCGTCGACGACGTCGCTGTCAGACGTCATCCGGCTGATTTTATTTCTGTCTCGGCGGAAAGGTTTCGAAAGCTCATTCGCCTGCCCCGCCTTTAGCATTAGTCCAATACAGAACGCGAAATGCACTTCGAAAATCTCAAAAATCTATTTTCTGCCGGCGTCGCCCACGCCTTATTTCCAGGCCGATATCCCGCGCGTGCAATGTCGCGTATTTTTATCCGTGGCCCACATCCCCGAGGAGAAACACTACCTCATTATTATTCGGTCACTCGCGTAATCGAACGAGAAAAAAAATAAGAAGCATGTGGGAGACGCGAAAAAACGAAACTTCGCTCCATGACGGAGACCTGTAAACCCATTTCGAGCATCAGCCACTCAACACCCATGTTGCGCTGCGCGAGATTGTTCTAGTAAATTATTTTTTTACAACGTGTATCATAACCTGCCCTGGAAACGCCGTATTTCCTACATAAAACGGGATTTATTGTGGCGATAAAAGCGCACAATCGTTCTCCCGGACGTCCAAAGCTTCCTGAAATGAATTAGGAACACGCGGTTTGGGGCCGTGTCAGTTCGTCGGTTGGGCCGTTGAGCGGAGCAGTGGTGTAAGTCAGTAATAGCCTACCATAAATTTCGAAAGGTACAATGAAATTTAATTTAGGAGACATAATTAGGACGTAAACTGTTTTGACGTGACGAAAATTTAAAACGTTTTTTGTTGTAACACTTATTGAATTGATGATGATCGGGAATAAAATTGATGGTTACATAAGAAATTATTACATATCATTCAGGAATAAAAGATTATTTAATTTTTATCTCTTCCGACAACATCTGGCTGTCTAATGTTCTATTTCCACTAAATGTAATTCTTTTTACTTTGTTGAGAGCAACTTCAAACAAACTTTGATTAACTTAATCAACACTACTATATTTAATAATTTATTTATCAAATAATAAAATATTTAGTAAATATTAAACGAATAAAATTCTATTAATTAATAGAATTATGTTTAATGTGTCAAAAGAAGGATTAAGAATAACTTACTTTTTATCTTTTTCTATAATAATTTTTAAAACTAGAAAAAGATAAAGAGTTAATTGAACGGAGATTAAAATTAAATACTACATTGATAAAAACGGGTATCTGTCGCTCGAGTTAACCGATTAATGCCCGTTTCCACCAATATAGATTAACTTTAATCTCGGTTCGACTTACTCTTCGTCTTTTTCTAGTTTTAAAGATTAGAAAAAGACAAAGAGTAAGTTAAACCGAGATTAAAGTTAATCTATAATACATCATTGGAAATGGGCATAAGTTAATCGGAGTTTAATCGAAATCACCTTGTGATAACAGCGCGATTTTTTTCTCGAAAATCTCGAGTTTTCCGGTCCGTCAGTCCTTCGGAAACCACTAAATTCTTATTACACCAACTGATGACCTCGCGATTATGGAGCCGGTAATTTTTTTTCTTTTATTACCGAGGGCACAGCAGGAAATACTTAACTTGAGACCTTAAGACCCCATCGCCGATTACAACTGGTAAAAGTGACCGGTGCACGGAACACTTTCTACAATTAATTACAGAGCACGGGCGCGATTCGCATGTTTTTCAATGGCGGTCCTTATTTTCGTCGTTACGAATTGATTGCAAAGTACTGTCGTTCATTAAACATTCAATGAGTATCGTTTATTTTCAGCATTACGTTTCTCTCTCGTATGGACGTTACGCCAGATAAACATGAGTCACACATTCTTTCGCCACTTTGTTAGTCTGCTGTAATCCCGCGGAAGAAACGCCCAGGCTTTTACGGATTATACGCGCCGGTCGGCTAGTTTATTACTTACTTTGTACTTGCCCGAATCGCACCTTGCACGCGACAGGATTATCCTCGTGCGAAATAAATGGGTTCGAGGCCCTGCTCGCGAAAGCCGCACGAATGGAATTCTCACATTCGAATCAAGTTCCCGGATCCAGATTCAGCTTGGTGAATCACATTTTGCTACATCGCGTTTTTTGCTTGAAAATCTAGGTCAATCAGAATAACTATGATATTCTTAAAATATTCTTAACTATGATATTGTTAAAATTAATTATTATGGTTGTTATCTGCAAAATAATTCAATTAAATCTAATGCTTCAACGATCGGCCTTAATAAACCAATTTTTCTTAAAACTGATTAATATGTTTTCTCTATATTAGAAATTGTTTTATTAAAATCATAACTATTATCCAAATAATTATTATCGTATGATCTTTTCGTTTCTTTTCTCCGATTTATTATTACTTATTATAGAATGTTGCATTAATGCGACTTTAGAGAAATATTGTGTATTATAATTAGTATTAGTTGGTGTACATTAAAATTCGCTTTATTTTAAATTATGTGTTATCATTTGTGATACACAGAGTGCTGGTGGTGACGAATCCGACGAGGACACGCAATGCGCCTTGAGCGAAAAATGGACCTTCGAGAAGAGGACAAGACGCTGGTCACGCATAGGCGACGTCACAACGGCAAACGTCGAGAGGCTGCAAGCGATCGCCGGGCAAAATGCTGCGTCCGAGGACGACTCCCTCGAAGATCGTTTGGAGGCTGAAGAGGCGGAAGACACCATGCTGGAGAATCTACGGTACGGCAGCTTACCACCAGGAACTCTTCCTGATGGGGAAAACGGTACGCGGTTTCGCAGATCCGGTTCGGAGAGGCTACGAGACGGCGCAAAAGCTTTTCTGAGGCGCGTGGAGTCCCTAAAATCGCGACGGAGGAAACGCCAGAATCGTGACGGAGTGGTGATCAGCGGTCCTCAAGTGCTCGATGTGATGTCCATGCAGCAGAAGATGAAGGAACTGAACTGCGTGGATGTGTCGCCCACGGAGCCGGCACCGGTGTCCTTCAACGAACTCCTATCGGCTTCGCCTGTCACACAAATTCCCGGTTCGCCGGTCACTCTACCGGCCTCTCCTTATCATCTACCACCGTCCCCGATGGCGAACACGCCTAGTCCCTTCGGCGACGATTCCTCCAGCTACTGCTCGGATGGTTCGCAAGGTGGTGGACCGACGCCGACGCCGACTCGCACAAAGATGAATCGCGCCCGCCGATTTCTACATCGCGGGAGGGAGGATCAGGGCGCGCTGAGCGACTCCGAATGCCAGCCGATGAACTGGCGACACCGATATTTTCGTGATGCTAATAGCAATCACGCGAAGGTGCTAGAGTTCGTAAACGTACGTTCTCAAAGTTCCAAGGAGCGTTCCCAAAATTCCACGCCGGGAAAAAATTCACCGATCAACACTCGCGGCGGTAGCCTAAATCTCGGCAAGGAATCGCAGAGGTATCGCGACAAACTCGCGCAAGACAAGGATGAAAAGGCAGTACCTTCGAAGCGGGAGGATAAGATGCGCAAGAGCTTCCGGCGCCGTGATGAATCGCATAGGGAAGGCAAGTCGCTATCTAAAGAGGTGACAGTCTATCGAGAAAAATCTAGGTCCAGGAGCTCTGAATTGGCCGGCAGTCAAGAGAGTGGCTCCACTGTGGCTAGTAGGGATTCCGAACCGGAAGAAGAATTACCTAGGCACAAAGGTACCGTTGTGAGGTGGCACAGCTTCCAGAGAGGATCGCTCTATCCCGAACCCTTAGATCCATTGTGTCCTAGAGCGATGGCTTCCATGTCATGCGGACAACTTTTAGTTCTAAGAAAACTGGCACTGCTAAAACTCACAGCATGTATGGAACGATATTGTCCGACTCATCGCACTGGTTGGAACTGGGAGCTTCCGAAATTTATCAGGAAAATTAAGACGCCTGATTATAAAGACAAGACAGTTTTCGGAGTGCCACTCCTGCTGTCTCTACAGAGGACCGGTCAAGCGTTACCTAAATGTATCCAGATTGCTTTGCGATGGCTGAGAGCCAACGCTCTCGATCAGGTGGGAATCTTTAGAAAGAGTGGCGTCAAGTCGAGGATACAAAAGTTGAAGATCATGACGGAAACCCAGGGGGACAATATCAATTTTGACGGACAGCAGGCATTCGATGTTGCCGATCTTGTCAAACAGTATTTCAGAGAACTGCCGGAGGCTCTGCTGACGAACAAGCTCTCGGAGACGTTCATCGCTATCTTTCAACGTAAGTTTATGCGATTCTATGTTTTCTAAAGTATAATTCACCCCGCAATTCGTCGTAAAGTAGCCACGGCAGTGTCGCTGCGCTTAGCGTCGTGACACTACCGTGTCTTCAGATTCTTGAACACTACATTATGGGAATAACACACTTGGGCGTATATCCAACCTCTAATTCGGTTGCTTATAACTTTTATAAAAATAAACATATTGTAAACAATTTTGTTTAATCGAAATGTTATAGTATATATTAAGGAACATAACGGTATCAAGTAACGTATTTTTATTAATAAAAAAAATTATAAGCAACGGAAAAGAAGTATTAGAAAAAGAAAAGTCGAGTATGATATCAAAAAAGCATTTAAAAATTAACAACTATAATTAATCATACGGAGAGAGAAACATGATTTTATGATGGATCGGTTGTTTTCGCAGATGTACCAGTAGAATTGCGACCCGATGCTGTGCAGTGCGTCCTATTACTACTCCCGGATGAACATCGCGAGGCACTGGAAACTCTGCTCGATTTTCTCAATCATGTCGCCAGCAACTCGCCCTATAACCAAATGACAGCCTCGAATCTAGCTGTGTGTCTAGCTCCGAGCCTGTTTCACTTTAACCACAGTAACACAAACGTGACTAACAGGTCGAGCAGCGTGTCGCCACGTAGGCGAAAGACTGTGGGCATTCCCGATCAGCGGGAATTGTCGGAAAATAAAGCTGCTCACGACTGTCTTCTGTATCTGGTCAAGATGCATCGTGAATTATTCATGGTGAGTGCTAAAGCATCGTTATTCGTCGATCTCGATTGCTCGCGCGCTTGGTTCGATCACAAGCGTGAACGAGGGAAGGGCACGGCTCATGCCTCTTCCGGTTCTTTCAGGTCTCGTCGGACATGTTAACGCAGTGTCATTTTAATTATATGGAAGAGAGCATTCCAGTCGCTCTGGAGGAACTCGGTTCGGAATTGAAGCAGGATTGGAGGGGATACCTGTACGCCTGTACCACGGCGTTGCTGAAAGAAGCGCGAGAAAAGTGAGTATTTGTCATTATTATGATTCAATTTATTTGTGAAAAAAAATAATGAAGTAATGTAAACGGTTAAAAATTTTCAAATCAGAGATATATATCTTTATATAGACAAATATAAATGAAAGAAAGACTGAAAAGAATACAGTATATCGAGTCAAGATCAAACAAGTCATAAATAAATAAAAGTAATAAAATAATAAAATAAAACAAGTAATAGAATAATAAAATAGATTAACAGAAGATTTATAATGCGCTGAATTGAAGATTGTAATTCGTTCTAGCAGAAGTCGCGGTTGGGTCACAGTAAACAATCCTGCTGACAACAGCGTAGAAATGGCATATAAAAAGGTTGGTGATGGACATCCGCTTCGTCTCTGGCGAGTATCAACCGAAGTCGAGGCTCCTCCAAACGAGCTGTTACATCGTGTGCTAAGAGAAAGACACATCTGGGACCCACAACTTTTAAAATATAGACTGGTGACCAAATTGGACACCAATGTGGAGGTCTTCCAATACGCCACCGGGAACATGAGTCCGCTGCCCGCCCGAGATTATTGTGTATTAAGGTAAATTAAAAAAGTTACATCAGTTGTCATGATCAAAAATGTATTTTTTTTTATTTATTTTAAATAAAAAGAAAACACTTGAAAATTATTGTATTTTTATAAATAACAAATATTTTATTTTTTGTAAATTTATTTTTTGCGATTAGTAGAGATGTTTAATTAGTTTTATTAATTTTTAATTAGTATTACTAATTTTTGCAGATCTTGGCGAAATGATCTTCCTAAAGGTGCTTGCGTCATTGTCGAAACATCCGTGCAACATTCAGATGCCCCTGTCATGCTTGGAGGAACTCGCGGCATCGTTTTGGCCTCACGTTATCTTATCGAACCATGTGGTAGCGGCAAATCTCGCATAATGCATTTATCCAGAGTCGATACAAAGTAAGTGATATTAAATATTTTTCTTTATATAACCCACTTTATCTTATTCAATTCTTGACATTTATTCAGAAATACAGAAATTTATTTGAAGCGAGATTTATTTATCTTCATTTATTTAAAATTATTTAATTATTTTTAATTATTTCTGAAAAATTAATTCAATTTAAATGAATGTTAGTTCAACATCTTAACACTCGGAACTGTAAGGCGCTTCGTATTTAAAGTTTAATTATTTTTATTTATTAAAAAATAATTCTTTTATTATTTATTTGAAATAAATTTATATTAAATAGACTTGAGATTAGATGAAAATCCAAATGGAATATAATAATTTGTTTTCAGGGGACGCACACCTGAATGGTACAATAAGAGCTATGGACATATCGCTGCCCTTCATCTTAGCAAAATCCGTAATTCTTTCAAGCACACCACTGATGGACCTGAAAGTAAAGTTTGAGAACAGAGTACCGTGCAACAGCTATTGTTGCACGGTTCTTCTCCTTCTTCCTCTTCGTCCTTTTTCTCCTCCTCCACTTCTATTTCCACGTCCACCTCCATGTCCCCTTCTACTTCCACCTCCACGTCTATGTCTACTCTCCAAGTACCCGACGAGCAGCAATATGACAACAGGATCCTAAAGGACGTATTACAAGTCCAGCCTACTATCGATGAGGAATAATCTCCATCAATCAGCGCGATCAGTAACCAAAACCCACCGATGTTGTAGTTAGCTATGTTCAGCAACTGTTTTTGAATTTGAGATAAGCAACCTATTTTATCGTATAGTAGTATAGTAATAGAATCCCCCGTATGACGTTTACTGTACAAAAATCTTGCCGTCCGTTTGTTATAAAAGTTGTAAGGGATGGGATATAAAGAATGAGACTGGATAATCTTACTGAACAATTTTAATGAAGATGGCTCACGCGCGTCTCGATAAATCGACCATTTTGGAATATAAAGGACGACTCATTTGTGCAATTCTGACATCGTTATTGTTCGAGAATTTATAAATTCTACGAAGTTTCGATTGCAATTGGGCGCGACATCTGAAATTGCGTCTTACTGCAATTTTTTAATTTAATTGCATTTTAATACTGAAGATTTAAAAAAACGACCGATGAGAGAAAACGTTTCCGATTGCGAGATAAAAGATGAACGTCATTCGGTGTTTTCGACGACTATGTGTATGTGTTTATATAAAAATAGCGACTCCATGGGTTTATTCTATATCGTAGCAAGTTCATATCTTTGATAAAAATAAGATAGAACGATACATCAGAAAGCAAGAGTTGATATTAATGATATTTTCTTCATAATATCATATAATTGATAAAACTTCCTGATATAAAGTCATTGTTCTAACTTGTACAAAATATAATATAAATTAAATATAATTAATTTTTTTTACAATATTTTATTTTTGCAGCAAAATTTTATTACTAGACATGTCAAATATTTTTCTACAAATAGGCACATTCATAATATGTGTGTGCCCTGATGAAACTTTAAGATGAGCAAATGAAGTTGAGATTAACAATATTTTTCTCTTATAAAATCAATAAAATTTCTTGGTACAAAAAGTCATTATTTCGACTTGTACAAATTATAATATAAATTACGATACAACTAAATTTTTTAATATTTTATTTTTGCAGCAAAATTTTATTACTGAACTTCATGTTAAATATTTTTCTATAACTAAACACAACTATAGTATGTGCCCTGATGAAACTTTTAAGATGAACAAATGAATCCGTGGGACCGAATCATAATTAAATGTCGCTATGCAGAATCATTCAAGCTTGTAGAATGCACCAATCAGCTATTGGTACAGCTGACAGTTGTAAACGAAACCGCATCTAAGTTGACAGCGTTCGTTACCATTTATAATGACGATGTTGATCGATTAATGTTTCCGTCAGGCTCCTAAAAATGGGACGAAGCCTAGATAGGGTATTGTTTGAAAATACAGATTTCACATGCATTTCATATATGTTTTTTTGGACCAAATGCCAATTTTTCTATCACATAGAGTATCACATTAAAGTAGTCGACTCACGTCTCGAGAGAGGAATTTTCTTCCTCTCTCATAAGTGTTGTCACACGTAGACGAACCGATATGTAATATGTCGCGTACGCATGTATACATGTGTCTATTTATAAATGTGCTCTTATAAGCACATGTTTGTTACATGTAAAAGAAAGAACTACGCCGTTTCAGTGTCAGAGTTACATGATGCACTGCTGCGCCATTTAAGCTGTTGTATGAAAAAATACATAGTGAGGCTACATTTAAGTAAAAATAACTTGTGGCTATATATACACACACATATACACACAACATTTTCGAGAAAGTTACCTATTGTTTCTGTTTTCTTACAGCACCAAATGATTTTATTTTGTCTTTTTACTTATAATTGATAAAATATTTTAAACTTTTTTATTTTTTGTGAAATAAAATAAATATGTTTCATATAGCGATTTGTGTAAACGAAGCAGTGCATTGTGCAGCTCTGCTCGTTATCATAGATTTATCGCCGAAGTCACAATGGCCGCGGTAGTTCGAGCAATGCGAAAGGATTTTGAGTAAAGTGTAAGTTTCCAAATCTTGTTGTTCCATCATGTTCCGCGAGTGGTATGAAGACTCCATTCGATGTAAGCAATCACTGTTACTCGTGTCGATGTTAAGAATTAAAATGAACAAAAACAAAAATAATAATTTTTGCCGTGTCTATTATCGTCGCGAGTTAACTAATTGCGCTCGCTAATTTAGGACACACGCTTAGGATGTTTAATCGTTTGACATGTCCGTATGCAACAATTATCATAGGGACCATCACGTGGGTGTAACAAATAACTGGATAGAACGTTAGACATAAAAGTAATAAAAGAAGAGAAAACCAGATTGAAATTTCCAGTATGCGCATCACTCGACAATAACGTGATGTTTAATAGTCATAACAAAATTCTATTTGATGGATCAAATCATTTGTTACGCCCATGGATCGTTTTGTTTGAACCTCAAACAAACAGGAAAATGACCTGCGTAAGATGCACCTCATCGAATTGAAACTCTAAGTGTATTTTAACGTAATACTAGTCACTTACATTATAGCCGAGAATTATGGATTATGACATAGATTTTTATTGTGCAACGTTGCGCCGAAAATATTTAAAATATTATTAATTGCTGCTATATATATTATATATTGACGTTAAGCAATCATACAAATATATCATATTTTTGTGTCAAAAAACGCCAGTAGAAACGCGACGACCAAAATGGAGATGCATTGTCGGCGTTTCTTTATATTTGTAACGATATATGAACGTCTTTATTCTTGTAATCCGTGTTCCACTAGAATGTAAATATGTATATTATATAATAATGAGCAACACAAAGTTATATACTCATTACAAAACATCTTCCTATTCTTATCGATCCGCTTTCATTGCTCTCCTTCATTAGTTTTATTACCGCTATTGCTTGGTCAGTCTAATTCTTTTTCAGCTGTTTATCAATTGTGCGAACATTTTATTTCAATTTCTTTCACATTGATAGCTGTATTCACATTGTTTAATCGATAAGTTGTGTTACTATGGACGATGCATCATCCTGACGTTGTTCAGGCTTTTGTTGGGTGAATATATGTTGGATCGTTGGGTGTTTAGTTCTCCTCGTGGTTTCTCATGACAACTCGCTGATGCATTTAGCATAATTCATTTTGACATTTAAGTCAAATTAATAATTATAATTAATAACCATCCATTCAAAATAAAACTTCAAGTTTATAAATTATTTTAATAGCACAGGAATTTCAATTTTAGTTAACAGTTGAAAATTTTGACTTGATAGAAATGGTGAGATTGCACGTGAAGAAAGGTGACGACAGCCAATTTTTATATGATACCGATGTGGAGGCGAATGTGGACGATGTCATATCTGACATCGTAGTGATTTACAATGGTCGTTTGAAGATTTCAAGAATTTGTTATGGTAAATTTTATTACTCTACTTACTTTATATACTCTTTACAGTGGCAGATTTCCAAATATTGAGAAAATAGAATTAAACATACATTTAAGAAATTTCGAATTATTTTGGCTACTTTGAAGAATCATAACTATATTGTAAGATTAAAAGGTAAATATGAAGAAATAATTTTTTATTGTACTCTTTTATATTAAATTCAGGACAAGTACGAAAATTCTTTTTTGTTACATTATTAGTCTTATCCGATACCATTACTTCTTTTATGACACAAAATTAAGTTTTTTTTTAAATATAATTTAAAATTTAAGTTCTAAGAAATATTGAACAGTATGTACTATAAGAAACGAATAAGTTGCAATGAAGACAATACCAATTATTTTTTACAAGTTTTTGTGGTACGAGGTGAACTTATGTGGCAGGCCCTGGCCTTGCAGTCAGAATATTAACGCGAAAAATCCATTAGTGATTATCTCTTTCGGAGCACACCCGCGGCTAGTAATAACAGCATGTAATAAGAAGTCGAGGCTTGAGTTTATGAACCCATCTATCCTGGCCATCGTGTGATATTAGTCACGCGGGATAATTATACGGACTTATATACTTGAGTACGGTCGCTTACTCTCCCTCTCGCGCGTTTGCCCTCTCATAAGTATCTCTTTCGTGAAAAACAGAGATCGAGGAGCTGGCTAAGCACGGCGTGATGTTACCACCTGACATAATGGGCCTCACGGACGATCAGGTCGAGGAGCTCAAGCTCAAGGACGTATGGGTAGACAAGTGCGTGCCCATGGGCGGTTGGACTTTCAACAAAGACAAGATCGGTACGTAACATTTTTCGCCGGCCTCGCATAATAATAGATTTTACTATAAAAATTAACGCCTCTTGTCATAATCAATAATGAATCATAGATCTTTCATAAGAACTGTTAAAAAAAAATGCCTGCGGAGCTAATAAAGAAAGCAAAGTATATTCATTTTTTTTAAATACATTAGCTTATAATTTGTGATATTAATTACCTATATTTTATTTATTTCATATTTTAATGATAAATGCAAGCTATACTACTAAAATTATTATATATATATATTTTTCTTTTTTTATTTTTGATAGCTTTTAATTTCTATTATTATATTTTCTATTTGCCTATTTTTCTCTACTTTTTAATAATATCAATAAAACTTTAAAATAATTATCGTAAAATTATCTTGATATTTTAATATTTTGTAACGAAAATAATCTTACTATTGTATAAAACAAATGCATGAAATATTTTGTTATCGAATTTCTTATTTTAGTTTTACAAATATTTACAAAGTAATATAAAATTTTACTGAAAATAAATTGCACGAAATTGTTTAAAGTTGCACATGTACATCTCACATAATAAATTAAGACTGAGTTTAGATAAATACAGGTCGCAGGAATGGCAGACAACCCAACGAAAAGATGCAAGAGGTGCTGAACAAAACTATTGAGGATGCACGTACCATGACATCGAAAGTAAATGCAATTTAATTTGTTACATTTTACTCTTTCTAAATTTTCGGTTCACAAATTCTTTAATATCATTTCATGTAATCGCAGAAATTAGTGCAACAAGAGAAACTGGTTACTCAAAAGACAGTTCAAGAAGCTTTGGATTTGTTAAGAGGCGCCGTGACGATTGTTTATCCGATGGGACTTCCACCACACGATGTGATACGTAAAGAGTTTGAGAATACCGAAGATCTCACCGGTACTCAAGCTTCTCTCGAGGTATGTATGTATTGTGTTTTAAATATTTATAATTAATATAACAATATAAGACAACACAAATACTTCAAAAATTGTAATCATATCCTCCTTCGATTTTAATAAGCTTTGGATATGTTAAAATAAATATAAAAATAAGAGACATATTTTTTTATAGATGTACGTTAAAAAGACACTCAGACAGAATGCAAAAATATCATGACGTACATTCAAACAAATTTAATTTGTCATTTAAAAATGCTGTACAGATGGCTAAAAGGAAAAGCCAATCTAGAAAATGTTATTTAAATTTTTGTATCACTCGTGAAGAAATTCATGTTGGAAATAGGCAACATCTTTATCGACATTTGAAAAGATACACACTTGTTGCAGGTAATCGATATGCAACTGGCTCAACTATGGTTCTCCGGAAAGGAGTTATTACCTGGGAAGAAGATGAAGGACTTTGTGGGTAATAACGAGAAAACCAAGGTGATCGTGAAACTACAAAAGAGAGGATCTGGAAAACCAGCGAGGGAGCCATTAATGTCAGAAGATGAACGGAAACAATTAATGTTGCACGCATACCGTCGTCAAGAACAGCTGAAGGTAAGTGTCCTTTTATACAATATATCGATGAATATCTCGGATGAATCATTTACAATAAGGTATGTACATTTCTCTAATAACTGTTGACAAACAAAATGTAGCAATCATAAAAACATACATCAACTGGTTTTAATTGGATCTCAAAAAATTTGTATGAAAAAATTATCAAGTAACATTGACGTTAACAACAAATGGTGATCAAGCTGTAGTTGAACTTAACGCGTTCTGTTTTATCCCTAAATGCTCGTTCAAAAATCAATAGCACGTACAAGTTAGAAATAGAAATAATTGCAGAATTTTTTAAAAATTTTATAATTTTTTATCAATAAAATAATTGATATTGCAAAATTTGCAATGTATTTTTAAATAATTTTTATAAAACAGAATCGATTTTAATACTACTCATGAGATATTCCAGAGCGAGAACGTACCTTTAAGTCGCCTCCATTGATCCACGTGCTTAGGAAAAGATAGTACATGCCTATCGATCACGCGCGTGTCCTCTGTACGCCCTATTCGAAGTAGGGTAGCTTATTTCAGAAACAGCTCGCAAGCTTGTTTAAGTTGATACTGATCTTTCAAGCCGTTTATGTTGACACGTGCTTTCTCTAATTGCAAATTTTCTCTTCCAATAATCTAATACTTCTGAAGCATTGATCAAAAATTAATTTAATTTTAGAATTCTACAGAATCTGTAACACTACGTTGATTTAAACAATATTTTAATAATAATATATTGTTTTAACATAGGTGTTTAATTTACGCAGTTTAAAATATTCACGATATAAAATCGCAGTATAAAATAATATCGCAGTTTGTTTATACATTAATTATTTCCATTTATATTAAAATAGAAGAATCCCTCAAATTATTTATTATTATAAAACTATTTTATACGCAATAAATTATGATGTAATCGTTTAATACATAGAAATACATAGAAATATCTATAAATTATTTTTTATTTACGTAAAAATATTTTTGGCTTTTTAATAATTCAAATTTAAAATAGTAACATAATATTATACATAAATACATATTGTGATTTAAATAGTTTATTTAAATAATTTAGATGTTATGGATACAATTGCAGAGATTATGCCAGTATTCATAATTTATTCTTATTTCAAGACTATCTTAAATAATTATACTGCTTACCATCTTAAAATATTAATACTGCTTTGCGATTAACTTGTGACAACTTAAGACTGTACTTAAGACAATCTTAACTGTAAGATTATAAATATTGGTATAAAGGGTAGGTGAACTCGTAGAAGCAAATGTCTCATTTCTATTATTTCCATTATCGATCTGCAGTCGCAGCAAATAACATCTAGTACGACTTCCACGTATAGTTATTGTACAATACATAGATCAATAATCAATTAAGAGAAGCTAATGTTTCAAGATAATCTATTATACATACCTCGTGTTTTATTTAATCTATTTTTATTATCATGAAGTGTACGAAATACGTGAACATCTTTCTTTAGGTAGCAACAGGTATGCTAATTTTCCCAAACTGTCCGCTTGAATAATCATAGATCATAGTATTTTGTCAAGGGCTAATTAACTAAATTGTTTTTTAAAGGTTTATCTTTTCTTCATGTCGTTTCTTCGAAATCAAATTTTAACCGAGTGTGGAATATGTGTATTACAAAAAGACTGCAATAAAAAATATACAGAATATATAAATAAATCTGTCTCTTAAAATTTTAAATCGGATATATTATGTAGCAGAATTAATGTCTGCGTGATTTAATAAGGTTATTGTTCCAAATTTTCAAAAAATAACAATATGAAATATATTAACTTTATAAATCATATTAAATTGAAACGATAATGGTCAACAATAATATTAATAGAATTGTTATTATTATGTAACAGGAATACTGATTTCGAAGCTTGTTTTTTTATTAAAATTAATTTCAAAACACTTAGCAAATTAATTTTTCAATCTCTATTATAAAGTTAAAACTAATCTTGCTACTATTATTAACAGAGAAAAAAATACTATTATAATTTTTTTTAAGCATCTTAATAATTTGTTATTTTCCGACGAAATTTCGCATTAATTAATAAGTATAGGGGAAATTAGGTTTAATTTATTAAGTCTATTAATTTATAAAATTAATTACATTAATGTACTTCGTATTTTACGTCGTCTTAAAGAGACTTACATGAATAATTAAAAAAAATATTCTCATTAAGAATCTCCTTAAGAATTATCGGTCGATTTAGTCTCTAATTGATACGTGTCTCACACAGGAAATTGCGTCCGTGAATTTTTATGACGTTTGGTTTGCTCTCCTTAAGAGAACGACAGAAACAGGCCACGGTGTTTGTTGCAACGTAATTTGTTCAGTTCGTCCAATGGCCGTCCCTAAGTTCCAATAATTTCTCTCGCTAAAGAACGAAAGTGTAGTTTCTATCACGTTAGAATTCTCAATAAAATTTTCATCTTAATTCGATATATTTCGATCTGTGTAACGATCGGTATTTTACTCGAATACAATTAGTTTCCTTTTAATTAATTTATCTATAATAGAACATATATCTATATATACTGTTATGTAACATGATGAATATATACACTTGTTACGCGTGTTTATTATTTTTATAGAACATATTTCACAATATTACATAAAGGAAAAAACTTTAAACTAATTTAATTTAGCATTCTTCAAAAATTTATTGTTGAATATAATAGATATATGGTATATCGATATTAAGCTGCCATTTTTAAGCAATATACTAACGATGTGATAGGTACAATTTCTATTTGTATCTACTTATGACGTGGGGAAGCTTATAAATCCAAATAACTATCCTATGTTTTTTATGATACAATTCACTTGCGGTCGTATCTCTATTATTCACTGGTTGTCCTATCACGTAATGCGGTCCTCTAGAATTGACGTGTCTGAAAGCTTCCATTATTTGGTCATCATTTTTATGTTGACCTAAGACTTTCCATCAGACATCGAATCATTTTACAAGCTTTTTGCGACGCGTCGATGCGTAAATGAGAAATTCTATCTAATGGCTCTCTCTCTCTCTTTCTCTCTCCGCTCTCTTTCTCTCTGTATAAATTGCGATGCGCGATAATGAGCATGTAACGGTGTCTACATTATGAAGGATCCTTCAAATATTGAGCGACAAGCTGCGTGATTGACAGGACGCACTTGATTTTAATCTGCAGTTATGACGAATGTAGGTCGATGACAATTCAGTTTCACGTTTGTTTTTATCAGAGCGATACAATCGCATTTTAGTAGTTTGAGAGAACGATAGGACTTACAAGATGAGAAATTCGAAAAGATAAGAATTAATTAATCATGACGATGATTAATTGTTTAGATAAAAAAAACGTTTAGATAGTATAAATCATTTGCAGGTATCAAAAGATCATGTTT
>NW_017305779.1:521350-523288 GCF_001594115.1 Trachymyrmex septentrionalis | reverse complement strand
ATATATATATATACATTATATATGTATACATATATAATATATACAATATTATAATATAATATGGCATATTATAATTATAATAACAAAATGCAAAGAAAATAATTTATATTTCTGCAAAAATATGAGCTATATAAGGAGATTTCAACAAACAGCTAATCTCTTCAAGGAAAATTTTTCTATCGCTCTGCAATTTTGTGCTAGATTATAGAGGAATAAAACTGTATGCGTTTCACCAAGGTCAGAAAATGTTCTCCGCGATACATTAATTTGCATGGGCATATTACAAACGAACGGCAGATATAAGAAGCATTTTTGTTCTTGCGCAGCAGAACTTTCAAGTGATGCCCTCGGCACGAAGTGCTTCGTAACACGCAAGGTGTGGCGATATTATTTTATTACGGTTCGATGATGTGCGCATCGCTTTTTTATCATGGAAGGAGTTCTTAAAAGGCAGAAAATTTTCCATGTTCTCATTATTTTATTACAAGGAACATACAAATAAATTTAACGAAGCTTTTTCTTCGATTGTCCCCTTTTCCATATCGTATTTTATATATCGCGTGGACACGCAACGTTTATTATGAACTGTTTACTAAGAAGTATATTTTTGAGCGAGTTAATTATACTTTGGACGAAAGATAAGTTAAGATGCGAATAAATATGTGAATAAGATTGTGGCAATTTGCACACGTGAAGAAACTTTATTAAAAAAAAAAAGAAATTATATTTTACAGTCGGCACATTCATATATTTCACAAACGTATTTGTCATAAAGGCATACCACAGAATTGTCCTATTTATGTATACATATATCTATATATTAAGCTATTAGCAATAATTATACATACAAAGAAAATTAGCCCTTCTTTAGTCAGATACATAATTAGATATACAGTTGTTCGTTATTTGCATAATCGCATATTCTTTTACTAGCGACAAATTATCTTGCATTGTTCCCTCAAAATCCGATATTCTTTAAAAAAACGTTTCGAGGAACGTCCCGCTAATTATCCCATTTGTTCATTAATACCTTTCTGTTTGTTTTTAACTGGTCAAAATATCGTTTGTCGATCACATATCGCTTTCATGACTATATGATCCATTTAATGATTTTTAGAAAGAAGTACACACGAGATTAAATACTTATTTACAAACTGGTACTCCTCTGTTTTTACAACAGAATAGAAATAACTGAAAAAACAGAGTAACTGTTATGTTTGTTTCTGAGAGCGAAAGAGTTTTCTTTCGAGCCTTGTGTCTCTGTTATAGTACTTGCAAACATTAATAGGTACATTTTACTGGCTTCATCGAAAGCGGAAGAAGGCACATAGAGTATAGTGACATCAGAAAAGTCTTTTTTTTCTTGCCTAATTTCTAGCTACTCTTCTTGCGTACACATGTGTATTTATTTGCGTGAGATTATATTAACTTATTTTCTATTTAAAGCCTGTATTTCACGTTGCTGAATGCGAGTGTATTTTTATCAATTCTTTCATAAATTTCAGTTAAAAGTTAAAAAATATGTACTTTCTTCTTTTCAATAAATAAAATAATCAATAATATAAAGAACAAAAGTCAAATTATATCAAATATCAAATTACTTTTCGTGCTAATTATTTCTGTTGAAAAGATTATTTATTACTTTATTTTAGTATGATTGAAGAATATTAAAAATGAAATGAATTCAGTAATTAAAAACTATAAATAATTTGATGATATTGTGTCATTTTCTCTATAATTTCTACTCATAAAATTTCATATGTCTAATTAACACACATTTGTTAATTGTATCAAATATTTCAAATATTTATTATATATGACGGATACTGTTTTGATTAACTTGAAACACACGCTAACACGAAACTGGCACGAAAATTGAGGCAACGTTGATCACCACAAATATATAAACGTCTCGTTGAAAGCATGTTTTATATATAT
>NW_017305779.1:503830-520930 GCF_001594115.1 Trachymyrmex septentrionalis | reverse complement strand
ATATATTTATATATTTATATATTTACATCGCAAGGTACTGATATTTATATATCATAAGTAATATACAATGTATCTACTATACAATTATAATTTACGCGTAGGCAGTCATAATACTCGAGTTCGCGTATTAGAAATAGGAAATCATGTTAAATGTTTTCACCAGCGGCATTAGGACGTACATATATCTAATCATAGTACGGTAATAATACGAAGTTAACTACAAGTGTAGCACACAATAAGTGGATGTAGAAAAAATATAAATGCACGTTCGTTGTCAACCGAATATTAAACGAGCGATAAGTCTCGTCACGTTATCCTACATGATGTACATAAATAAGCTTGTTCATGTCGTGTTTTGCGCAGAAGTCGCGATTCTCGTATAAAAAAAGAATGTTGTCTCGCGAAGTACTATAGTGAGTACTTCAGCGTTTATCCATTCCATCACTTACTCTGTTCTTCGTTGATTAATGAATTGTTTGTTTTTTATTTTATTCGTACATATGCACGTACATTGCACGGAGATGCAGTTGATTAACGCCATTATTGTTAGCATTCGTTAAAACACAGTGGCATTAAACAATTGCATATTACATATCGCTTTCTTACTTCAAAAGTAATATTCAAAAAATTAAGTCAAAGTTCCTGTCAAAAATGAAGAAGAACTATGTTTAACTTGACAGAAAATTAGCGACTAATCAAATAATCAACAAAAAGAATATATTCTTAATATAATTAAATGTTATTTTCGTTTCAGAATTCTTAAAAAAAAATTACCCTCTTTTAACAATAAAGATTTTGACAACTTCTTTTTAAACCATGCCTTTTTTAGTTGTGACGATTTTTACGATTTTTTAATAATGAAATTAAATCCAGCTTCGACAATTATAGGCTTTTAATTTATAGTTTGTATTGGTTCTCACGTACGGTCTAAAATTTTTAGTGAAATTAAATTAGTTCACTTTTGATAATTGATAAGGTAATGTTTATCTCATTCATGATGATAACTACAAAATCACATTCTTAATGTTTTTGAATTCTTATGTTACTTTTGAAGTAAGAGAATGACACATTTTTTATGAAAATTTCCTAAATATATTTGGAGGCAAAATCTTAAAACTATATACCGACGATTCTGTGTGATACCAGGGTCAATTCGTTTGTCTTACGCGCAAACAAAATAATAGCGATACATCGAAGGCAACAGTGAGCATACTTACAAATATATCTCATCAATATATAATTGAAGAGTCAATAATATTAACTTGGACCCCAAAAGGGTTACTTTCGATGAGTTTTATTGGCAGAGATCACTTGAATTTAAATTTCATTTCAAACACAACCATCAGTCACATCATTGTAACGTCCATATCATTGCGCATTATAATAATTATAATTGTAACAAAGAAATTGATTACATCTCATTCCGGAAGACGACGTTAATGTCCATTCGAGAATTTAATTTTACTCACATGTTCGGATTTTATCTGTAGAGTTTTGTCTTGGATGGATCTTTCCAGCATCACGATCTTTTGAAAATCAGGTCTCACGTTTTCTTCTAGAAGGAATCCTCAGCCTCGTCCATGTCGATCAATGGCAGCTTTTCATAACCCAGCGTAGTACCTATGCCGAGCGGCTTGTACTGCTAAAGGGTCATACTTCTAATCTCATTCTCATTGATCTGACTTTGAGTCGTGGAGGACGTTGCCTCTACGAGTCCTTGGTCTTCGCCCTCAATCTCTTGTTTATTAACACAGTATCTGCATCGCATCTTCGCGTCGTCTCCCACCTGCACTGATCGCGAAATGATGATCAGGGTGATCACACTGATGATGAAGAGTGCAGCCGGCACGATAACGGCGATCAACAGTTCCATTCGCGTCTTCTTCAGATCGAAACGTGCAACCACGAACAACGAGTCGTTCTGCATAATATGTGCAGCCATATAAATAAGAATTGCCTATCTATTAATATTTTACAATTATACCGGAGATGACAATCAACAATAAAAAGTTAAAATATTTTTCATGGAGGAGAGAGGAAATTAGAATAATTTTTTTTCTATTAATTTAATTGTGCTTTACCTTATTTGTCAAGTTAAATTTTTTTATGATTTCTTGAAACATAAATCGTAAAATTTTCTTTAGAAAGAAATTATTTTGATTTTCAACAAAAAAATATTATTTTGTGTCAAAAAACATACTTGTTACGAAATACATTATATAATTTTCTATATAGCATATTGCTACTCTTCAGGAAAATGAATTAAAACCGCTTAAGAATATTACATTAAGAAAAAAATTTTTCTTTAATAAAAATTTACGAAAAAATTACAGATTTTTCTATATTGTATTTGAAAATAATACAAAAAGGTGGTGATTTAGGAATCAAAAAGTATTATCAAAAATTATTTCAACGAGAAGCAAGTATATTTTTAAAAAATAATTAAATTAAAAAATAAAGTGAGAAAATTTTCATTTAAATTATAAAATTATTTTGTTAAATATATATAAATATTGGCTTTATTGAACTATTTCATAAGAATATAATATATAACATTTATATTTATATGGAAAGCTTAAATTTTTAATTCAAGTCACATAGAGATTATACATCTGATACGAAATTCTCATGCGTTTGTCAAATTTCTTTCGACAGAAAATGCCTTACCTTATTGTAATAACAGGGATATCGACTCTGCGCGGTCTGATTGTCGCCATCACGACCGTGAGTGAGCTGAAATTGTCTACACTCGCCTCTCAAGGTGTTGACGCAACGCTCGAGATTGATATACAATCGCGAGCTATTGTAGATGGTCAAAGATTGCTGTGCCGGAACATAGGCGTTCGTGGGGTCCGCCGGACGCCGTAGACTCTTCTCATAAATTTTCAGGAAGCTTGTGAAATTAATGGACGGTTTGGGAACCAGAATCTCACCCAATAACGTACCATTCACGCAGTCCTCCGTACTGCGAATGTCAACAAAAACGATAACGATCACAATATAGCAATTTTGATCTTGTTACATAAAAAAAGTGATTAAGATGTGAATGATAGAAATAGAATGAGACATAAACTATGAATAAAATTTAAAAAGATAATTGTTTTTCACGCGTATTATGAAGCATTACAATTTCTGTTAATCTTTTTAATGAAAAAGTTTTACTACACACACGCGCGCGCGCACACACGCACACACATACACACACATACATACACATATATATATATATACTATATATATATATGTGTATATGTATATATGTTTGAATTTTTTTATGTTCGATTCATATCTACATATATATATATAAGCAAGGATACTAATTAAAATTAAATATTTATAGACAAGTTTATTGGGGTCAATTACTTCTATCGTAAAAGCCTGTGTCGTTTCTCTATACTCGGTTTCTTATAGACTCGTATAGGGTATTTCCATAGCAACCATTGATCTTGCGACTGGGCACACCCCAATATTTAATCCCTTTCTCTGTCACTGATATACCCTAATATGTATTCTCTTCTAATAGTCTCTTTTTGTCATTATTCCCTTTTTAAGTTCATTCAATAAAATTTCGGTTTTTTAGCTTAGAAATAGAGTCAATAATAATAAATGGAATTATGCTTCAATAACATTCCATGAATAATATCACATAAATGTCATAGTCATCAAGTATATTTTATGTGGTAATTGTATAATAATATAATATAATATTGTTAATAATTTATCTTAGACATAATAATTTTATCTTAGGCATAAAGAATATGTTAAAATTAATAATATTATCGTATTAATAGTATTATCAATTAGTTACTTATATAATGATGTTATGAATTCTTTTCGAATGGAAAAGCTGGTGGGAAAAGAATGGAACAAAAGTATTTTCTCTATTCAATCATTCAACAAAGCTTCAGTGCCATCTATCGATGGCAATTCAACTCTCGAGATTTTCTTGCGTCTTATTGAGTCCCTTTTCTCTGCATTTAAGGCCACTCATCAAAGGTGCAGCAATGTGAACGAATTTAGTAGTTACTCTATTGTTAACAGCGATATAAGATCTTTTTAAAAAATTAACGTTCAAATATAATACGTAATATCTTAACAATTTACATAAAATTTGCGTTTTTTGTTAAAGTAAATATATAATTAATTGCAATAAATATTAACATATTTTTTTTATAGAATCACATTTTTTAATGCTTATTCTATTTATTTGTTAAATGATATTCCAATTATTCTATTTGTCTTGTAATTAACGAAATAAAAATTTTAATAGAATAAATTTATAAATGAAAAGGACAATTTTGTTGAAGCGTGATGAGTAACGCTGCAAAGTTTGACGTTCTAGGAGACAACTAGCTTGCCTTCAACATAATTGTTTTGCCGTCCAACAAAATTATTTTCAGATCTAGCTAAATTTTTAAATATGTCAGCAAAATTATTCTTTTCAAGTATGGTTTGGAAAATTTATCATAATAATATTTTAATATTAATATTCGTCATTACCTGATGACATTGCCGTTCTTCGTTACGGCAAAACAGCTTGCAACGATACTGCTGTTTTTTTCGTCCCAGATTTTAACAGGCTCGTCCAATCTGATACCAGGTAGGCTACCGTTTGCTCTGTTCAAGGCCATCCCACGGGAGCACTTGGCTGATATCACACTGTCGCCTTGCATTAGATACACGTTCACGTCGCTAGTATTAATGTTCGGACAGTATCGGTCGCAATTGAAAGCGTTCTTGATTTTCGTGCATCTAGAGTGTTGACAGCTGAAGAAGCCATTCAGTTTCATGTTATCCCTCTCGCTATCGATGATAATGCCGTCGGCCTTGTGATGACAAAGCATCAGTTCGCTCATATTTGAACAATGTCCGAGGCTGCAGTTGAATACCCCCGTCAACATACTGCACTCGCTGCCGTTGTTGCAATTATATCTTTTCATGCTCCCCATGTTTACCTATAGACCATTTTTGTTTTGAATTCTGTATTTCATTATTAATTATATGTCAATGTATAAAATTATACAGAATAATAATATTCTAAAATTAATGGAATTCAATGGAATTGTAATCTTAATCTCTTGCAATTTTTTCAATTATAATGAGAATTACATGCATCGATTATGATTTCTAAAATCTTTTGGATAATTTTGCAATTAAATTTTAATTTTGTTTTATTTATGTGCTAAAATTTATCTGAAAATATTCAAACATAGTTTTTACTTAATTAAAGCAATGATATAATTATATAAGTTTTTTATTTTTTTTTTATCTTATCATCCTTTAATTTTATTTTTTTCTTGCTGTGGAAGAGTTAAATAATATACTTGATATTAAAATGTATATACTCGTAAATTCCATTATAAAATTATTATCCCTTTTAATAGAATATTTAAAAAATTTTTTAATGCCTTTATTTAATTAGAACAATTAATTCATTAGGAAAATTACTTTACGATTTATGGAAATTGTCCGGCATCATTGTCAATGCTATAAAAGCCTACATTATATATGCTTTAATTATACACTATATTGCGCTTTCACATCAACGTCATTAATTAAATCCCATTACTTTCAGAAAGTTTCGAACCTGCTGGTAAAGCATTAGCGGTCGGCATACAGTACGATGCCGTGCACCTAAATATTCATATTAATAGGGCACTCCCTCGGGGATAACTCCGTATTCTCCCAACTCGTGACTTTTATTTTAAATTAGGTTTGAATACCGAGTATTTTTAGTTGTCTCTTAATAATTTAAAATCTTTCGACGGTTGTCTTTCTAATATCAACTTTTCTCTAATCAAACGACAGAAATTATAATATCCATTTTAATTGCGTTTAAGTGTCGAGTAATAATTTATTCGGCAAATTTATGTCACGCATAATAAATTAAAACTATTTAATTAAAATATTATTATAACGCAATTCATGAAAAAAAAATTTGTATTTACATGACACTGTTTTATTGTAACAAAATTTTCCGATTTCTGTTAGATTATGTAATAATCGCTCTAAAATAAGCTCTTCGATCCGCAACCATTGTTGATAAAATGGATTAAATGGCTGAGTTGTTTGTAATAATACCATTATTATGATAGTGAAAGTTATATCATGTCGTTTACATCTCCGCCCTTATACAATATCTATTTTTATTAGTATTATATACTTTCGTAATATCCGCTAAATAATTATCATAACAATGAGAAGGCAACTAATATTACTTGCAAATTGACAGAAAAATATGACAGAAAAATATTTTTCTGTAAAAATTTCTCTGATGGATGATGTTATAATGCTGTGCGTATAGGACGCAATGGATTTTTTAATAGCATTTTTTCTTCGTGAATATTGCAAAAGGTTTTTCCCTCTCAACGAACTGAAAACTTCCCAACTGTAATCGATATCGCTCGGTTGATGGATCGTTATACAGAAGAGATAATAAGAACGTGAGATGAGATGGAAATTGGAGGCAGAAATGAAGTGCGATTACCATATTTTCTATAAAAAATTAAAAAATTTCTAGTAAATGATTTATGAATAAAATTATATTATTTAATCAGATCATATTTTGTAAATATCTTCAACATATTGTAGGCAACGTTTATTTCGAGTTCAATGAAGATTCCAAAGTTTATTAATTGCTATGTATTTTTTCTTTCTTCAATAATTTTGGATTCAAGATGATCGATATAATTTCAACATTATACTTTAACGATAAATTACGATCAACGTTATCAAGGATAGTTAAAGGAGAAAATTAAAGAATTGAATCTCTAAACAGTAACCTATAAAGCGAACTTCGAGCTTGAATACTAAAGCCATGAATTCAAGGAATTATTATTAATGATGAAGATAATTTCGAGTAACACAGCAAGTATCTTGTTACATTTTATTATTCGGATGAAACACGAATCTTCCGCAACATTTTTATCGCATCGACATTTGGCGGCACGAAGAAGAAATTGGAGTCTACGTTGCTTCAGTAAAAATGTAATATTCCCACGAGATAGAAGCCTTCGTCCACAGGAAAGCATCCGATTGTGTGGGAACTTACGATCACGCTTGGTTGGGAATGTACCGTGAAATAAAGTGATCGAAATCCGAAGGATAAACGTAAGTCTCCATCATTCTAGAAGAACTTTCATACTACGTTAAGTGGAAAAAGCTTTGGGGGAAAAATTATGGCAAGTAAGCGACGAAGCATACGAGAAAAGCTTGTTATTATCTTCCCTGTGAAAGCTTTGCTGAAGATTTCCGAGTTGATTGGGTAATTATACGAGACTGTAATTGTTCTACTAACAAGACAGCATTGAATGAAACTATGAAATTTTAATATTAGATCTTATACCGTAAATTCCCAACTTGCGGAGATTATGCTGAGCTTGTTAACAGTATTCTCTCTCAATTCTTTGTTAGAATTTTAAATGAAGTTTCTCTTTAAGAGAGATAAAAAGAGAGAGAGAGAGAGAGAGAGAGAGAGAGAGAGAGAGAAAGAGACCAATTAAATTACTAATTTAAATTAATCACGATTAAAATTAGTATTTAAATAAACCAATTGGAAAATTCTTTCTTTCCACGCAATTTCTTATTAATTCTTTCCTTAAAAAGAACAATTAAGTAAGATCTTGTACAAATCTCTATGTGTGTGTTTTTGTTACAATATTTTAAATACAATTTATATAAATATTTTAGAAACATAATATATTATTATTTTGCAAAACTATTATTTTCTATAATATGAAAATATTATTATTTTCTAATTTATTCTTTACAAGACGGGAGCACAACTAAAGTGTTTTATTTTTTTTATTTGTCATTTCTATGCTTGTTCTTATCGTTAATACTTGTTCTTTCGAACTTTTAATACTTAATTAATCCCTTAATAGCTACCGATACCTATATATTCTTGCAAATAAAAACTTTCGTTTTATTTTTATAATATCAATAAACCATATTCAC
Organism: Trachymyrmex septentrionalis; assembly: GCF_001594115.1. NCBI lineage: Eukaryota > Metazoa > Arthropoda > Insecta > Hymenoptera > Formicidae > Trachymyrmex > Trachymyrmex septentrionalis. The sequence goes on along the minus strand of NW_017305779.1, from coordinate 512,974 downwards.
GTTTTACTACTTGTATACGTTTTTATTCGTCTTATTGTATACGTCTTATTCAATTTATTTCATATTTTCTAATTTCTTTGAAGTAGAATTTCACTTTAAAGGTATCCATTGTTAAAGATTGGAAATTCTGCTACTCTTTTTCAAGAACTCTTGGAAAAGATATGCAGAATTTTCACTCTTTAGAGTAAGATTTTATTCCAAAGAATTTAAAGAGTACGAAACTTTATATGTTCTTTTTGATTATTATTTTGTCACTTTAAAAGCATCTTACAATTATAATTATAATAAGTTTGGCTTTTGGGAATTAGCGCTGTACTACGTGCGTGATAAATTTCAATATTATTAAATTATATCTCTCGTATTTAATTAATAATTCGTATACACATTTTGGCTAACTTTTTAGCCATCTTTAGTACATACAGATGAATCCGTGGTAAACAATAAGATGTATAAAATTACAGTATCTACATGTTTCGCCATTTAATATCCACAAAGTTTCTATGTGAGGTGGTCAATTAACAATTTATTGGAGAGAAGACGCATTGTGACTGACCACATGGAAACATTGCGGATATTAAATGGCGAAAACATGTGACTATTGTAGTTTTATACATCTTATTGCTTACCACGGATTCATCTGTATGTACTGAAGATGACTAAAAAGTTAACCGAAACATGTATACGAATTATTAATTAAATACGAGAAATACAATTTAATAATATTGAAATTCATCACGCACACAGTACAGCGCTAATTCCCAAGAGCCAAATTATTATAATTATATTTTTTATATCAGGGAATTAAGATTATCATTCATTTGACTCTTACAATTAGTTTTTTGAAAATTTATTTTCTCGATTACTAAGCCACCATATGAGATTTGTCATTTTGAATTTGAATTTTTGATATCAAATTTAAATTCAGAACTCAAAAATTACAAGTAATAAATTTTTACATTTGTCCATTTTTAAATATTGGCATTATCATGCCAGCGGATAGGAAATCACTATATTAGTATTAATCCGTTCCTCGTCCTATGAAACAGCAAAGTTCACGATTTGCTGCACGATTGGCATTAGCAATGGATTAAGACACAACGATAACTCGTAAACCTTCTGGTATCTTTGAAGAAAATACTCATGAAAGCTTCAAAAGAATTAACTACTATAATAGTTCTGAAGCAATGTGTTTGAGACGAGAAATATAATAAATTATAATAAATTTTACTAAGAATACGCTGTAAAATTTGAAAAATGGACCCATCCGTTTTCTAAAGATTAAAGTCAAATTAAAGATTAAAATCAATGTTATAGTTTAAAAATTTAATAATTTTATTCATAATTTATATATAGTACTTGTTACAGTTGTTACACATCTGTGAACAATATAATTTATCGAGAGTTTTCCATAGTTTTCATGTTTGAGTAACATTTAAACTATAACAAAATTAGATTTTCAAGCACAAAGCTAAAAAGACTACTATTGTCATATAGTATTGTTACGTTTTACGCACCTGAGGGCACGCGATTGTATTGAACTTGGTGCAATTTTCGAAAATCACGTCAGTGCCATTACGTCTCACGGTTGCGTGAAACTGGGGACAAAAGCCGCTCGACTTCGTCAAACACCATTCGCCGCAACTAGCCCAGCCGCAATTATTCACCATCGAGGCATTAACGGTTTGGCACATCACTGGTTCCGGTTCAATGCCAATGTGGAAAGCTCTGAAATTACGTTGGCGTCGTTAACGTATTTCTCAGATTACCCCAGAAATAAGCAGCGAACATCTCCCTTCAGCTTTGTCTCGAATAATATTTCTGACTTGAAAGCGTCAGTAATTTCTCCTTAATGATGCTACACATTATATAACACAGTCTTCTGCGAGAAGATTTTAAGGAGGAATAAATTCTTTGAATCGAGAGAAACTAATATCTAATATGTCTAACAATTAAATATAACGTTCTCTTACTTCAAAAGTAACACAACTAAAAAAATTAAGTTTTCCAGAGAAACATATTTTTTTAACTTAATAGAAAAATTATCGACAAATCAAATAATATCGAAAAAAGAATAGACTTTTAACATGATGAAATGTTATTTTTGTCATTTTCGTTTCACAATTCTTAAAAAATTCATTCTTTTTAAGTGTAAATAGAAATTTTGACTTTTTTTTTATATTAGCCTTTTTAATTATAACAGTTTTTTTATAAAGTTAGGCTACTTTCCTGTAGAAACGCTACTTCCCTTAAGAGACGCAAACGTTGTTCTATCCCTTGAAATTCAATAAATAATAAAGATAGAACTCGTATCGACTACGTCTTCTAAATGGAAAGCAGCCTTAGTTCACTTTTGATTGATATACTGAGAAAAAATTCAGTCACGTTTAATAAATTATTTTAATAGTAAATTTAGTTGAATACTGCCAACACTAAATATTTATTAAATATACGAGTAAATATATATTTATTTGGTACGAGAACATTAATTTAATTTAACAATTTTTATATTGCACATATATTTATTTACTGTAAGTAAATGGTTAGTTGGCAGTATTGAACTCAATATTTTAAAATTGACTTTATTTTTTCCTCAATATAAGATAATGTTTATTTAATTTATTTATGACGATAACTTGAAAGTGTATCACTTTTGAAGAGTAAGGAAGCGATATGCCGGAAATTAGTTTTTAATTCCAGATTTAATAAGTCGTTTTTTTACCTATACGACGGCGCGTAGATCGCTACGCTGAGATAAACCAAAGCTACGCAACTGATGACGAAGGTCAACTGGAAGAAGCAAATGCTACCGCAAATTCTACGGTCTTGTTCCGGTATCAGGCGGCGTTTCTGCTTCCGTCCCATCGCGTAATATTTTGCAATTTTTTGTAACACCTATATATTTTTAAAATCTTCTGTTGAATTTTCCAGTTTAAATCTCACGTAATTTAATTCCACGCCGATTATAAATGTAATATATATTTATGGACAAACGCATGATCCTGGATACTGAATTCCAACACAAACTTGTTGAAAAATTATTTCATTCGTTAAAGCTTTGACCTTTATTCTCGATGTTACTTGAAAATTAATACTGTACGAGTTTGATAATTTATTTTCACAAATAGTGCATATTATATTTACTTTCTCTCGGAATATGTGACACAAAAAATAGCGACTTTATGTCGATATTTCCCATTAGAGCGAACGGCTTCGTAAAAGTTTAATCGCCACTCACATGGAAAAAAAACAAATCAAGAGATCAAGGGACTCGCTTCGCACAAGAATAGATGGTTCGCAACAGCTCCATTTTCACTCTTTTGTGATATTATCCGTTGAGATGCACACGTGCACAGGCGAAATATTTCATTGCGAATTATCTTTGTTTGTTTCAGTCGTACTATTTTCGTTTGAAAAGTAGAAGTTTGCAAAGTCGGTCGACAAATACGTGTATGTAGATGAGTGTGTCACGACTTCCATCGATTAAACGATTTCGCTATAGCTATCATTCTCTTATGGGCATGACACGCGTCGTGACGCACGTCGTCATTTCGTCAAAAAATACCGAGATGATCCTGGCTCTCGAAGCTTTTATTTTCTCGGGCGATGAAAATTGGTGAACGAAAAAGTATCCATCAAAATTAATCGGCTTACTTCGATTCCTATGAGTAGCTCGCAATTTCTTCTTCCTTTCTTTCCTTTTCTTCCTTTCTTCTTGGAAGTTAATTAGTTTCGATTAACATTAACAATTCAATAGTAAAGAAGATTCGTGGTAAACTTCAAGCGTGTGTCACGCGAGTGACTCATTAGGCATGTGAGTCACAATTGATTCTGCTAAATCGTCGAAAGTTGCCCCATTTCTTGATCAAAATTTAATCTGTGTGAGCGGACGTTCGATGAATCGCATAATGTGTAATAACAAAGAAGTCTCCCGTGTTTGCATTGTCCTTTCTCTATCGTTCTTTTGCTAGAAGCATTCGACTTGCACTTAGGGCAATTACCACGTGTTAACTTTATTAGCCGCGTAGTTGCGAATGGATGCTAGAACAGTATAGAATTAGACGCTAGTAATCTCATTACCGCGACACTACCAAACGAACATTTAAATGACCGTTCAAAAAATGCGTTATTGATCCGGATTTCTGTGTCACTATACCGTTGGAAATGACGTTGTTAAAAAATTTGTTCCTGTCGTCCTTCGTAACTTTGCAGGCATATAATTTAAAATTAAAAGGCCGTTTTACAATGACACATCGATCAACTTTAAATCAACCTTTTTGTCACGCAAAAGTTTCTTCCACAGAAAATTATTGGATGTTTAAAAGGCAATATCAATATATTATTACTGAAACAGAAAATAGGAAATAGTACTCTTGCGTTTTTTTATAGATTTAGAATCGATGTTGATGTTAGAGAAACTTTTTTTTCTCAGAGACACTTACGATGAAATTCCTAATGGTTGTTCCACTTGCAAGTAACCTTGAAATAAGCGATTATCTTGCCTATAATACCTTTGGGATTTTCATCCTTGAAACGTTAGTGCCATAAACGTGTTATCTGCTTCTGTTAATCGTCTTTTAATTGCATGCATAATTTCATTATGTTTCATTTCCGTTTTCTATAAAATTTGCAATAAATTTTTTACCCTTTTCTTTATCTAAACTAATATATAACACAGCGAGAGAAACGATTAGACTCTTCGTATTATAGATTACGTACCATCAAGCTGAATTCTCTTCAAAAAAAATTACAACTACAGAATATTTTTTACATTCTCGATATTCGTCGTCTGACTAAAGCGAGATTTACTACTCGTTCGAGTCTCCGATAAAATCGAAGTCGCTTTACTTTTAAGCTGATTGCGTGTCTCAACTTTTCATGAGCATCAAGTACTCTTTTAGATGATTTTTTTCGCCCGATCACTGAATTTGTAAATGAATTTTGCTAATGTAAATAACTGTGCTTTCTTCAAGAAGAAAATAATTACAGAAATTCGACGATATATATTTTGCGAATTCTGAAATCCTCATAATATAATAATTGTATTCGTTATAATAGCATCTTCGTAAAGTTTTCTAAAAAATTTCTTGCATTTCAACGTTTTGACATCAATTTTTCAGATCATATACATAATTGAAAGAGCCGCAACTTCTTTACATTTTTCTTGCGATTCACTATCGATGCAATCACTTTCATCGTCTTTATTGTTCCCATTTCATATTTCACTTTAAAATTGCACTTTATTATTAATTATATTTGCACAAGTGATTTGATTACGAAGAAACCACGTTATTTAATCACGAGAATTAATTTCGCACATATACGCGATCGGCACGCGTCCTTCGTTAAATCATTAATGTTGCACAATGATCCCACGATCATTTTCGTCCGTAATTTACAAAATTATCATTATATCGACACAATCTTTTCATCTCGAAGAAGAGATTCGCAAACGTGAATACGCGAGAGATAGCCATGCAACCGACTAACTCCGACGACTGTTTGAAAACAAGTCTGCCAGTCTAGTCGTGCGACTCGCGAGTTCTCTCGCACGGAGCTTGCGCCGTGGTATATCACTTTTTATGAGGGTGGAATTTTCTTCTATCCATGAAATGCCAGAGTGAAACGACCCTCAGTTCATAAACTAATCTCATCCTTGATTGCGAGGGTGAATCGTAAAATTTCTGAAACGTCGAGATATTACTATCTAAATGTTACAAAAACACAACAGAGATCGATAATCTCTATTTCGGATTTATAAATTGTTGCTGTTTATTTTGTATATTAAATATTGAAGAATAATTTATTTTTGTCAACAATTATCTTTTTAAAGTAATTTAGTGTACAGCATTTTTAGATGCACAGATTTGTGGATAACATTCGGCATTTAACTTACTTGAACTTAAAATCAGAAAAAATGATGTATATATTTTTTTATTAACCTGATAAATTAATAATTATAATATAATTTTAATTATATTTATTTACTTGATACTTAGCGTAGATTAAAATAATGTCGATTCCAGTGTTCATTCGTCAAATACAAAATTCGTTACCTTTATTTTATAATCGCATTTATATGGAGAACTTAATAAATAAAATATGTAAGCAATTTTGCATTATAAAATGTAAAATTATTCTTTCATCGTATATATTATAAATTATAAGTAGAAATTTTTCGTGAAACGCGTAGTCAGTTGATATCTGTTTTATCGATTTAGATTCATCCCCTCGATATCAGAAGGGCGGAATATTAGTTGCGCTGGATTAACATTTCTACGACCTTCGAAGCAAAAGGTCAAACGTCTTCGTTTAATGCTATGTAATCTTCGCATAATACATGTGAAGATAGATTTTTTTATATAATACTGCAGTTGAAGTTCGATAGATGCAACTCGTCTGAATTTTATTGTCCATCAGTGATAGATAAAAAAATATTATGGATTGTAAATTTTCGTTTTCTAAGGCTTCAGTTTTCTAAAAATATCAAGAAAATGATGGGACAGCTATAAATTATTAAATATCAAACTTATTTTTTTAATTTATTGAATTTATTTTACATAAATTATTTTTATTAATTCATTTATCTAAAATAAAAATTTACTCAAGGTATTTAAAGAAATGTGTCGGAAATATGAAACTGGGAAAAATAATATACCGGGAATTAACAGAAAACGTCTTTTTATATATTTTAAACGAACTCGTACAATCTCTTATATACAATAGTCCGTTTATATCGCAGAGTGAGTATGTAATTTATATGTATACTGTATATACACACCGTTTATATATTATGTACAATTTATGATTTATGTAAGAAGCGGTAAACGAGTTGAAAACTTTCGAGTAGAGAAAAAGGAAGCGTCTCGAAGAGTATTTCCTCATTTATATTATAGCTTTTTATATATATATATGTAAAGAGGCGAGAAAAAGAGACAAAGAAATCATATAGCATGATAAATATCCGGCTATAGTAAGTGCGAATATTATTAAGTAGCCAAGTAACATTATACGAGGGCATACAACATGTGAAGATAACTATCGAATAATGTTCGTTTGTTAAAGACAAACAGCACTGCCGATTTTTCGATCGAGCATGATAGCTAAATCGTGTGGAAATAGAATTCGCATTACATCGTTTATTCGTGTACCATTAGGTTACTCATTGTCAGTTAAAATTGCTTAAGTTATTTACTCTACATCACCCTTGCGTATAAATTATTTGAATTTATTTACTATTATAAAATTTGTTCACCTATCTAAAGAGGAATCTCAAGTGAATATTTGTATCTTGCATTTTTTCTTGAGTAATGTATTTTCTAATTAACTATCCAAGGAGATTAAATATATTATATTCTTTACGAAATATTTTTATGTGGTTATAATTTTTTCTTTCATATTGTACTAAACATTATTATCAATACTCTTATAATTTTTGTGTGAAACGAAATTAGATTGGCAAATCATCTATAATAATCGAATAAATTATGACTGTTGGAAGATTAAGTAAATTCTAAAGATTTTATAGTTCATTTACAATACAAAATCAGATTTATCAAAAGTTTTTTACAGTTTTTCTAATTTAATTTAGGGAGAATTTAGGGGGGAGTAAATTCTAAAGATTTTATAGTTCATTTACAATACAAAATCAGATTTATCATAAGTTCTTTACAGTTTTTCTAATTTAATTTGGGGGGAATAATAGCGTTTCAGACTGATAGAGTTGAAAGTCCTAAAGTTATCAGCGCACAATCATAACTAAAATAAATTTATTTAATAGAGAATATATATTGTATTATTTATTATCGAAACATCTAACTTTGACCGTGATGATGGCGTTCTCTGTCGTATTTGAAAATCACATTTCCTATAACTTAACAAAAGTCATCCGCTTGAGATCCCTAGTCTCTAATATATATAAATATCTTCTTTCGCGATCGATGCTCTAAGTATGCTGCCTACGACGATTACGACCGGCTAGTCGAGCTAGAGAATTTAATTGGCACTAGAACCGATACGTGATGCGAAAATTGTGCCTATACGCGAGTTACACCGCTCCTAGATTGTCCGCGTAGAGCTTTCTTGGTGTTACGCTTGAAAGCTTTTAATATCACATAAGAGTTTTAATTCTAACCGAAGATGAAAATTTCGCAATGGCTTGATGGCGAACTAGATGCGATTTTTGCTTAAGAAAGCGTACGCAAATTTTAGTTTGCACCATGGTTTCGTCGTCAAATATGAGCGCACTTTGAGCAAATGTTCTCGCGATAAAGAATGCAAGAGAAGTTAAGAACTTCTCCATTTATAATTCGATGCTCTAATGGTGTTTCAAATTAATTACTTATCCGATTTCTAATTTTGATTATTCTTAAATACCGTATCACTGTAAATTACTGTAATTAAAATTTAGCATTGCCATTTAAAATTCATCCAATTTATCTGGCAAAAATAGCAGCGAGAGAGAAATCGAGTCGGACGAAATCGTGTAGTTAATCACGAGATAAATTCGACGGACATTCGTGATTCGGAGATGATCGAGCGATCGATCGTAACGGAAACTATACTAGCAAGCTTCAACTGGGGAATGAGTGCCGAAACATAGGGTCCATGAGAAGTTGCTACCTCATGAGAGTTCTTCCATTTTGGACACCTAAAGTAAGGCCGAGTAAGGATTCACAACCATACTAGATGTAGAGGGTTACGATATGGTTTCCATATGCTTCGAAACAAACGTTATTTTAACTAGTTTTGTCAAGTGTGACGTTCTTCAAGTAATTAAAAAACGCAAAGCTCAGTCACGAATGAATAAAAATTATTTTAAGTAATATAAAATTATATTAATTAATTATATTAACTATATTAATATATTAATTATATTAATTAATATTATAATAGCATTTATAATTTTTTCATTTAGTGAAATTCATTTCGAATATTTAAATTATATTTAATACACATTCAAAAATTGTTTTATACATTTCTTTTTCAAATAACTACAATGGAAAACTCAATCATCAACTGGCAAAATGAGAAATATAAACTAATTAATATGTTGCAATTACATATAGCATATTTCTTCATTCATTTTAATTTGTTCCAAATATTTAAATTATTTAATATATTTTTGAAAATTGTTTTATACTTTTT
>NW_017305779.1:467702-503632 GCF_001594115.1 Trachymyrmex septentrionalis | reverse complement strand
AAATGTGTATATATATATATATATATATATATATATAATATATTTTCTCTTTGTCTATAGAATCCACGACGTGACTTGCGTCCGCGTACAAAATTCGTAACAATTCTTATATCGATTTCGAATAGAATTATGATCGGTAATATTCACAGGCTTAACTTACAGCTTAGTCTTAACCTAAGTTACTTGGTGCGGAAGCGGATTTTGAAAGCAAACCGCGTCACTTGCTTCACTTCTTTTTTTTTCATAAAGCACTTTCACATTTTCCACTCAATACATCACCTTTGTACTCTTTTTAATATCTGCAATAATAATACTCATGGTTCGCTTTTCCGACAAAATTTTTTTAATAAATACGTAATCTTATTTTTTATTTTAAAATTATTTTTAGTTAAAATTTTAAAATTATTAATTTTATTTTGCTCTTATTTTATCTTCAAAAGATAACAATCTTTTCTCCTCTTATATAGCGCTGTATCAGAGAGAATTTAAAAGTATATAAAAGCAGCCATTACTCAATCTACTTACAATTAGAAAAATAATCACAATAGAATCAGGCATGAAAGATGATTAAAATATTAATAGTTTTAGAAAACCACGTAATTTAGTGTAGCGAGTAACGCGATTAGCCTGATAGGAGTCCGCGTTGGAATTTATTTCTTCTGCTTGACGAAGAATGAAGATACATATTGCGCTTAGCATCGAACCATGGGTTCGTACTGCTTTTATCGATACTTGACTATCGACTTATCGTCACAAGGGCAGCTTATGTGACTTCAATCGTAAATTCACGCTACATAACGTAAATTCGCTACATAGCTTAGTCTAAACCCGATGCTGCTGCAAAACCTAATCTGTGCCATTTAAAAACTATCATACTGCTTAAACTTTTATCACGTAAGTAGGAAGGCGCGCCTTTATCACGATTGAGCTCGAAACACACGGAAATTTATCGTCATTATTTCGTAACTACTTCATTTGAAATTATTTTTGTAATTAATTTCTACAAGATTTAAAAATGCTATACTAATGAACAATTTAGCGGGTGTCAACGTATAGTATCCAATGAATTATTAATTAAATTAATTTATATTATTAATGCTATTTCGTTAATGCATAATATTATTTTCTGACATTGCCGCATGTTTCGAACCATATCTTCTCGGAACTCTCATGGAATACTGATAGATAATTGAAAAGTCCGAGTTCTCATATTTATGACTCACTTTAAATTAAAAATATAAATAAATGTTTTGCGCAAACAATTCTTCCAATTGTTGATCCGTCAAATAAATTTGACATTACATTTCTTTCGAATAAGTGCATATATAACTAATCTTAGTGCGATTGAAATATCGAGAAGAAGAGAGAAAAAGAGAAATATTTTTATGGCATATAAACCTAGGAATATGTTTCATTTATTGAAAGCACGAGTCAGATTAAGAGGATAAAAAAATCGGACGTAGCGCTTAAGCATACTCTAGGACTTTTTCTGATAAACTCGATAAAAATCGATAACAACGAGATCCGTTTCCCCGCTTTTTGCAAATTTTTCCTAAGTGATATTGCTCGATCGCTTAAATTTAGAAAATAAAGTACGCTGGAGCCATTCGGAGATGATTTCGGTGGGATCACTCCCGTGCCGGGGGGTGAGCCCTTGGTAGCAGTCAGTATTCCTCTTCGTCTTCCTCGAATTCGTCCTCTGCCAAGATGCTGAAAGAACAAAAAAAGTCACTGAATTACAGACATGAAAAGGAGAACAAGTAATCTGAAAATTACAAGATGAATGGAAGAATTACTTTGACAATTGAAATTCTGCAAATCATACAATATCTAAAAGCTAAAAATGAAAGAAAAATATGTGTGACATAATTTTAAAAAATGACGAATTCATCAACGTTCGACCTTTCATTTACGCAATACTCAATTACCGAGTATATTTCTCGACATTGACAATCATAGTGATCGTATGACTTCAAAGTAATTCCGTAGAATAAAATTTCTGCTAGCCCGTACCGGGCACTGCATACATACACTTACTCTTCCTTTCTAGCATACTTGTCCATGAGATTGCGACTCGATCCGCCGCAAGTCTTGTTGATCGGCGGACAGTACCAATAGCACAGCACACCGAGCGTCGTAGCGAACAGTACTATGGGTACGATCAAGGCTAACACCAAATGCCTCAGATTCTCATCCCACGAATATCTACAAATATGAAATAGTGAAGCTGTGCTCTTTACTAATAAGAAATAGACGGTTGTGCAAACTAATGTACAGTTTTTTAAATAACAACACAGTCATAAAACTATAATTATTCTGATAGTGCGCCATTACATCAATAATTTCTTCAAATTTTTGTCCTGATTAAAAATTGTGGCATTACAACACCGTTTAGTTTATATTTATATTTAGACGATTAATTGTGTAACTACTAGTACCGCAACGAGTGCATGAATAACAATTTTTAATATCCGAGTAACAGTTTGAAGAAATCGATATAATGGTGTATTAATAATTAGTTTCGTGATTGTATGTTTAAAGGAGCTCACGATCAATCATGTTGAGCAACGTTGCCTGCTGTGTAACATGATTGATTGTGAATGAGGTTGATTGACGATTTACTATTGTGTAAAATAAAAATCTCCTAATATTTTTGACCTATTTACTTCGTGAGTAATGGCATAAATGAAAATGTTAAAAAGGGACTAATTTTTGTCAAAAAAGTTGTAAATAAAAGAAGTACTGTTTTTCTTTTGCAAATTTTAATTTCTTGAATACGATAAAATTATTAAAAAGCTTGTATCGTTTGGAAAACATCTCGAAAATTGAGCAAGAACATTGAAATGAGAGATAAATGCACCACGTTCTCCTCAATTTTTTAATTGTTCTCTGAATACTATGAACTTTTTAATAATTTTATTATATCAAGGAGGTTGAAATCTATTAAAAATACTATTTCTTTTACCTTATACATTTTTTTTAGGGTAAAAATTGACCCTTAATATCCTTCTTTGCCAATTTGAACCTGATAAAGTGTATGTATGTATCTGCGCGATTAATACAACTGAATTTTGCGCAATAAAATGCCAGCATGCGTGAAATTTTACTTTATACAACATTGGTTACGTTTCGTAAAGCGCATGGTGACATGATGTATCATATTATCCTTATCGTTCCTTAAATATTAAACAAAGATAAAATAATACACCATGTACATTAAGCTCTCTAAAATTTTTAGAGTGAATCTCATTTTGAAGAATGAAATCTCACTCTTAAAGATTGAAAATGGAGTCACTCTTTTCCAAAACTGGTGCAATTTTTATTCTTTAGAGTGAGATTTCACTTCAAAGAGTTTAAAGATATAAAGTCCGCTTTGGAACGCAATTATTATATGTTGCACAATTTTTCAAGCAGCTTGATTAATCGTGAATGGGCCTCTTTTTATACGAAAAACAGACTAGCGCATTATACTTGTTTTAAGAATTGAATTCATACATACATCATCTCACTGATCATACCTTGCGACAACTGTCTCTGGATGTGTTCTACTGTAATAACAGGGAAATATCTTTCCCATATTTCCATAGGCGTATTTCTTGGCGAAAATAGTACAGTTGACTGTGGGCGGGTAGCCGCATCCTTCTGTGTTCACAAAGAATTTGGTATCGGTGACGTCCCATGGTATTGAACCCAATGGCTTCGCCGTGAATTCCTCGTATGGTAGTCTGGTGTAATTGACTTTGATTTGATGACAACGAAGCGCAGCACTCGTACAACCTAGATAATATTATAATAATTATATGATCGATTACATTTGAACACTTGTTAAACGTGAATAGGAAAGGGATCAAGGATTCACCTTCTCTACAGCTCGCCCACGAACAGTTTTTCAACCCCTCCGCGTACACGTGCTCCGTCGTAACGCAAGCGACAGCATGAGGCGAGAAATCCGCCAGAATGGTGGTTATCGCCGGCTCGACGACGAACGGGATCAGAAACAGGAAGGCGAAAACCGCAAGAATGGCTGTAGTGCCCAGGCAGACCGAAGTATAAAACTTGGCTTTATCGATCATGGCGCCGATCTTGGACTCCTCCACCTGGACGCCCATTATCACCGTCGATTCGTCAGAATCAATGATTGCGGCCTTTTGTGGGTCACGAGGACCCTACTCGTAATTTACTTAAAAGTTTCTCGAAAGATGCGTACAGCCACGATTTGTGGCCGATTCAGAACACGTCCGAAAAGACGTGCTTGTGGTCCACTTACGACACCTCGATTCACACTGTGACTCCTTCTTGTCCGATGGCTGCAGCGGGAGAGGAAATAATTTTCCTCGAATGAGGAGTGAAATATTATATCTATAACGCAGACTAATTAAGCAACCTTGATGAAAATATAATTTTATTTATTTAAGAATTAATCTAGAAACTTGTAAAATTGGACAAGACATGATATGACGAAGCAAATAACAATTATTCAACTTTTTAGATGTAAATAGAACGTATGAATATAAAAAACTTTGGAATATGAAGCTTCTTGAGGTAAAGATCTTCGAGCTTGAGTAGGCCGACTTTCGTCGATATTGCTAGATTGCACGTTGTCGTTCGTACTTCTGGTGATTATGATGAGTTGCAGTTAAGATAAGCAAAGTTATCGAGAGCTCGTTTCATGTCAATCATCCATCAGCAAGGCGCGCCTCTTGGCTGTTAAACTTTAGCTACTTGGTCGCGGCAAATCAATCAGAAAAGGGGAACCTCTTAAAAGCTACGAATGTCACGTGTGAAAAACGCCAAACTCGAGTAAATCTTCTTTCTTGAACCGTTATTTCCTTTCTGAACGAGAGAATCGGTGCGGAATTATACGTTCGGTATCGTGACAACATCTGCTCGTGTCACATAAGCATGCGTGCGCGGTCTTTCAAATATTTAGTGCAGGCAGTGCGAGTAGATAAATTCTTCCTGATCTCTTTGTTGTCTGACCACTCTTTTTCGCTTCGTTTTCTTGGTACTTTTGCAGAAATGTGTACGTATTGCGTTTTTTGTTTTATTAAATTACAAGATGAGAATTTTTTATCACGCGTTCCCCCCCTCCCCACACCTCAGTAATGCCCGCGCAGGGAGAATATCGACTGACGAGCCGGACTCTCCTCCAGGAGGGGAATGCCTGTTAACACAACATTAAAATCTATATTGCAACATTAATAAAAGTGATTGTCTATCAGTAAACAGCTCGCGGATTTCTCTTTTTGAATTTAATGAGCTTTGGACTTCGTAGAATAATTCATAATAAATAACATACAACAAGTATCATATTTATTCTTATACAGATTTAATTGAATGATATATTTGTTTAAAGTTATTTAAATATTCTTCTAAAATAGTCAAATCGAACAATTGCTTTTTATTTGGTAATCTCAATTAATCGTAATAACGTTGACCGAGTTTTTAATCTGCGGATTGCAAAATAAGGAAATAATATTACGCTGTATCTCTATAGCAACACAAATACTGAAACAAATACATCTTCAATGCGACAGTGTATTCCTGAAAAGATCAATCCTTTAACGGCGAGTGTAGCATATTTACAACATTCACGATATATCATAGATTTACATCTAGAAATGTATGAATGTATCAGAAAATTCAGCATCTATATGTTTAATTGCACTTAAGAATTGAGGATGCAAAAAAAATGTGTGCAGCATTGAATATTGAAAATATAATGCTTATTTCTTATTGCCAAAAAAGCTGTACATCGATAAATCAATAAATCGAGATATTAATAGGTTTTTCACTTACAAGATTTTTGAGAAAAATTAATCAAAAAAAGTTTTTTAAATATAACGGTGTTCCCGTTAAAGGATTAAATTTTGTTCTTACATCACGATAATATACATTGAACATAAATCACTGATGTTTCTCTTTAAAAATTGTTAACTTATTACAAACGAAAATTTAATTGAAATTCAAAATATATATTTTTATTATGATAGATGATAGATGATACATTCATGTAAAATTAAATGTCTTGAATGTTAAATGCTGTTTTAATCTCTCTAACATTTGTATTCAGAAAAAATGTATTTCTTATACTGATATACTCTACACATATCCAAAGCTCGTATTATTTTTCCTTGATGAAAAGATAATAACAAAATATTAGAGAGTAATGAGCGTTGGAAAAATAATTCAATTCACATATATTACTTTAGGTCTGATTTTATTAAAAATTACAGTATCTTCATGCCATGCTATTTAAATAGTTTAGATTTATAAACTAAGAAATTTGCACAATGATAAGAATTATTATAAAAGTTATAATAGTTATTAAATAATTATAAAAATTATTATTACTACAACGATCGCGCAAAATGATTAATTTCTATCGAATGAGATAAAAAAGAAGAGAAGAGAGAAGAAGGTGTAATTTTAGACAATTATATTGTCAAGTCGCGGATGAAAGTTACATAAAATGAGTTTATAAATCAATATTGTAAACTACAAGACAAAGAGGAATCGAATAAAACACATTTTGTAATGTGAAAGAGCTGATTTAGAGCGATACAACTAATTATAACACCATGCCTTAGAACGCAACTATTTTCTGCCGAAAACAAGTCTTACGTGACGGATCTCAGAGCGCCATGACGGAGTCTCCTCCGCCAGCATCCCCTAAGTTGCCCGACGCGCTTCTCTCTATCGAGACCAGCGTGCCGGGCGTGCCCTTGAACCTCATTTTAGCGTCGTCTCCGACGACGACTGTTCTCTGACAGAAGATCAGAGTCAGACAGCTGACGACAAACAAAATACTCGGCAGCAATAACGCGATTATGAACTCTCTATAGGTTGTGTGTAGATCGAATCGTGACACGACAACGCCCGTGTTATCCTCAGCGTAGTAACACGGAAATCTAGCACGCGCGTTATGATCGGACCCGTCCTTCCCGTATTCGTGAAGAAATTCTTTGCACTCATCCCGAAGCGTGTTCACGCATCCCTCGAGGTTGATCAACAATTTACTCTCGTTGGCGATGATCAGGCTCTGCTCCGGCGGTGCGACTAACTTGTCGTTGTCCAGGGGTTTCGTGGCGAATATATTTAAGTAGGACAAGTAAGTGAAGTTCGTCAGATCGCTTAGCAGATCTTTCTCCAACACGGAACCGTTGATGCAGTCGACCGCTTCCACGCCCAACGTGGAGTTAAAGATCCCGTAGCAGGAGGCCATCATGACGTCGCCACGATCTTCGTGCCATATCTCGCGATTACTTGCCACGTCTATAGCTCGCTCGCATTGGCTCAAGTACACCTTGTCGCCGCTGAGAAGGATCATATTCTTATTCCTGGTTGGGATATCGACGCACCTGCGATCGCAATTGTAGGGAGTGCGTATGCGCTCGCAGGTGCCGCGATTACAATTGAATAGGCCGTCTATGTCTATACAAGTGATCTTGCCACGACGACCTGAACACTTAAGGGGTGGATCTGTGTCGTGGAACATGCACTCGAAGGCGTCGGTGATGTTGATGCAGGTGCCCGCGGAGCAGTTGAATGTCCCGGTCAGATTGCGACACTCGTCCGCGATGCACTTTGATTTCTTCGCGTTCTCCTGATCGATACCGTAGCAAGTCTTATTCGTCGTGTTCGTACAGTTCGCTAACAGAATCGTGGATCCGTTCCTGCGGAGATTCACATGAATCTGCACGCAGGGCCCGGAGGTCTTGGACAAACACCATTCGCCACAACTACCCCAGTCGCAATTGTCAGCGTTCACCGCTCGAATTGTTGTGCACATCACAGGCACTTCGCTGATGCCCGATTGAAATGCCCGTCCACTGGGCATGTAGATCGCGACCGTCAGATACACCAACGCGACCGAGGACAGCACCATCGTCATCTGACAGATGCAGATCGTGCCGCAGATGCGGCCATCCTGCGGTGGTATCACCAGGTTCTCCACCGGAACTGGCTTCGGCATTCTGCTCCGATTGGATTGATCGCTTACCAATCGATTGTCTACGTGCACTTGTTCATCTTATGTGGACGAAGGTGTAACTGATGTTTGCTAGATAAACATGTTATTTATGTTCATTCGAATAGGTTGAAGAAGACTCGACGGTGATTTAACAACTATTTAGAGTCCATAAATCAATCGAAGGTTTTTCGTATTTTTCTTCAACAATCTCATCAGCATTTGTAAAGAAAAAAGATTACTCTTGAGTTCTCCAACATCCTGATAAGATATGCCAAATAAAAATCTTCAAATTGTGCACATCATTATTATTACTAGCTATTATGTAAGTCAAAATTGCACTCTTATTGATGAAATTCCACAACACTCGTGCTTGCTGAATGGGAAACGATAATTATTTTAACAAAGATAGTTTTATTAAACAGACTTTCGAGCGTTTCAACCACCAAAAATTAAGCGATTAATGTTGTTGCACTAGCTTTCTACATTTCGCGGCGCGTCGCGAGGATCGTTGGTCGCAACATTCCGTATCACATCATAAACACGACGCGGCGTTGATAATTCAGCTTTTATCTCGATCTTTACGTTACTTTTCGCAAAATCGCGAATTTGTCGAATCCCGCCCCACGCAGAAATATAAGCGCGTTTGCATCATCGGCATTCCACGTCAGAGGTTTCCACGCGCGTAAAAGTCTCTTTCCTTTTTACCGCAGGACGAGTCTACCCGCGCGCATGTTCTGTCCCGGTCCTCGTGTAATATGCGCCGACGGCACCCTCGCGCGAAGACGCGCATTGATCGCGGTGCCGCGCGACTGCGCATCGCCGGACTGCAACGGTACCGTCCGCGTTACCGCAATTGACGTCATGTACTACGAAGACGTCTAAGGGAGGATGATGCAGGGTGATCTCCAGAGATGGCGGGTTTCGATCAATTCGGACCAGCTGGTCGCGATTTTTCGAAATTTTTCGCGAGTCGCCAGACGACAATAAGAGTTGGAGAACGTCAGAATTTCTTTAGGACATTTTTTTATATTTTCCTATTTTTTAAAAGATTTATATGATTTGTATAAGAGTTCTTAAGTTGGATTTAATTATTATACATCATTTGAAAACTTTCATTTAAGGTTAAAACCTGATGAACTGGTAATGATGCGAGTTAAGTAAAGATTTTCTAAGAAAACTTTAAAAATAGTCAAGCATGCTATGAAGAACCATAATAAAATCACTGCTGAGAATAAAGTAGGTTAAAGCAAAGTGTCCCAAGTACGAAGCGGAATAATTTCCAACTGCATTCATCTAATGTGGATTACATGTATATGCGTTGCAGACAGTGACGTATAGTAAGAGAAAACAACGTCCGTTCCATTATAATCTCATGTTTTCTTTACTACACTATTAACGTCAATCACTGATAGACTAATTAACAGATAGCTTTTTCAATTTGTTAAGCAGTATCTTTGTTTGCATTTTATCCCTTTTCTTTCACATACAATATACTTGCAATATTGACATACAAAAAATAGACACAGCAAACTCTGATTTTTAAATAAACTAAAAATTTTAAATAAGTCAATTTTTTAATAAGACAATAGAATCGACAATAAAAAAGGAAAGATTAGTTAATAGTAAAAAGACAAAATCGTCTTTTTACTTTGCCGAAAATTATGACAGTATTAGATGAAAAAATCGTCTAATCCCATAGATTAAGTAATGAATGTTAAAAATGCATTATATGGGATACTAAGTACTCTAAAAAAATTTTAATAAGTTATTCTTCACACAAATTTCAAAACAGACATGCACATAATCTAAAAACTTCACATGGTCATATGTTCGAATCGACTTAATTTTAAAGATATAAAGTATCTAAGTTAAAGAAACAAAATTCATTTTTTTTTTTAATTTGGAAACCAATTTCAGATTATTTTGAAACATACAAAAAGTTTCATTAAAATAACCCAAAATTGGTTTTTAAAATTTTTCGAAAAAAACAAAATTTTTCTTTCAACTTTAACATCTTATATCTTTGAAATTAAATCGATTCGGGCACATTGTCATATAATAAAGTTTTTGTCGTAAATTTATGTGAGGAATAATCCCTTAAAATTTGTTTAATACTTAGTACTCATCCTGTATACTTTCCTTTTACAAAAACAAAATTTCTCGCGTTACAAACAGAAATTTATCTGTACTGCAGCAAAAAAGCTAACAATTCCACCGCTTTAATCGCTCCTGTTTTGTCTTTCACCCGAGCAACCGAGATAATTTATGGCCTTTTGTATTCTGTTACAAATAAATCTTTCATTTCTGCTTGTAACGAGGAAGTATATACTAATGAATTCGCGTCCGTACAAAGACGGCGTCCACGACCACCCTCTTTGTCTCTCCCCTTATTACGCTACTGATTGCGGGTGATAGGCGTATGCAAGGAATTTCTAAGAGGTCTAAGTGTAACGGCGAAACTAGGTCGACAATTTGTTTTCATTAAAATGATCGACAATACCTATAGCGCGGTTTAATTTTGGCTTTATGTTTTCTTTTCCGATTGAAAAAACAGAAACAGAAACTAATACATGATTATTATTTATATTGATGTTTTACATCTTGTAGATCAATGCTGGAGACAAATTCCAGCTATTCCACCATTCTAAAAGATAACTGGCATGTCAGTCGTAAAGTTTTATGTGTCTCTTCTAATATCGAAGCATATGTTTTCTCCACAAGAACACATAAAATATTTTATCTCCCGTAAACGTAAATGTACAAGATGCAATTTACTTTCTAAATCTACAAAATTCACTTTACAAAAATTTCATAAGCAAGACACGTTTAATCTCTCAATGATCTTAACTCTTAAACACTATCCCGATAAACACAAATAGTAATATTACATCAATGTTCAGCGGAATTTTTATACTTCAGCGGAATCTTTTCTAAGTAAGAATCTCAATTCTTTTTTTCTTTTCGTCACATAAAATGGATCTGCCTCGATACTGTGACACAGTTTTATTAACGACCTTTGCAACATGTGGCAGTTTAACCATGGAAAAAGGTGAGAATGAGAGAAAAGAGAAAACGCTGACAAAACGCGAACGAAAGAGTGTAACAAAAACGAAGCTTGCAGTGTTCGTATTTTATCGAACGCCAGGCTTAGACGGTGTGGCGCCCCCGTTTTATACGGTTTTCCACTAATGTATAATACACACGCTTTGGGCTCTCGTATCATTCACACAGAATCACGCAACTTGAATCGTGTCAACATCAATTTTTTATATCGATTGGCACGAGAAAACACGAGCGATTTCTATGTGATAATTTCCTTATATTTTTATATTTTTCATAAAGCAAGATGGAATCTACAAAATGATTCTTGTATTATAATTAAATTGAAGATATATGTCTTGATAAAGAAGAACAGAGGTAGCTGAAATTTTTCAGTGATTAAAGCTAATAATAACAGAATATTTAAATAAAAGAATGTTAGACTGTATTCATAAAATAGTAGTTCTCTGTTATAACTTTCTTTTTATAGGAACTTACAAATTGATAAATAAATAATTCCAGAATAATTGCATAACATTAGAGAAAATACGCATCAATATTGACAATATTATGTGATATAATTGTGCGGCTCGATCGAATATTAAATGAGGTCGACTGGAATAGAGTTTGTTGCGTTTCTGCGGCTCACCTGAGAATCGATCACCTGAATTTAAATTATTCAGCGCAAAGACCTTCCGCAACGCGGATATATTTCCGTATGTATTCTCAATCTATCGGTGGACCAGTATAAACGTGTCACTTTTATCACTCGATAATATTCCATCTATACCGATGTTACAGAACATATTTTACATTTAGTTATAAAGGCTATAGATATCAATCTATAATACTCACAGCTAATGCCGCAACTCTACATCATATATATGACTTATCGCACGTATTGTCACGCAATAAAATAAAGTAGTAATAAGACAATAACATAAATACATAAACGCGTGCGCGCGTTACGATAAAATTATTTTATATTGAAGATAATATCGAAAAGTGATCTCATGTATGTTTGTTTAAATTTTCTTCCTTCTTTTAAATAAATATAACAATTGTAGATACATTAAATGGTTTAAAAAATATTGTAGATATATTGAGAAAAAAATATATATTTGATTTTTTGTTTGATTAAACGTTTAAACGAACGCGTGATTGACACGTGTTGTAATCAAGAATGAATGATCGATCGCACTATGATTGACAATACGCTAGACCTGACCATTCTCCATTTAATTCCATTCAATTATAATTTACAATTTCTTGTGGCGTATAAGAAAAAAGAAGATTTCAATGAAACAGAAAAGATTCCGTTTGCTGTAGTACAGACACAATTACGCGAACCGATTAAATGGAGCAGTCTACTCCGCAATTGCCATTTGATGACTGGTACTATTTTAATTTTATGCGGAAAGATACATTTAGAGAAACATTTATGGGAAAACTTAATAATAGCTTCTTCCCACGCGCGTTGCGTCATTTCTTGTTTGACAGAACTTGTTTGAATCACTGCAGATAAACGTCACTGAAATTCCATATATTTCGAACTACCCTCATCGAAATTATTATGATGAGATTATGACTCACAAAACTCCACAGTGATTCAGATCACCATTAACAATCCTCCAAAATTATTCAAGATATAAAACGAAGGTTCGTTGCTTTTTTGCTTCCCTCATTGATCAGCCGGTAATACCGTCACGGATTCACGCGATAGCCGATCAAACGGCAAAAGACACGTGCAAGTACGTGCGAAGCTCGGACGCACTTTGCAGGAAGTTATGGGAGTAGTTTCGCTATGAGACAATCACCTGTCAAGCACTTGCCACGCGTTGTTTACGCGGGTTTCGTCGTTCGCCACCTGCTCGCCGAGGGGATGCTACGCGCTCGGAGTCCGCGCTCTTCGCGGGGTGAAAACGATTGGAGAACGTGCGCGGAACAATGCCGGGTTGCGTCCGGATCTTCAATCTGTACTTACGCAATGGTGGGATGAATTGCCGTTCCGGTGTAAACCGCAGAAAATCCGCTTTCCGCAGTCTCGTCTGGTCTGCCGAGGGGAAACAAATATGGCGGTACGACAGTCGTACTGGAGCTGCAACGGCTCCACCTCGCAGTTACCGTATTGTACCACAAAATCAATACATCGGGTTGCTACCAACACTATCGTTTTGTCACAGCGAACGAACCGCGGCGGGCACGCACATCCACGCTTCTGTGCCGGTGAACCACCCACGCGTCGATCGGCGAGTGTCTTATCACGGCAATTGTGACAGTAAAAGGATTTACTTTGAATGAGAATCAGAAGATCGTCTGATATCCTAGTGAAATTTGTATTGCGAATCAACCCACGCTGAACACCTGAACTCCCTCGGTCGGCCACTCGCGTGCTTTCCTGTATTGTCTCAACATCACTTCTAGTCGTTTTCGATCGACGGCGAATCTTCGCGAAAGAAATGACGATCCTCTTCCCTTTGACGTCACGAAGAGCGGCTTGGGGCATAAAGAGTTGGAAGATCGATCGATTCTATTTCTTAGCGCTTGACTTACATCACTGATTCGCTGATCCAATTAAGGGGTTTGCAGGAACTGATTACACACACATACACACATATACACGCAGGAATTCTGGGAATGTCCTAATTACTGTCCCAATCTTAGATTATCAGCTGCTTTCTTCGATTGCCTCGAAATTCTCTTGAGTGTCACTATTCCAGATTGAAACGACGACGATTGACACGTGGATCACACACGTGCAGTTAATTTCGGGCGCGTCGTTAATTTAGTCGGAATTGGAAAGGATATTAAGATTATATCGCATAGATACATCACCGACTCGTCCGAGAGATATATTTGGACCCACTCGTGCGCGTATTCATGGCCATAAATAGAAACGCGGAGTCCGATATCTCCAATAATCCATCCCTTTGGCTCTTCCGTATTTCGAACTCTCTACATATATACTCTATGGAAAAATATAGCGCAAAGATATATGTTCGTACATGAATGCTCGGACGAACATTTTTGTTTGTTCATTATTAAATTGAAAGATTCTTTTATTCTTTCGATTTGTGATAATATTCAACTAGGAGTGCCACATCCAGATAGCAATGTAACGGTATTTGTCGTCAATTTTTAGTATTTATGACAAATCATGTCAGTTTGCTACCTTAATAGGATCGTTTGATAAAATGTAGATATTTGTGTAATATATACTGATATTAAAATCTTTTAAAACAAAGTTTACAAGATTTATCGTTTTGTCATATTGTTGTTGCGAAATAGGTTTATCGTGTAATTCCTGGTTATTAGATCGGATATTAGTCCAGCGTGATTTCTCTCTAAACAAATCAAATTTTATAATAAAACGTTATGCTTATACTCGTTGCTCCGCACTCATTAGTTTAAAAAAAACCAAATTACAAATGTACAATAATATACACGTATATACAATTTTTATAATCTAACGGAATCTATTTTTTAATCTAAATTTATTTATTATATTACAAATTTATTAACTTACTTAGAAATTCTATAATCACTTCTATGATCATGACCTCGTTTGTTCAATGTCGACTCCAATATATACACTTATTAGTATAAAGGTTATTCTAGTTTGTTTCTGCCAAAACAAAAAATTTAAATAGTATTGATTCGTACAAATCTAACAATTAGCAAAGACTTGACAGCATCATTTACATTCGATATGACAAAAACAAGCAATTGAGGGAGTTGGCTTGCATTTCAGTTTACTGGCTGTCGGCCAAATTTTCCGCAGGACCGCCAACGAGAGGGATGAATCAGACTGGAACTATCCCCGGCTACATCATTAAGGTCAATCTGCCTCACTATGCCAGTGTGGCACCTCGTGCCATGCCGATAAAGAGGATAGTACAATGGCGGCTCTATTATTTCTACACGATAATTCACGTTTTTATTCACAGAAAGCGTCACATGATGTACAAAGAGTAATTTTTTAAAGAGAAAATGCTGTGTACTTTATTAGAAACAATTAAAAATTCTACATTTTCACGTTACGCATTCGTGGAAATGTAAAGTTCTCTTTTTAATTAACTAATTTATAATTTCTACTTTCATTTTGTTGTCGTTTTTCAATTATGTATTTTAATATAGTCGACGATGTTCTCGATGTTTGTCTAAGAGAAAAAGTGTTAAATAATAGATGCAAAAGAGTTATAAAACAATCTCCGAATCTATTCAAATAGCATTTCCAATTTGTAGACATAATTATAATTGTTAACGAGTCTATATTTTAATATCAAGGAGTAAGATTTTTATTAATATTACATAATTAATATTTTCGGACAATTAATAAACTTAATCGAAAATAAATAGATATTGATTTTTGACAATTTTTCTATAGAACATCTTCAAGTCATCACATCTTCTTTTCTTTGTGCTGACATCTCGCTTGTCTTTTTATGAATTGAAAGCAAAATTGTGTAAATGCTTTCAATTTCTCTAACTAAATTTGAACATGAGTGAATTTGATAATCACAAATGCAAACCGTGCTCTACATTTCGCAGCCATTGCGACATTTGTGACGCGAAGTATCGAAGAGCGTACAATAAACTGCATTCACCATCTTAATGGAAGCCGCTGCGAATCAGTTGACGTCCTTCTTAAAAGCATTTACACAATTTTAGTGATGCGACTGACGCGGAGGTTACATTACTCGGTAACTGATGCTTTCTTCGTCATTAGACGGAAATTAATATTGAGACCCGTTCAACCTGATCTGAAGTCATTCGTTACGTCATTCACGATAATAATAACTCTCCGAACCATCTGGGAAAATGTAGCACCTAGGAGATAATATATTATTTATTGAAGATATATTATTTATTAATAAACAGGTACTTGAAATAAGTTTGTGTCACTAAAATCATCGATAATAGATCGAAAGCACCAAATCTCTTAAAATTTCTGCATCTTGTAACTGAAGCAAACCTTAGCAAAGGGCTTAACTTCGTTCTGTTGACTTTGTCTCTGTTCCAAATTAGACCAAAGCACTTATTGGTTTTCCTTCTTAAAGGAAAGGATATCAGCATTTGATCGTCAAATAAAAGAAAAGTGTATCTGACTATCTGACGTATAAAAAAACAGATATTGCTTTCTTTGTCCTTTATCTTCTTCAACTCTAAGACTTTTTCTAAGATATAAATCTATTTCCCAGTAAGAATATATGCAAATATTAGTTCATAAATAAATCTTGATATCGATTTAAAGAAAAAAGCACATAAGTCTGTTTTAATCAATATCTGAATGTCAAGTTAAATCTTAAATGAATAATCAAATAAGCTTCTTAGCCGAGTAGTCGCAGTTGTTCTCTAATCGAAAGGTCGCTATATCGAACCATCTCAAAATGTCTCCGTTTTAAGCATTCCACTTGATATTCCCTTAAGACGAGATTTCAAATGACGGCTATAAATATGGACCTAAGAATCCGAGATTAAAATACACAATGGTCGTAACGCTGGAACAAGGGTAATAAAAATCCCTGTTATTTCTTTTTACATACAAGACGAAATCCATAATTCCACCGCTTTCAGCTCCGACTTAATTACAACGCATTATTCTTATCTTTTCTATATATTTCTCGACCAATCCCTCGGATCGATGGTAGAATAGTCTCTCAAGGGTGCTGTATTGCATTGAATAAATAATAAGAAATAGGGTAAAAAGTATAGGAAAGATGGAAACAACAATATCAGAAACAAAAATCATTCAGATAATTTTAATGCTATACAAAAAAAATGCTGTAAAAAAAAAGTATATAAAATTACATAAATAATATGTATAAAAATTACACAATTTATAATGGAAATATATGAAATTATGCATTTTTACAAAAATTAGTATTTTTATCTTTAATTGTGTAAATATATTTTTGTATAAGATGGAAAATTATACAACAATAACAAAAATATATTTTATAGTTTTCTATGTAAATGTACAAATTTGTGTAATATTACATATATGTATATATGTAATTGTATTATATATGTATATATATATGTGTGTAAAATACAGCTTAAGGAAACGTAATTTGTTGACGAATTAATACTCAACTACTATTTCTATATATTTAACTCCAATTATAAATTTTTACTTTTGCTAATTATTTAACCTATGACTTTATTTTACGTGTGTAAATATCCACTTTTAAAAGTAAGTACCAAAATTATCTTACAATTGTTATAATTTTACGTGTAATTCTTTATACAGGATAATCTGTAAAATTGTTTTATAAAAGAAAAAAAAATGCATTTTTTCCTTGCATGTCTTTCCCATTAAAAGATATAATCTTTAAAAACGGACATATAATTTTTAAAATTCCATTATGTTAAATGCCATGCTATTTTTAATGATAAATATAAATTATACAGTACGTTACACGTTTGAAAAATTTGTATATTTCTCTAGGAAAAAGGAGCTCCGAATCTCTTTATAATATTTTAGATCAACTTTAGCATTTCTGCCTTTTCCTCTGTGTGATTAAAGGTTATAAAAAGTTTCGAAAGAAAAAAAATGAAATTTTATTAGAGAAAAAAATAAGACGATGGGGAAAGAAAGCTTTGATATCACATATTCGTGACAGAGTTACGATGTAAATCGTTGAACAGCGTGCCGTCTGACAAGACAGCAGCAGCAATAAATTGTACTGCGGGAATAATCGTGGGAGAAAGCGCGAGGGGCGCCTTCGAAGAAGAGGGAACGCAAGGTGATCAGGGGTAGCCCCGGACGACGGCGATGCTTCGCGCCGTCGTCGGCCTCGTCGTCGTCGACGATAGTAGTGGCGGTCGATGCTACGAGGTACCGTCGTTGGCGCTGGTATCGCTAGAA
Source organism: Trachymyrmex septentrionalis (assembly GCF_001594115.1). NCBI lineage: Eukaryota > Metazoa > Arthropoda > Insecta > Hymenoptera > Formicidae > Trachymyrmex > Trachymyrmex septentrionalis. Next base: position 485,750 of record NW_017305779.1, on the reverse strand, counting down.
AATAAGCTCGCCCGAAAGCTCCACCGACTGCAGTAGCCCGGCATCCGTCGGCGCCGCGGCCAGGACGAAAGATTTATACGCACGCGAACTTCGTTCTATCATACAAGTAGGAAGTCTGCCGATGAAAGCTCATCGCTGAAAACGCACGCTATGCGGACTTCGACGTGATCTACGAATTTCGGAACGGTATATCGTTTCTTTATCTTTCTCACCCTTTTTCTCTTTCATCCCTTACGTCCTTCTTCTCTTTATTCGCGCCCCCGATTTAATCATCCCTTCGGCCAGGGCGTCGTGACGAAAGCTGTGATTCGCGTATCGCGGGGACAAATGTGCACGGTGGACAGCAGTGTGACATAGTGCGCGGAAGGTAGGAGACGAAGAGATCGGCAGGTGGGCAGAGGAGCGAGGAACGCGGAAAGAGGAGGAGCAGAAGGTGGATGACGATGATGAGGGGGCACAGGAAGAGGGCGCCGAGCCCTGATGCATTCGCATCTTCTACATAGGGGGTACCGTTACGTCGACCCCAATAACGAAAGAAGACTGATCGAGTTTTCTTTGCGTGACTCACTCCGATTGAGATTCTTTGCGGGTTGAAACCGCTTGAGATCCAGCAACGAGGCGCTTTGAAATGTAACGCCGAAAATATTGCTAATTGTCGCAGATCTCGTAAAGGGGGAGGTTTAAATTTTCGCGAGCTGATAAAATCTATTCGCGAATAAACCATTAATTATTAAGATCATTATGTAAAAATAACACATTGTTTTGGATGGAAGTTTGCATTATGAAGAAAAGCTTTTAAAAACACGGTTACATTTAAGAAATTTATTTAAGTTTTATATTTGGAATATACAATTTTCATTGACTATTTTCTTAGGGTTTTAAATGATTTAAATGATGTTCTAAAATTAGATTTAAATGATGTTCTAAAATTAGATTTAAATGATGTTCTAAAATTAGATTTAAATGATGTTCTAAAATTAGATTTAAATGATGTTCTAAAATTATTGTGGTGCAAAATTATTTCTTTTCTTCCATTTTATTTTATAAGAGTAAATAATAATTGTGGCAGTAAATGTTACTTTTGACATAAATCTTGAAAAGTGTATGCGTGAAAAAAGTAATAAAGAATTACGTAAATAGATTTAACTGTCACTAATAAAATACATGATATAGAATATCTTATAAAGAAGTTATAAAGAAGTTACGTACATATTATTTTTTTACATTTACGATTATAATTATTTTAAATTAGTGATTGCAGCAAAATTCAAGAATATGATATTGCTTTCACACCATCTTTTGTAGAAACTGTTAACAACTTTAAAGTAACCGTGACTTTTATTGTCTATCCCCTATGCTATAAAAATTATATTAGACAAAGGAAAGGTTAGATAGGCTTGCAATAGAAACACGCTATACAATAAGATATATAACCTACTACATAAATTTTGCGTTAAAAGCAAACTTAGGAAAAGTTATTACTAGCATTTTTTGTGCATGTCATAAAAAATTAAAAAAAATATATGTATATATTTATATTTATACATATATAAATTTATATATTCGAGTAAAGGAATTATTAGATCTTATAGTTACATATCGCAAATTGGCAATTAAATTAAAAATTCAATAAACAATAGAAATTAAGCATTATTTTTTATAGATAAATAACAGATTATTTTCAGTAACGTAAAAAATTTTATTTTATCTTTTTTAATCAATTTATTGCGATATATAAAACGCTTTTTTAGTAGGATATAAATAATTTTTTACTTACATTAATTAATTTTTTTAACATAAAGGGTGTGTGAGCATAGATAAATGATTACTTTTAAACACGAAGGACACGATATAAAGTCTCTTTAATCTCTTCGCGATTAAGTCTCCACGTGTACTCACATAAACTCCTTAAAACTCCGCATAAGTTTTATCTTTATCGACTCTCGTACAATGTGTAATCCATATAAATAAAATCCAATAACGTATAGGGCAATATTTTGGAACTGAAAGTCGGGATCAATCATCATTCTGAGAACGATCGTTTCATTTCTGTTTAGGAACATCAGAAATTTTCGGCAAAAAAGTTCACGAATTGCCTTTTGATGAGAAACTTGAGGGGCTAACTTAACTTGGTGATGAAAAAACTTCAAATATTATAATAAACATAGATTTCGTATTTCTCTTTTTAATCCTCATTACAAATTTTACAAATATAAAAATCGGATAAAATATATTAATCAAATTTAATAATAAAACATAATAGATAAAATATTTATTACGAAACCAAAATATCTTCTTTGTAACAAGAATTCCTCGAAGAATTCGATGAAAACCGAGTTATACGATGTTAATAGGTATTGTCCGTCTCATTTATCTATAACGAGAATCGAACGATCTCGTCATTGTGCCGAAAGCCGATAGTGCCGTAGACCAAGTTGGGAACACGTAATTGTCTGACACTTTGCTTCCTGCAATAACCTATGTCAATTTACGTTGAAATTAAAAGTATTCTATGAAATCGTTACACTGTGAGAAATTAAAATCATGAATTCCATAATGCTTAGTTTTATTATTTTTATTTTAAATAAAATGGAACTTTAGAGCATTTAAGAGCTAGATAAAATATTGTTAATTTTTTATGAAGAAGAAAAAGATTACTGCAATCTATGAATATGATAAAAAAATATTAGATTCATCGCCGATAGGTGTATTGATTTCACCTATCTTTACTGCCATTTACTGGCCCTATACACATGCCCCTAGTTTGCCAAAGGATAAAATAGATTGTGAACCAACATCATACAACCTCTAGATAATATAAAAAATTATACTCTTTCATCATTCGACCGAATGTACGTCGCAAAAGAAGATAAAAAAGTCATTTAATCGATACATCGCTTTAGGGCGATTAAGATAAATGGTGCTCGTTACACAAATGCGTACGAAAGAACCTTATATTTAACGGAAGTATTTCAGCTCTTACTGTAATCCCCGGGAATCTTCATAAAAGATGAAATCATCTCCCGGAGGGTGATTCCGTGACTCCGGTCTTTCGGAGCGCGCGCATAAAGAAAACTCGACTCGCGATTCTAGATGGAACAGAGGACAAATACCCACAAATTGTCTGTAGATCGTTCCGTCTCTTCGACGTCCGACGTCTGACGACGAGCAGCAAGCACGCCGAGGACGACGACGACGACGACGACGACGACGACGACGACGACGACGACGACGACGACAACAACGACGGCGACGACGGCGACGACGTCGCTTAGGAGTATCCAGCACGAAACCAGCACTGCCGTTTGTTCTCCGAGATGGCGGACGAAAAGGAGAAGCAGACGTTTTTGCAGAAGCTGCTGTTTTACACGACCGCGTTCTTCATCCTCCTCAGCACCTTCAGCCTCTTCGCCTTCCTCTTCTTGGTCCCCTTCGTTATTGACCCCGCCTTCACCACCATCTTCATGCAGTTCGAAACTCGACCCGCCGAGTGTGTCACCATTGATGTTGAATCCAGAAGAGGTGAAAAATCGGCACCTTATCTCATCTGTTCGCTCTCCTTGTCGCTCCTCGTTGCATGCTGTGTACTATGAATTTCTCTATTCTTCGCTCTTCTGAGGTTCTTCCTTCGCGCGCAATTAAGTCCTTTATGTTTCTCTGTTTCTATGTCCAAGCATGTGTGTTTGTTGGTATAAATGTACATTTCATTTTGCGCTTGTATGTATGTGATGAAAGATATCTTTTAAAGTTGCAGAAAGAATCGCGTTTAAAATATATTTATGTTTGTTTCTACCAATGTAGTTTAACTTTAATCTCGCTTCAATTAACTCTTCATCTTGTTATAGTTCTAAGAATTAGAAATAAAAAATGAAGAGTAAGATGAACTGAGATTCAAGTTAATATATATGTACATACATATATTGAAAACGAGCATTAATTTCATTATAAAAGAGACATATTATAAATGTTGTAAAACAAAAAAATTGTTTACGGCACCATAAAAAAGCAAAGTTTTAAAAAAAAAAATTAGAAATAATATATTATTATATTTTACAAAAGTGACCAAAAGTGACAGACAATGATAAACGAACATCAAGAACTGACGTAAATTATCATTTACGAAAATAGGTCAGCATCAAAATACGAGTTTTATGAATGATTGGAAAGACTATTTCCAGACCAAACAAAAAGTGACGAAGAACGTCCGTTACAGGACAGCTGACATTTTCCGCGTTTAATTTAATATTTATTATATTATGATTTATTTAGTTGGCATAAAATAGCAATCCACCTTTTATTAGTGAAGGAAAATTAGCACATGGATAATAATTATGAAAGTAATCGTGCTTTCATTGTAATAGCAAACGTCAAAGAATGTCATTCCATCACAATTGCTTCATCTTCTTTTGCCACCTGGGAAATTCCAAATTCTTTCCTAACTCGTTCTGGATCACGATAAATTCTACGGAGATTGTAACAAAAAACTTATGAATGTTTTATTCCCCAATGACATGTATTTACCTTTCCTCATGTCGAATCATCCATTTCACATATGTAAAAATATGTAACATAAAAGTTTAATACTATCCTATAAATTTTTATTTGTTATTAGACAAATACCAAAATATACCAAAGTCATATATAAATACATTCAAAAAACAGGGAATATAACGTTTCTTTATATAATATATGCACGCAATATTAGTAGTCTATTGGAACTTGATTTTTTTTTTCAAATAAAATCAGAAAGAGAGAGAGAGAGAGAGAGAGAGAGAGAGAGAGAGAAAGAGAGAGAGGAAGAAAGAATTAGCAAAAGAATCAGCGAATTATCGTTAAATAATATTTGCGGGATTAATTTATAAACAAAAAATATAAAGATATGAGAAAAACTCGATCATGATTAGTCACAAGGGAGACCGCGACGAGTTGTGACAAGATTGACGCAACTGGTGTCTTTGTGCTCTTGGTACCCCCGGCTTATACTCATTCGAGTCTCCTCGTTTCTCCTTCATCACTTGAATTTTCTTCTCTTCACGGCCGTCAATAGGGTGCAGGTGTTCTTCACGATTGAGCACCGGCCTCGTGTCAACAATTCCATGCAACTTACGTCATACAAAACACTTTTTCTGACGGTTCAATTTCCAACAGTCTCTCCTTTCGTCGTAATCGCCTTTGGTGTATGCACGTTTCCTGTATTTATTTCATACGGTGGTTTATTCTTTCGCATTATGTATGCCTTTTTGTGTCGCGTTGACCGTGTATCTGAATGGCGACTGTGATATTTTTTCATTTAAATGTCACGTCGGACGGCGGATGATGATTTTTTTCAGAAACTGAAATAAATTAACGATTCATAAATTCTTCAATGAATTATGTATAATTCAGAATAATGCTTGTTGAATCGCAGTTGCGAGCTTTAAGCTTCAGCCTAATAAATTTTCATAAAGAATTATCCCTGCGCTGTCTTCATGTAATCATCATCCTTTTAATCTGCTATCTCACGCTTTCATTCATTCTAACGATTTAGTGTATGTACGATTGTATGTATGTAAATGTGTATTCGGATGTCCTTCATTCTTCAGTTATTTATTCACGCGCGAATGTTCTGTATGTTGTGCTTGGATTATATTTCGCGGCCGCGCAAATTTCCATAAATGATCGTTGAGTCCAGGTACGAGCAATTGCTCATGGACATCCTGTAGAGAGGGTTGTACTAAGGAACTGTACGATTGCACGCAAATACGCGTCAATTATAAACTACCGGATAACACGTCCGATGGGGCGGACGGGGAAGGCAGAGCGGTAGGAGGTGTCGAGGATGACGAAGAGAACAAACAGATGCCTCGTTATGAGCGTTCCTTAAACGAGTACATCGAGGACCTCGACGAGAATTTTGCTATGGATGATGAGAACGGACTGCCGAAATCTTTCCCTACAGGTACAAAGTAATATCACTGAGGGATTTACATTTAATCCTATCTCAATCACCTAAATCTGTTCCATTCATATTTGTTTTTTGAAAGAGCGTAATTATTGTAAGCAAAAGGAAGAGCTTGTTATTTATTCGTGTAATTGGTATTGCACATATACATCAGAAACGTTTGTAATTTGACATGGGAAATATGAAATTATAAAATCCCTTTCCGTTATCCAGTTAAACAGCCAACAGAAATAATAGGAATGTTGGAATAAAAGCGATATTTCAAAACAACTGATGATCGTTACTTTTTCATAATTACATTATTAATAAGTACTTTTATCCTATTTTACGATTTTATAATCATTATTAATTAAAAAATTTTTATTGTGATGAATTATTTCGGTTAACTAACGTGTAAAAATTGCTAGAAACAGGCGCGGTTTAACGAAGCCAATAGAGAACTAAAACTGTTGTGGCATTCGCCGACTCGCGGAAGAGATAAGTTTTCTCCGGTAAAACTTCAGCGATTCATCGCTGAATATGAAAGCGTACTGTATATATAAAAGTCATTATACGTGCTCTTTGTCTCCGTCCGGTTTGTTCTTCCGGTTGTCTTGCTGAAAAGTATCCCCGTCGCCGAACAATAACGAGGGGAAGTTCGCAGGTCTCATGGGCAACGACTCCGTGTGGTACTTCACCGGGGCCAAGCTGTTCCCCAACGTAAAAGGCTGTGGATACCCTCCAATGCTGAATTGCAGTATTTTCTACCGGCAGTACGCCAACATAGGGCAGAACTTTAGCTGTTACTACTCGAAAGTGGATCCCGGGATAGTCATCAGCGACCTCGACATGTGGCAGGTCTCTGACGTTATTGTATATTTTCCACGTGTGGACTTTCTTATCGTGTCTATTTTCAACCCTAAATCCAGGATGTACAAATTCCTTCGCAACGCGATGGCATCCGTCTAGACTAGAGTGGCTTTAGCCTCCGTATTATAATCCGGTGACCGGGTTATAGTTAGCGATTTACCCCGTATGTCGGTATGTGCGAATCATGCAAAAGTGCTGATATGACTTTTGCCCGAGTTTACACTGGGACGAGCCGCGCACTTGAGAATCAATACTGCGGCTGCCTATCGGGAGTACAGAGTGTAATATACGACCGAAACTGTTTCGTATGAAATGATTAAACGGATCACGGTAATGAATTCCTGCGGAATCGGTTGAAACACGGCGTTACTCTCCCGAGAGTTATTCTCTTGATTGTCACTTTAATCCAGGAATAATCCGAGGTATTTTTACACCTCAGTGGCGAAAAAAATGTGAATTGTTGTAAAACACGAACTTGTATATTTTTTAAATAACTATTCTTTACAAATCTTTAAATGTGCAATTCTATTAAGAAAACTGCAACAAAAATGCATTATATTAATTAAAATTTTTATTTTTTAGAAACACTGTCATAATAAATTATTTAACATACTTATTCCGTTTAATTCCTACTTACCTTTTTCAAAAATTGTGATTAAATCTATAAGATTTTCAAATACTAATGAATCGAAAAATAATCGATAATATATAATGGGCTATTATAATTAATAGCTGTTAATCATAATCGACATTCGCTCTAAAATTTCTTTAACTGATGTTCACGAATCTGTTGCATTTTAAATTAATATTAAATTAATGTTAAATTAATGTTTCTTAAAGTTAACGTAATTGATTTTTCCTTTATTTGAAAGGTCAAAATTGGAGGAATAAGATTGTATTATTTAAAATTATATAAAGTTGTGAAAAATATTTGTTATAAGCTATTTTTTACAAGTTGCAGTTAAAGAAAAAATCCGGATCTATATATACTAAATCCGCAGATTAAAATCAAATAGAACAATTACAATAAATCGTAAATGATTAAAAAGTGACTTTTAATGATCATTTTTTAATCATTTTTCAACGTCGTTTAATACCATAATAATATGTTCTGATTGGGGGATTAATAATAATGATTTTATATAATTGGAAGTATAAAAACCCAAGATAATTGTTTACGTAAAAATACAGGTGACTATTCCCAGATCAATCATAATTTTTTTTATGCTAAGAGCGAGATATTCATAATCTGTTCTTATTTCAAGACGGTCTTAAGAAGCGCTCTCTGATTGGTTCATAACTTCTTAAGACTATACTTAAGACAGTCTTAAATATAAGATCTGATTATGAATACCGGCCTAAGGCTCGTTTATTTCTATTCAAGATTTATCTCTTTATTGATCTTTCACCTATCGTATTGAGAGCGATGTAATTTTCGTTGAATTTAAATGCATGATTTCCATATTTTTTGAAACAATCGGCAAAAAAAATTGTTGTATTTGCACGTATCTTCCGTATTTGCAAATTTAATTCAATGAAACTACATGTAAAAGATGGCAAGTGATAAGAAAGCGGAAGAGAGGTTTTTCGAGCGTGGGGCACGACGAAATAGCGTTAACGGTGACGGAAATGCGACCATTTACAAGGAACGGACAATGCATTTCAAGCGGTTGAATAGGCGGCCGATGACAAAGACGGAAGCCATCGCGGCGTGCGATGCGCCGCTCGGAAGAAAAGAAAATTTCTCCCGGCGCGCAGAAATCCAATTTCCACAAGTGTGCGGCCGGCGTGCTATTATAAACCGCCGATAACATCGGCGTTCCCGGAAAAGCTCGCCGCTGTACTCTCGATGCTGCACGAGTGCCAATCCTTCGAACGAATGGATGACAGGAAGAAATAGGATCACGTGGCGCGAATAACACGACTTTCTCAGGGATATTCTTCCGCCGAATTTATATTTAGAAAAGTCATTTTGCAGGGGGGGAGGGGGTCAACTCGGCCCTATCTTAGCAGTGATATTTTCATAATGATCGTGTAACGTTTTTTACAATTTATTCTTACAAATTAAATGGAGAATACAATTAAGTAAAGAAACCATATTTTAGGTCAAGATAGGTCTTGGGGAGAGCGGGAGGGGGTGTACCTAATAATATTTTTTAATTTTACAATTTCTAATTTTTAAACCTTCGTTGCATATAATGAAATATACTTATCTCTTCAAATTTTTTTTGTTTTTACACGTATTTAATAATTGATTTGTATAAGCTTGGTATGATTACCAAGTCCCTAAGACTTATATATGTACATGAATAAATATGTAATGATTTTGCATTAACAATATAAGTTATAAACAAAAGATGAGTCAAATTTGACAATTTAAAAAAAAATGCAAGTTAGAAAGTGCAATGAAAATAATCTTGAAAATTTCTAATTATTAATGTTTTTGAAATCATTAATTTCAAATTTGCACTCATAAATTGTAAAATTTTAAATGACAGATCTAATAATATGATAATCAAGAAAAATATTGAATTCTGTAATTTTAATGAAACTTTATGTACACATGATAAGAATTTAGAAATTATTGAGACAAAAAAACAGTTTTAAAGAGTGATATTGCTCCTTTAGAAACAGATTTTTCTTCTTTTTTAAATTATATCTTGAGAATTATTAGAGATATAAAAAAATTTTTATGAAAGTTGTAATAAAAACATCATTATTTTATTACGTCAATAACATTTTGAAGAATAATTATTTTTCTTTTTCAATTTGACTGCTATTGAATTCAGTAAAATAAGTACAATAGAAAAATTTGTGAAACAAAAGCCGGATTAAGCAAACTGCACGCTGATTATTTATTTACTCTTGAAATACAAAAAACTCTAAACTGAAACTGATTTCTGTAATATTATATAAATAAAATTGATGAGTAATTTAATATTACTAATACTAAGCATCTTTAAAACATTTTTAAAAGCATCTTCAAAATAAAGAATTTATCTCGAGCCGGAATTCAAGCCTGAATCTCCCTCATTCCGTGCGGATGTCTTACCAATTCGACTACCAAAGCATATGGTATAATAATAATAATAATGATAATAACGACAACAATAACAATAATAATGATGACGATAATAATAATAATAATAATAAGCAATTGTTTAAACTAGAAATTGTAAAATTCATAAAAAAATATTATTAGGTACCAAGATTCATCTTGGTTTTCTTTGAATGGTTTAATTTGAACATGTCTCAGTCGATTTTTACTTAATATTGTTTAATTGAAAAATAACGTTTAGTTACTTTTCAATACAAATATCTCTATCAAACTAATTATACTGCTATCATTTGTCAAATTATATACAATCTCACTATTCTTGCCATTATTTGTCGCATTATTATTCAGAAGTAATATTTATTTACCGATATATTTCTGAAATTTGTATCAATTAATTTTTTTCGTAATCAATTACTTTCGTAATCAATACTAGTGAGTAATTGATTACAAAATATTTGCAATTAAGTTAATCTTTTAGTCAAAATTCGTTCGTGGGATTTTTTTCACAAAACTTTATTGATTTGTGGATAAAAGAACTCTGGATGTGCATTAATTTCCGCCAAGTTCTAGTCACATGTTTAAAACGCTTCCTCAGGTGTATATGAATCTTGTGTACGCGATGGCGATTCCGATACCGTCTTTCATAATCTCGGTGATATACCTCACCATCGCCTACTTCAAGATCTACAACGAAGACGAGGTAGTCCTCGTAGGTGGTGAAGAGGGTGAGGAAGGGGAAGAAGGGGAAGGCGCCGATACACCCTTGCCACCTACTAGTGGTGCATTGACGCCCGGAAGTGAAGCCTTCAGGGAAGATTTGGCGAGCTTCGGGCACCAACTCAAGGTCGCAATGGCCGACGACATCAGCAGGGAAAGTCTTGACGGAATTCCTAACTCGCTCTCCGTTCAGGGGTAAGCACCATTTCGAAAATCTCATGATATCGATTGAATTTGGGAATGGGTCAACATAAAGAGGCTGTTCAGATTCGCTATCTTACTTGTTGATTACCTGTCGTTCACTTTTAAGCATCTTCGTAGATCTTCTAAGGTTTCGAAAAGATTTTCTAATTATAAGAATCAATAGGTATTATTGCTTTAACCACAATCGTCGACGACTTAAGAGTTATTTTCTAAAAATAATAATCCTGTTTGAGCTCCGGAAAAGTTACCACGGCGTGTTCTTCCTTCCGTATAAATGTATCTGTAAAATATATATAAAATGAGTAATGTGAAAAATAAATAAACTTTCAGAGGCACAATTTAGAATAAAACGGAACTCTCTTCTCGTTCGTTTACCTATCTCTGCTTCGTAATCACAGATAGGTATTTATGTTGTGAGAGCTAACTTCCTCCGTCTAAGTGCTTAACTCAGATGCAATAATTTTACGCCAGACATAAAGTCATTTGAATGAACGACTCGCTATAGAGATAGTGCACTGAATGTATAAATGTCGTTCCACAGTCTGCATGTTCAAGTATAACGTTACCATACTAGTATTCAGTCAATTTCCTTCGTGGTTTGCGGTGTACCGAAGGTGTTCGATAATCTACCTGAACAAGCGTCCCTTTGTTCTATATAAAATTGATCGGTTGTGAGCAATCGAATTGGCGTGACAAGTTGTTCACAAACAATTCGAAATATTTATATATCTATCCAACTGTCAATTACGGAAACGCATCATTTAACAATAAGGTCGGTAAATTTTACGAATATTGACGTTCTGAGGACATTGTACGTAAAGACGTTCGCTGGAACGTACACCTCTCAAGTAACAAATAAGCAATCAATACAATGACCATTTTATTTGCCACGTAAATGGTAGAAGTAATACTTCAACTCCCATGTATACATTGTTTCATGCTAAAATAAATACAGCTCGAAAAGATGTTAAATATATTGTACGTAAAAATATGTCAGATTACGTATATTCTTAATAACAATTTGGTCTCGTGATAGTCGTAATTGAAGTATGTTATTCCGGCACGACTTTAATTGAGATTAAGGATGTATTATTTTAATATATTTTATTTTTAGTAAAAATGAAAAATTATTAAAAAATGACCGATTTTTCTATATCATATTTATGAAAGAAAAATAAACAATTTTGCAATGATTTAAAATCTGAATAAAAAATAATTTCAATAAGAAGTAGAGAGACATGTTTTTAAAAATAATTAATTAACTGCCACACTACGGGAACAATACTTATTTAAATATAGCAAGCCCAACCCAAATCAATATTGCTTATAACTTTCATAAAAATAAATATATTATAAATAATTTTTTTTAATCAAAATGCCAGACATTAAAGAATATAACAATATCAAGCAAATGCATTGTTTTATTAATAAAAATAGTATAAGCAATAATAAACAAAATATTAAAAAAGAATTGAAAAGTAAGCTATATCGAAGAGATATTTAAGATAAAATGAGAAAAATTTTATTTAAACTATAAAATTGTATTGTTAGATAAAAATATTGACCTTGTTGAACAGTTTTATATGCATATAACCAGAGTTGGCAAAGTTACTTTATGAAAGTAACTCGTTACCGTTACTGATTTATAAAAGGTACCTCGTTAACGTTATTCAAAAACTAACGAGTCGTTACTATTTTCGTTACTTTTTTCTTGAAATTAATAGAATCTAGACATTAATAGAATATTATTTTATGTATAAATTTTTGTGGTAAATATAAATAGAAAATGTCATAAGTTATTTATTATAGGAAAAAGGCTTACCTAATAATGTATATTAAAAAATTGAGATTTGGGTCACTATTTTATAATACATTTCCATTAGAGCACAAATATTTAAAAAATGTTTTTTAATGCTATTTCTTATTGAATAACTTTTGTTAGATGATTACTTTTGTTGGAAAAAAGTAATGATACAAGTAGATAACACATTTTTATATACTTGGAAAGTACAAATTTTCAATTCCATTCACTTTTTGCAGAAACCTGTACATCTTTAATCATAATAATAATTAATTGCGGATTCTAAATGACCGATCTGCAGAACCATTAAAGAAATGCATCGATATATACTGTGGATATATCTTCCAATAATATTAGATAATCGAAGAAAATTCCGAATTATATAACAATCAGATTTTCGACAGAATACAACATGTGCGTGATCGAATATCGCTTTCGTGACCGTAGAACAGACATAGGATATATTTGCGGAAGATAAATTGATCCACGAATTCAACAGAATGTTCCTGAATCGCTACAGAAATAATACGCGACACGGGCGATATGGAAATCTCGTCTCTTCTCGACTTCTTGCAGTAACGTTTTCAGTTTAATTCGCGATTAACTCCATAAGAATAATTTGTTCTTGAAACGCTATCGACGTAATAAAATGATGGCACAGAAAGTGCTCTCGACCAGACTACCGGCGCATCTATCTATAAATAGCGACTCGGGATGCAGGACGATATAGGTCGAACGACTGCGCGATAGACTGCGAGTCGCCACTTCTCCCACCATCATTCAGCAGCATATATACAGAGTATATAATCTATCTAAAGTATCCCTGATTTCATCCATGCCGTTCAAAAGGCTAGCTGCGACAGAAGCAACGATCAAACACCCCTATTTCCTCATGTCTCATCTTTCAAGCGGAAATTTTCGCAAGTACCGTTGTACGATGACAGCGAATTTGTTTTCGTAATATTTCTACACAAAAGTGTACTTTTCTAACATTTCTCAAGAAAAAGTCATAAACGATCACTGCAACATGTATATGATGTGAAGATAATAAATCGGCAAACATTTTTAAGCAAACAATAAACGAGCGTGTTCCATATTCGTAAATAATCCATTTTGCTCTTGAAAAGGACTACACGCGCGATAATGTTTGACCCGTTATATTTGTCAAGAAGATGTAGTAGCAAGTATTCTTCACGCAAAGCTACTTATACTACTTCGCCCTAATTTATTCTGTCATCTGCCAGCGTGAGAAAACGAGAGAGAATTATAATTATTCCGTGAATTGGAAAGTAGATGAAGAGAATAACTTTTTGAAACTCCTACTTTCCGAAAAAACTTATTCAACAAAAACTTTCTAAACTTTCTATGAAGATATATTAAATTCACAAATCTTTTCTACTTTCAATATATCAAAATCATTTCGCATTCACAATCGAGATTAAATAATCTTTTCATCCCTCTTCTGAAAAGTCTACAATAATTACAAAAATCTTTAAGTTAGCATATATTACTATAAAAAAATAAATTATGCATTACTATAAAAAATTAAATTTGACATTATTAGAGAAAAGATATTAAACCTTGTGAATAAGATTTTTTAATACCTGAACTGATTTCAACCCCTACAGCACGAAGTTGCACAAAAGTTGCAGCAACATTACATGTTGTAGCGATATTGCAGAGATTTTGCAGCGATATTGCTGCAAATTCTATGCTGTTTGGGAATGATTGAGATTTCATTGCTTCGCGAAATGTGTTACACACAGCCAATACCCAACATAGCAAATTACTTTGTTTAATTCACCTACTTTTCCTGAGTGTATATGCTCGACGCATGCACGTTTCCGTGCGGCACGAGTTCGCACATGTGCTTATGATCAATCGCGAGTTAACCTCCCACGCAAATGTGGACCTGCGATTTTGACGTTGATGCGGAATGCGTGAGAGAGGCTGAGATCAAGCAAGGACGCGAGCATCGATTCTGACCCAACAACCATCCAAGCCCCGCCTAACTCACCCCTTGCTTTCTCAGCCCTCCTATAGCCTCCAGCGACAACCCCCGCGAGCTCGCCTACCTTGTCGAATTCTCGCGGTGGTCTATTCGCGAATACTGCACGAGTTTGTAGAAACCGAGGTATTAGGGTCGTTCACGCTCTATTTACATAGATGGGCAAGTTTGGAATATCAACGAGACTTCGAATTTACGAATTGAATATGTCGAGGGTGAACTGAGTCAAGAGATACACGATGAAACTAAACCGATATTTCTAATTTTGAAAAGACAACATACTGTAACGTTGTAATTATAAATGCACAGATTAAAGATATATTATTGTATGAATTATTTTTTAAATATAAATGAGAAAAGCAGATTTTCTTAAAAGTTTAAAGATGATTGCGTTCGTGTTACATATAATCTCTCACTATAATATAACTAAATTAACTAATAATTAAATTTAACTCGTAAATAAGTTCGATAAATAAGCTCTGCAACTTCAAACAGCGAATCGAAATAAATAAACCCGAGATGATATTCCTTATAAAGAAAATATTAAAAGAAAAGTTTCACGTTTGTGTTTACCTTTCAGAAACTTGAACAAAACGATGACGACGAGTATCTCAACTCCCCCTGGGCCGACGGCAGCAGTTTGAAGCGACATTTTCAAGGTTTGAATAATATCTCGTGGAGACCACATTAGGCGATAATTCATCGCCGTCCGTAAAGAAGCAAAGGCGTTGGCCGAAGAAGCTTCCTTGATCAAGGAAGAACGAAGAAGAGGAGCCAAGTTATCTTTCTGTCTCAGGATCGACTAAAATCCACCCTCGCGATTCACGGAGTGAACCAGAGGCAAACTCGGTACTTTCTCGAGACACACGAATCGTACGCGATTACACGGCGATTCAAGGAAACTTTTGACGAATCTGCCATTTCTCTATTGTAAAAATCTGTCCCCATTACAAGCGCCGACTATACTTGCAGTCACGATATTTCGCGACGTACTTTTTCCTACTCGATAATAGCTCAATAACGCGAAGTCGTGCGTATAACTCTGTCGCAACTCATGCCAGAGAGGCAGCAGTCCCTCTCAAACGCGGTATCTTCAGTGCGATGCTCGTATGCGCCAGAAAAGTTCTTCATTTCTTGCAAATGTTTAAACGTTGGCGGCGCAGTCGTTATACCGCCCGCCAAAATTGATTTACCTCGCACGATGCCTTCTTCGTAGCTTGTCTAAGTACGATTCGCGATCCGAAATCAATTCGCGAATCCCGTGCCTGTATATCGCATCCTTGTAAACACGAAGAATCTGTCCTTACTGTCGTATACGTAGCGTTCGGGATACACCGTATATTTTTAAACGATTTTCCACGATGTATCCGCTATGGTAGATAATCGTTTTGCGTAAAGAGAAAATTAATCGGTCGCTTTGAAAATGGCGGAAGTCTAAAAAAAAAAAAAGAATTAAAGTCTGCACTATTCTCGAATTATAGAAAAATGTGTAATGATTAAGTTACAAATTTATATGTAAATTTTCAACGGCGGATTATAAATCTGCCTGTGCCAGCCGTAAATTTTTGGAATGTACGTCTCCATCCATGCGGCACCAAGTTGCGGACTTTAAAGAAGCTTATTTTTACGTAAGCGATAAATGTTTTCTGTCTCTATCGCATCTCTCTTTCTCTCTCTATGCCCATTAACTGATCGAATCTCAAAGTTACTGGACTCATGTCATTCTCAAAACGACTGATGTAAATTTGCAACGAAGCGCATACCGAGCACACGCTTCCTCTGGTTCACTCAACGATACCGAACGGACGTCCATCTGGGGAACGCAGAGGAAAAAAACGCGCGGAGGTTCCACTCGCGGCATCACGCGCTATCTGTATATTAAAGTCACGAGTTTATATAGTTATGAACTTAAAGAACTTAATCAGTAAAACTATGAGCTAAAAATACCGTTAAACGTTACGAGTATTATCAGGTAATTCGCTTGCTGTGTGATCATGATGCGTCCACTCGCGTGCATCGTTAGACACTTTTATCAAACACACCGACGACATCACGTCCGTTCCACTTTTATCTGGCGACACGCTTTTGCAAATAAAAAAAACGCGCGATTCGCAAGTGTCCACCCCCCCCCCCCCGCACTCCGTTGCGGTCTCGTCCATGTACTATGATCTCCACACGCACAAATTCTAACGGTTTTCAGGTACCTGACCGACACGTACGAAGAAACGTAGGTACCTTCGCGAGTCTTACGATTGCTACATATGCGCATTTAAATCGATACGAGTGTACAAGGTGAAGAAACATTCGGTATATAACGGAGAGAAAAACTCGAGATATCGGCCAGTTGTTTTTAGGTGCGCTTTCTGCATTCAAACGAGGCAAATTATATGCTATTCCTTTAGAAAGAAATTAAAGAGAGAAAAAAGGTATTAAGAGCATAATTAAAAAGAGCAGACCCATTGTCACTAAATTGTTTCTTTTTCAACAATATGTACAGTTTGCTTATTTTAATGTTATATTTGACAAAATCGAGCTGCTCTGCACACAAGTTTAACGGATATCCCTCAAAGGGTAAAACGTACTTGGAGCGCAAATAAATGGTTGAAAATAAATTGTAATCTCGATAAAAATATCAGTCGTAATAAGGTTCGTGCTACTTCTCAGGCTTAAAAAGGACTGCTTGTCTTATTATCGTCTCAATGTCGGCCGTGAACATAATTAGCTATACGCTACATTATGATTTTAGCGTTAACATCGCCTGGG
This sequence comes from Trachymyrmex septentrionalis, assembly GCF_001594115.1. Taxonomy (NCBI): domain Eukaryota; kingdom Metazoa; phylum Arthropoda; class Insecta; order Hymenoptera; family Formicidae; genus Trachymyrmex; species Trachymyrmex septentrionalis. Next base: position 468,409 of record NW_017305779.1, on the reverse strand, counting down.
ATATCGACCAAACGTTTGCCGCATGGAAACTCTAATCTCGGAAGTATCCAAGTAATACTTCGAAATGCCCGTGAGCATTTAGTTATAGCGTTTGTATCGAAAAACTTGAAAGACTTTACTGAAAATATATGAATTATTTGATTATCTACAACCTGCAGCCTCCATCTTTGAAAATATTGGTGTTCCACGCGGCAATAAACTGGGCGAGATGCGAAAAAAAGATCATATGTAATTATCACTCGACATCTCGGTTACGTCTCTGGAATTCGTACTATGTTATTTCTGCAATCATACACACATCGAGCAATACCTACACGATATCATCACCGTGAAAGGCACAGTCTACACACATCGGTAATCTATGGGGAAAAAAAGATAATTTAATTGTTTTTATGGATTAAGAACAAGTTGTCTGTGATCTACAATAATTAAAAGAATATTTAATAAGTATTAACAGATAAAAATATAATTGAAATAATATCGATAATGTTAAACGATGAAGGAAAGAAGTAACCGAAGGGCGATCGGATTTTATTGGTACAAGTTGAGCGCAGGTTTCTCGTGGCATTGGTTGAGCAATATGATAGTAAGAGGAATAAAATATCGCATAAAAAATTAGGATCACCGCAAAGGAATTCTAGAAGAAAAAGAGGTATATATTATATAAATTATAACAAATAGAGACTTATACGATAGAGCACGCAACG
>NW_017305779.1:464147-467602 GCF_001594115.1 Trachymyrmex septentrionalis | reverse complement strand
TATATATATATATATATATAAAATATATTATATGGCACTTGACCGTCGCGGCTAAAAGTATATAGGATTAGATAGATTTATAGAAGCGCAAAACACCAAAAATCGTTCCTTCCACCCGCTCCGGCCGTGTATTCGATTTTAAATATATCATATCTCATGTGTGAAGTCAAAGCTCTGTGAATTTATAAAAAGCGCACCTCAGAACGCAATTAGCATTGTCATCTTATTGAATGAAGGAAAGGAATTATATACACGCCTGTATTATCACCGAATAAGTTGTTCAACGAGTGTTGCGAAAGATATTCGAGATAATTTTTCTACAGTTCTGGCACACACGAAAGGAACGTGCAACATCATCGTCGTCTTTATATTTATGTACATTTTAATTATTGTAAATTTTTCAATATTATTATCGAACTATGATCGATTTCGTGTGAAAGTGTATATGGCTTTTTCTGCGGTTAACAATAAAATGTTTTGTCAAAGCTTTTTTCACGAGATATGTATATATATTTTTCTAAATATCTTAAATGTCAATACCCATTTATCTTGATATTCTTCACTTATTAATTCCAATTCATATCCGCTAAATAACAATGTTTTATGATATAAGTCAAAAAATATCTAAAATAAATCACATTTAACACATTTTTAATAAAAGAATATATTTATTCAAATATAAAAAATCAATATAGATATTTAAATAATTAAGTTCCAACTGCTGGACCAAATTGTATAGAATGCTGTAACAAATAGAAATTGATTATTTTCATAAATGAATATTCATGTAAAAATTAACACATTTTACAAATCAGTATATGAACGAGTGATTTCTCATCTTTCATTCAGGACTCTAGCCAGTTATTCATCAGTTTACTTTCAGCATAAAACTATAAAAAATTGTGTCCCATATTTACTTATTCTTCTCGCAAGTACGCTAATAACAATTCTTTTTATCGGAATGTCAATCACATTATTAATAAGATAAAGTAATTAGTGATTTTTTGTTGTAATATTTTGATTTTTTACACGAATGAAAAGTTTAATATAGAATAATTAATAAATTTGACAAGTAATTTACCTTTCTATTAAATAAAGCTAAAGTAGTCTTCAATTACTTGTTGTTGGAAAGTACTCTTGAGAGGGAGTGCGTCCTTTAATCCTCTACACAAAATATTTTTATTAAAAATAAGTACAACTAATTAACTAACTAAGTAAAATATAATTCAAGACTTGCTTCAGTCAAAAATAAAGTACACGTTGGAATTAGATTTTTTACATCAGGCTTCAGCCCCGAAAGAATATCATCATTGCAGTCTTGATAATACTTATTATATCAGCGCAAATATATTTATAACATTATTTTTTTTAGTATACTAACATGCATTTTTTAAACGCATTTAATTAAAACATTTCAAATGATATTCTCACCTTTAAAATATAATTGATGCTCCATTTATCAGATCAATTTGTGTTACTTCTTCATAATGGGCTTTCCTTTAACATAAAAATTCAAAAATACTTTTAAGAGTGCGTCTTTTAATTCTCTACACACTTTTATTAAAAATAAGTATAAACATTTAATTATTTGAACAAGATATAATTCAAGACTTGCTTCAGTCAAAGATAAAGTACACGTTGGAATTAGTATTTTTACATCAGGCTTCAGCCCCGAAAGAATATCATCATGTGCAGTCTTGATAATACTTATTACATCGATGTAGATACATTTAACATTAACAGGATTATCATAAATTCCTCATTCTAAAAGTCCAAAACTTTTCCTTGGTTTCCAGACAAAATTTTATGATTTCCCCTGACTTCAATAACATTAAAAAAATTTTTGTTTTCGTTCTGATTTGAAAAATCTGTTAATATTGGGATAGGGAAAAGTCTTTTTACAAGTTGAAGCATAATTAAAACATATTTTTTTATTGTTAAGGCACAGTTACTTAGGGTGCATTCCGAGTTTCGCATAAAGCGCATGATGCATTATTTGTCCTTGTTATTCACCAAATAATAAAGAAGGATAAAACGATACATCATGCGCTTCATGCGTAAATTGGAACGCACCCATAGAATCATGACTTTGACAACATATATCAAGATAAGACCATCAGCGCGGTGTCCCTTAATGTAAATAATTATTAAATTAACTTCTTTGAAGTCAACAATTTTTATTTTCCAAAAAGTTTCGCAAAATTTCCTGATTTCCTTGATTTTTCTGACAATTATCCGATTTCTACTTTTGTGAGAATATTAATTAAACATTCTTTTTGATCTAAATGTGTATTTTTAAACGTACTTTAAAAAAAATTCAAATATTATCATTTTTTAAATATCAGATAAAACGAAAAGGATTTGTGCGTTTTGAACACGTATTTTAAATGTTCATGCAAAAAAAAAACAAAGAATGTAATAATTATTCAAAATAATTTTGCATTTTCTTAAAAAATTTCAAACAATCTCACCTTTAAAATATAATTGATGCGTTCTATATATCATACCAATTTGTATTAGTTTTTCATTATGGACTTTCCTTTAACACAGAAACAAATATTCGAAATTAATAATATATATGTAATGATATATCATATAAATTAAATTTTCAGCACACGTTATTCAGTACACGTTAGGATAATTAAAATCATTAGAATCATTTATAAAATTATCATCACAATTAAATCAATAAGAATTAACAAGAATATAATTGGAAATAGTAAATGCAAAAAAGAAAATGAAGATTATACAAACCTTAGGTATACAAAGTTGTTAGTTGGTGTCACCAATGATGTCAAAGCTTGAGCGAGCGTGATGTGAAGGTATCTCTCAACTATAAAAATATAAAACAAAATTATAAAATACACACAAAAAATATTCATAAATATCAATAAAATTTTCCGGCTGTTATTAATTTAGTTTTCTATCACAAAATATCTTCAAAATAAAAAGATTCACATCGTCTTACCAGTAAAAGAAAAATCTGATAATACACAACGAGAATTAAAGCAAACTTAAGAATTACAAAATAAAAAATATAATCGCAAGCAACTTTGAATATCAATTAGATTGTCAACATGCTTTTCTATATATTTAGACTCTCAGATTGATATATTTTAAATTATTAAAGTTAAGCATTATTATATAAGAATTATTTATCTATGATTGATGAAAAATATACCTATATTGTATTTTCTTGATGATCAACCTGGTGGTACAGCACTTATCTGAAAACATATAACATGTTGTAAAAATACATGTTTATTAGAAATATTATTTTCAAATGATTTTTAAAAATTGGATATCCTCGTATAAAATTAATTTCGATCAATAAAATATTTAGTATGTATTGTTTTGATAAGTACAGTTGTTAAATATTATATTATATTTACATCAAGAATTTGAAGTACATTAATTTAATTTTATATTATATATAACAGCAACATATAATTAAA
>NW_017305779.1:456337-464047 GCF_001594115.1 Trachymyrmex septentrionalis | reverse complement strand
ATGTGTGTATATATATATACATATATACCTATATATATACATACACGCATACAGGCATATGTATATGATTTCCAAAGTATCATATTGATCTAGAAAATTAAAAAATATAATGAGAAATCTAATAAAATTATATATAATTATAGATGATAAATCATAAAATATATACAATATATTCAAATATAACAAATTTAAATTACAAGAACATTTATAAATATATTATGTTGTTATCATAAATTATATTGTCAATTAAAACTAATTTTAAAAATTCATTATATTTGAAATAAATCACATATATTTAACGAATAAAATTTCTAATTTGTGCTCCAAGATAATTATAAATTATGTTAGCCGAAGCAATTTCTAATTTCTAATTTAATTTATAAGCAATTTTTAATTTCTAATATTATCATATAACAGCAATAATTATAAAAGTACGTAAAAATCTCAGAAAAATATTCAAGATATAATAAAAATTTTATATTTTTTATGGCAATTTTTTTAATAGTAATACAACTCTCATTAGTCTTTGTTTATTACATTATTGACAATTTCGAGTTACTTAATATTTATTAATTTTAAAGATATAATTTCGAAAAACTATAATGTATTAAAAACATGTAGGTTTTGTGAGAATCTCAAAACTTTCTCAGGTTTCTACGTACATTTTATTACATAATATTCTTAAAGCTGTCTCGTATTTCAATTAGTAATATAATATCCTTACGCTAAAAAATCTTTCCTTCCTATCATTCACTTATACAGTCAATGCCTATTTTTCATTTCACGAAAATCGATCGTCGATATCTATATATTAAAACCGTTTATTTATATAAAAGATTCAATGTGAGTATTCTTTGCCACTCAAAGTGGTACAAAGTAAGAATTTGTTATACTTGTTACTTAAATGATTATCTGTCACAGCCTAGATTTCAATAGATAAACCAAGACAACCCTTTCATAAAATATCCATATTGTGGTTGTCATAGGTGAAAAGAAGTGTTTTCTAGGCTGATAAGTGCTTAATTCATTACATAATTATTTAAAACAGGACGTTTAATGTTTTTTTTCTTGCGTAGGAGATGAATTATTACAAATTGTAGTCATCTATTTAAATATTAGTTGTACATTATCATAAATTCCAATCAATATTAATGTCAGCAAACATTACAAAGTAATTCTTTTTTTCTCTCTCCAGAGTAGAATATTCTGAAAGAGAGAATTCTGATAAAAATAATTTAAGAAATAATTAATAGAATTTTTATTGAGTCGATCACTTTGTAATTTTTGCTTAATGTTTAACGTCCCACCCGAAGATTAAAGTAAGATTACGCATAATACTTTTACAAATTCTACTCACCTTAGGTTAACGGGTAGTTCATTGATTAGCAGTTTCGAGTAAGTAAGCCTATCTTGTGATTGTAGTCTCCTCTCCGTTAAAAGACTCTTGATTAATTATATTCAGTTTCTAAATAAATATTATTAAGTACTGGAACGTGGAAGATTCTTGAAGATGGAAAAGGCTTTTTTTTTATTATCCATAATGATTCTTAAAGAATCAAATAGACAAAAAATTGCCAATATTACAAATAATTATTAAAAAAATACAGGCTCTTTGAATCACGAACATAATATTGCAGTTTTTACATTATAAAAAACGTAAGTCTTTCTCTTTCTTCACATCTATTATAAAAGATAGAAACTTCAGATGATTTATAATAATTGAATAATTATATAAATTCAGATTGTCACACATTAAAAAAAATTTAAAGCTCTGTTCTAGATATAGTACCTATTAGGAAATTTTTACATTAAAAAAATCACATAAAGTATTTTATCGATAATTTTCTACAGTATGCTTTAATTTGTATTTACTTTCGTAAAGCGTTTATTTGTCTTGTCTGTTAATAATAACTATTATAAACTGTAATTTTTCCCAGTTGTATAAAGTTATATAAAGTACAATAATATCACTTTTTTTAAAAGAGGAATAAATCATACAACATCCGAAGATGTTTAAAGAAACTTTTTTTGAGAATATCAATACATCAAACCTTTCCTATGTGTAGAAGATATAGAAAATCGTTGAACTGAAAGCAAAATCAAGATCATCAAATTTTGTGTAATATTTCAAGTAGTAAAAGCCGTAATCTGTAAATTCACAGGTTATAAATATATAATTTATACACCAACAACTGCGGGCTCACGATATTTTACTTGTATTAGATTTATATATTTTTGGAGAATAAATCAACAAATATTTTATTTTATTTCACAGAAGATGAATTATGTATGTAATTAATTTATAGAAGACAAAGTAATATTGATTAATATTAGAAATTAAGTTGATATATATAAGTTGGTAATTAAATACCTTTATTTTTTTACGCTGCTATAAATTAGGATTCTTTACAAAGTATTGGATATTATAGTTGTAAGTAGTACTGCATATGTATTATATATTGTATATATGATGTATAATAACTTATATACTAAGCTAATTACTGAAAATATTCAGAATTGTGATTATATCATAATTCTGTGATATAATTATACTCATCATACCTACTATAATATATTAATTTTTGAAATAATTCAAATATTGAAAATCTTGATTGAATTGAAAATGAAATTTCAATCATGACATTTTTGTTGTCGCTTATACATTGATTAGTTTTATAATTCAGGTAAAGAGTATAAGATAATAAGCAGGGAAAATGCAGTTTAGTTAATAAAAAAAATTAAATTATAACCTTTCAATGATAAATAATGGTAATAGTAAGGTTTTTATCAAAAAGAATAATTGAATAATACAAATTTAGAATAAATTTAATAAAGCAATAATAATCAGGCAAAAATATATTACGGAACAAAAAAGTATGCCGTTATGTCTCTTTATATTATTTACATTTCCCAAGATCTTTAAATAAATTGTAACTTCAAATCTTACTTCATAGTAAATGTATGCATCTCATATTTATGATACAAATGTAATATGAAAATCTAAATTACTGATAATTTTATCTAATACTTATGGACCATACTCTTCGTCCAAATTTATATATCGTAGATATAGAATACACATATTAACCCTTAAAAACCCCTCTCGGTGTAACACACCTAGTTTTCTTTTTTCAATGCTTTTCCAATGCTTTTTTCATTGCTTATAACTTTTTTATTAATATAGATACATACATTTACTTGGTACGTTATGTTCCTTAAAGTCTGACGTTACGATTAAAAAAAAAATTTTTAATTAGTACGTTCATTTTTATGAAAGTTATAAGCAATCCAATTGGGTTGAGTACGACATATGTGTCGTTTCCGTAGCTGGCGTTTAAGGGTTAATTATAAAGTAAGACTCAAATTTATAATTTTTAAACCATGATTCATGCCGGAAGTCAAACTGCGGAATAAATTGTGTCCAATCAAATAATCGGGTGTGCTAAATATTCCTTTTCAATTAATGATATTTTGCATGAATCTAAATATAGAAACAGCAATTTAAAGCAGATTTCTAAGACACATATTACACTAATAAGGGTCATTTCTTTAATAACATCAATATCATTATTGATATTCAATTGGAATACATGCTCGAGAAGAAATGTCATCTGGAGGACACAGAATCCGTCAAAGTATACAAAACATTATGTTTAAACTATAAGCCCAAATTCTCACGCATCGTCTATTCGCAAATCGAATCTCAAATTAGCATGTTAATGCCATCGATGTCCAACATCATACTTGAAAATATTTTCTCAACACTACTCCTTCCTCATTTCCTCGTTAGCAGATATAAGCATAGTAGAAGAGTACAGATGAAACAACCGCACATAAAGGAAAGTCAGAGCAATTAGCCAGCAAATCAAGGTCTGTCCTACATTCAATTCTGTCCAATCTAATTTTGCCCTATTGCCTTTTGCATTCTTAGGACAAATTCTGATTAGCTATAATCAAATCGGCTACTGTATATCCGTCAAGTTGTTTTACCTGTCTTCTTCTACCATGACCTATAAGGGTAAAGTAATATAAAAGTGAGGAATAAACGAAGGACATAGCACGATTATGTCAATCAAGAAAGTAAGACTTTGTATTGTGCATATTTAATATCGTCGACGTTTGGTGGGATAATCATCCGGGCGATTTCGGTCATTTCCTTGCCAACGTCCACTACCTCCGCTACCTCCACGACCACCACCCATATTTCCCATGTCAACCCTCATATCCATTAAATCCATTATTTGCCCACGATCATCATTATAACCCCCTCGACTACCGCGATCCATATTGTATGCATCCATAAATGACTTTGGGTCCTATAGAAATGCATAGAGAATGCGAATCGTATAGGGAAGTCGAGAGTTTGTTGTTAATCATTGATGAGAATGTCGTTCACATCAGAGGAACGCACGATACGCGTGTGCGCATGAATTGCGGATGTACCATAAGTACATTCCGTACGATTCAGGGCGACCATCCATGTTTGACAGCAGCACAGGTCATCGTCAATTTTCGTCAAATCACATAGAAAAGAAAGGGGAAAACACAATGTTAGATTGCTGTTTGCGTATCAATAGTAGTGCAAACTGCACATTAAATACTGTTCTTATTAATATATCCCTTTTATAGCGGATATGTTCTGTGACAATAATCAGACCAAGAAAATGCCCAATGTAGACAGACAATATTTTTGTTATATATGACTGGGCTGTGTTCCAAAATTGAGTAGTACTGAAAATCTATAATGTAAACTATAGATTTTCAGTGCTGGCAGTAAATTTGGAACATAGCTCACATCGATGTGTTGTTTACGCGAAATTTTATAATTGTATCGCACACATATTACTTCCCTTAATCATTCTTCAACTCAAAAATAAAAGCTTGAAAATTGCATTTCAAACATTAAATATAATCGCAGAGTATTATACTCCATATCATGAAATTGAACTCCAAATTAGAGTTGAAGTACAATTAAGATAAATTCATATAGGAATCGTTGCTATTTTGACACATATAATAATACCAATATAATATACATACAAGGTGTCCCACGTAACTATGATCACAATTTTTCCGGCACTTCCGATGATTTAACAAAAATTACTTCAAATAAAAGTTAGTCAGTTTTCAATCTGCTACAACTTGCATTATTAAAAATTTACAAAATATTCTTTTTTAGAAAAAAAGTCAAGATCATTCTAACTTTTTTAAATGGCACAATGTATTTTTTACTTCATAATATTGTAACTGATATGAATTCAATGACCTGCTATACTATGATCTTAAAATGACTTAAAAGTCAGACTGTGGGATCAATAAACGGAAATGTTTTCGTAAAAAATTATTTTATTTGTATTAAATTTTATATAGATTAAAATTTATATAGATTTATTTAATTTTATATAGACATATTCTACAGCAGAAAAAAATTTTTGTGTTAGCAGCATATTAACTTTCTCATTATAGGAATAATTTTTAAAATTGAGACTGAACTACGATTTACTCTAATGACAAACTAAGATTGAACGCAAGATCGTAACAGCGTTCAAGCTATGTTACAAGTACTACAAGTTGATATTTTTTTCTATGTACTACGTACATACACGTGTGTAATAAACTGTGAACTACATTCGGGAATATCACAAATTTAGCAATGGCTACATCGGTTCCTCAATTTGTTCTACAGGTATATTTTTTCTACTGAACAATGTAATAAAAAACATGTAAAGTTTAATACAAAATAATTTTTTATGAAAACATTTCCGTTCATGTTACGTTGTACCATTTAAAAAAAATTAGGATAATCTTGACTTTTTTCCTAAAAAATATTTTTTTCCTAAGAATATTTTGCAAATTTTTAATTAATTTTTAAATTGCAATTTGTAGTCGATTGAAAACTAACTTTTATTCAAAATAATTTTTTTCAAATCATCGGAAATGCTGGAAAAATCGTGATCACAATTACGTGGGATTTTATATATATTATATGAAGAGCAGAATTCCAAAATGCATTTTGTCCGAAATTTCATTTTTTTAGTTAGAGATAGCATAATGTTCAGTGTTGAAAGATTCATAAGCTACCTACTCTGAGATGTTCAGAAAGCATTTTTTCATCGTTAATATGCTGAAAAAATATAGACATTTCAAAATGTATTGTTTTTTAACTAGAGACAAGCAAAACACATTTGTTGTACATTTTTAGCAATCGTTTAGAAATTTTGTTTAATATTTCACATCCTACTGATTGGCATTGTTATTTTCTGTAAAGTGCATAATTTTCTTGTATGCGGAGTTCTTTCTTTTTCGTTTTCTGAAAATTACAAATTTTGAACAAAACGCATTTTGAAAGTCTGCTCCTCATACACACACACACACGCGCGCGCGCGCACACACACACACACACACACACACATATATTGGATATATTATAATGTGAAAGTAAGAATGAAAAATTCATTTTATTTTGTATATCACACAATGAATCAATAGAAATTGTCGATGTTTCAATTTGCATGTAGATGTAACCCAGTACAAACACGTACGCCTATATATTCTATATAATGTGTTGACCTAAATAGAATTTTTTCTAAATTTCCCAATCCCAATAGAGTGTGTATATAATTATTAGTCATACAATTATGCATTCAGTAGAAATTACGAGTGCGAGTTTACTTCGTGAATGATCAGAGTGATGAGATCCTAGTATAGAGTTACATATAAAACAAATACTTCTGAATAAAAACGGTTAAACCATTTTATCGTATAACAAATCAGTTTTGCACATTAGAAAAAAACCGTCAAAGACCATTGCTTAATAGTAAAGAACTGATACTAAGCACACAATTTTGAAACATCGAGCACAAACGTAAGCAGCAAAGAGGCGTGATCAAGGTCTCGAAGCAAGCTCTATTGTGCTCGTAATGTTTCAAATGTATCATATATATATATTGTAAATAAGTATGCATAAAATATTCCTACAATGAGCATATATAAACATATGCATTTAGCAACATTAGCATTAGCAATCCATAAACAACGCTTCAAGTATCAAGAGATATAATCGTTCAAGTTCACAAGTTTCGATTAATAAACATAAGATTCAAATGTTACTGGCTAAAAATTCTGCAAAAATATATGCATGTCTTTGGAAATATTTCTTTGAAAATATTCTTATAAATAATAGTTTAATATTTTAATGTATAGTTATTTAAAAAAAAAAGTCTAATTGGGCACTTCTTGGTCAATAGAATTACTATGGAATCATATCATTTCGTAAAGCTTTTTTGCTAGATTCTTTTTCATATTTTATTACAAAAAGCACCATGATACCAAATTGAATACCGAATTAAATGTACGTGTGTCAATGTTCCCATAGTAAATAAAATTATTCTTAAGGCTACAATAGAATATGTCAGAGTCTCCTGTCTGCAATCATGTGGAGAGACCAATATGGCAATTACATTTGTAGATGTAAATAATTATTTTCGGAGACATAAAAAATTTAGATTTGTAATATATATTTAATAATAATAATTGTTATATATATTACAATCCAAGAGCCAAGTGTGGCATGATCGTACAAGTCAATTTCGAAAAATCAAGAATATTACATTATAATAAATTATTATCTATTTATAATTTCTAATACATATATATGTCGCAGTCGAAGTGTTAACTCGATAATGTATGCACTTATTGTAGTCTGATGTA
>NW_017305779.1:428750-456237 GCF_001594115.1 Trachymyrmex septentrionalis | reverse complement strand
ATATATATATATATATATATATATATATACATAATTTAATCGGTATATAGCAAAACTTATTAAGTAAAATTTATTTGTTTGTTAAAGTCGACTAACGATGATTATTATGACCGATATCTCTAACTGCAATGTTTGCAGCAGAAAGTAGAATGCTTGTTATGAAAATCACAGTTCATTAATTTGCTTCAACGTTGCGATAAAATTTCAATATTGCGCTATTCGCATGCTGGTTCATATTTATATATGTATAAAATAGAAGTTGAAAGTTTTGAGCAAAACTTTCAGTATGAAGTCAATGCTGCGATCAGTAGAGACAACTGATCAGTAAGCGCTCAGTGCTTTCTTAATATTATTAATTCCTAGACTTAGATCCAACGAAGAACTAAAGAAAAGAATAAATCATATTTAAGAATCACTGAGCGCTCACTGATCAGTTTTTTTGCTGAACGTAATTATTGGTATTTCCGATAGGAGATTTCGCTTCGTAAAGAGAACAGTAGATCATATAAATTCAAATATATCCGTGCATCAAGATTAGATGCAAAATAAAAGCGTATCTTGTCAGTAGAAATATACTTATGAGTTAGCAAAAATGCTATACAATCGTTTACAGATCTTTGCAAACGGTGCTAGTTTTTTTATTCTTTGCAAAAATGCTAGTTAATGGAGATCATCTAAAATTTATAACTAAAATCAGTGTTAATATTGACACTCCATGCAGTATTGAAGTGTCATTTTTCATTGTCTAAATATTATGCACATCATTAATTCCTCCACATGTTATAAATATCCAAAATAAATTTTTATTAATGTATATATATTTTCATAAAAGCAAGATACTGAATATTATCCTGATTTTGCAGACATTAGAACTCTGCTTGATATTAAAGAGCATGCTCGATTGGGAATAACATCAGAGTTTATCAACTCTCCTAATTTAATTTTATGGTGTTGTACACCATAAGAAATAATTGCATTTCGTCATGCATGGTATTCCGTTCATTTGAATAAGGTTTGCGCATGAGGATATATTCAAAATTGTACCGCCCAACAAGAAAAAAGAAAACTGTCATAGAAAAGAAAGTCAAATGTTTTAAGAAAAAAACTTAATGCTGTAAATACATGGTATAGAAGAAAATAGTAAAAGAATAGAAAGAGATACATTACCACTGGCATGCCGCTTCCACCTGCAAAAAAATAATAAAAATATATCATTAAAACATACAGAACGTAAATTATGACAATGCTGAAAAAATGAGCAACGATAAAAATTGTTATTCTATAGTTCAACACTCGACAAATTTAGAACCTGTGCATAGAGCTATAATTATATTTAATATAGTTTAAAAGCTTTTAGTGCATATGGCTATAATATATATAATACAAATTGCAACTATATTGTGCTCTTTCTAAATTTATACATTTTTTTATATCTAAAAAAAAATAAAAACTTATTACTTACCATCAGGTTGACCATATCCATCACGATCATTGCTACTGACAGAATCATAACTTTTGCCGCCGCCACCACCACCACCACCACTGCGAATTGCTTGTTCCTAGAATATGAAAGATACAAGTATATATACACGCTAACTGAAATATCGAATCTTTCAAGAAAAATATAATAGTAGACATCTTAAAGTTAAACAATTTTATTACTCAACGGACCTGCATGAACAAATTGTTTTCCTGTTGACGCCTATGCAATTCCTCTTCCTGTCTTCTGATACGTATCGCCATTTCTTCTTGTTGACGCCGTCTTAATTCTTCTTCGCGAGTTCTCTGCTCTTCTGCTTGTCGCTCTTTCATTTCCCATTCTCTCTTCTGTCTTTCGCGATCCGCTTCACGCATGCGCAGTTCTATAATATAATAAGATATAATAATTTACTTCAACTTCATGCTTTCATTTTTTTAATATTTCTTTTTATGTTAACTTGTGTTTCACAAGTCAGCACACAGCGATTAATGGAACTAATCAACTATGTTTCCTAAGTGAAACTATATATTTTTTTCTACCCCTACAATTCTTATTAGGCACTTGTAGATTAGAATACATCAAACAAGCGTGGCATCGGGGATTTATTACAAAATTTGTTGAAAACGACATATTCAATTTTTAAATATTTAATGATTATGTAATCGATATTACGATCCTTTTATTTTTCTTTATTTTTATGTTTTAAACTGAATATGAAGGTTGAAATGTATATTATATGTTTATATCGATTGGATATTAAAAATAGATAAGTATTAGCAATTAACATCTAGTTTTAACTCGTAGATTTCTCCGTCAGCAATTTAAAAAAATTTTTAAGTCTAAATAATTAGATTATTTTTTTATTTTTATAATAATTTATATAAAGAAAAGAAACGGCACTTTATATATTAATATTAGAATACACACGTTCTCTCAGAAGCTCCGTCTCGTGTTCATATCGAGCGAATTCCATTTGAGCTTCCAATTTCTCTTCTTCCATTGCCATTTCTCGTTTGAGTGCTTCTTCTTTCTGCTTGTATAATTCATGCAATTGCTTCCATCTTGTACCGTATTCATGTTCGAAACTACCTAATTGTGCAAAGCGTGGCCCGATCTCACGCGCTTTGAAGAACTCCGGATTTTTGCGTGGTAAACTCTTGTCAGGATAACCGTCCACATCATCTTGTTGTTCAAATGGCTCGACAACTACTGGTCGAAGGGAACTGAAATACAAACTTCTTACAACTTGTATATGCTTTCACTTTTTATATAAATATTTCTTTTTATGATAAACTTGTGTTTCACGTGTCAGCACACAGTGATTAATGGAACTAATCGACTATGTTTCCTAAGTGAAACTATATTTTTTTCTACCCCTACAATTCTTATTAGGCACTTGTAGATTAGAACACATCAAACAAGCGTGGCGTCGGGGATTTGTTAAAAAATTTGTTGAAAATTGTGATAACTTACGCTGTAATGAAATAACAACCCTCTGTGCACTTTCTCAGGGCTAACTGAGCAGATGGTTTCCGGCAAAACTCAACTATTCCTTCGCCAGTGGTTTTGCCTCTGTCGTCAACTTTAACTATTGCACGCTCGATTTCGCCAAAGACACTAAAGGCTCTTTCAAGGAGTTCATTGGATGTCCAAGGCGTTAGATTCTTTACCTTTATCGTCGATGAATGAGGAGCAAAGCGTACCTTCAGCGCACGACCTTTACGCATTGACCCATCTAGTTCGCGCTTAGCCGTATCAGCATTTGCTTTATAATCCTGAAACAGAAAATAAAAACAATCATTTTCTAATTTAAAGTTGCAAGGTAGAAAATAGCTTAGTAATAGCAATGTGTAATCATTTCAAAATATACAGCCAGAAATTTTTATCATTTCATATCAAACGGTAATTAATATAATCATCTTAGTGTCACAAAGAAATGTGGATATAACAATATTGTTTGATTAATTCATGGTTCGTATAATTACCAATCTGAGAAAAGCAAAACTTTTTTCTTTATTCACAAACAGCTCAGATATTTCTCCATATTTTTGGAACATGGTCTGTATTTCTTCCTCGGTCACATCGTTTGTCAAATTTCCAACGTACAAACGATTTCGGCCACTAAACTTCTTTTCCGTAGTATCCTGTGGTGGAAGCTCATGAGTGGGTCCACTGACAGCCATGACACGTTCCATCAATCGATCCTAAAAATGATGTAAAGTTAAGTACTACTTCAATAGCTATTATGAAAAAGACACAAGGAATATAAAATGTAAACTTACATCTTGTGATCTATTGGCCATGTTTCTGTCACCGCCGCCACGACCTCCTCTTCCACCTCCTCGCATTGCACCACCGCGACCCATACCCATACCCATACCCATGCCGCCACCCATGCCGCCACCCATTCCGCCACCCATTCCACCACCCATCCCACCACCCATTCCGCCACCCATTCCGCCACCCATTCCGCCACCCATTCCACCACCCATTCCGCCACCCATGCTTTCAGAATTATCTAGGCCTCCATCCATGGAATCACTCATTTTCATCTGTAAAAAAGATCATAACTGTTTCATATACAAGCCGTTAAGAATGTATTACATATATTTTTTAACAAAATAAAAAAATTATAGATATTTCTGTATTATTATATATATAATATATATATCGAACATTTCGACTTTTGAGTCATCTTCAGCGAAAAAATAGACTACAATATCATGTTGAATGTAAGTCACTCGCAGATTGGCAGAAATGCAGTAATCAATGCTCAATGGAAAAACAAAAAAGTTTACAAACATTCACAATTTTCATGAGATATAAATTAACAAAAATCGTTCCTTGAATTAATGTCGTGTCAGTTTATTTTGACGTGTCGTTTTGACCAATTCAAGATCAATTGACACGTCAAGATAAACTGACACAACATTAATTCGAGAAATAATTTTTCCAAAGAGAGCCGAAACTTCGATATAATAAATGAAGACAACCGCCAAAACTTGAGTATTATCTACATCCTAACTCTTCGTTCTTACAACAGCGTTAGACTCTCATTAGCCTTGTTTTAAATTTCTAATTATTGTTTTTAAGATTGAGATCTTTATTTATATTTTTTATATATTTATGTAATTTCTATATTATATTAGAAAGTAATACAAAAAGTTCAGCAGTAATTTAGAATCTGAATAAAAATTATTTCAATAACTAACCATATTTTTAAAAATAAAAATAATAAAGAATATTTCCATTTTAACATCGTATTGTTAAATATAATATTAACCTTATTGAACTGTTCCATATGTATGATATATATCTAATACTCATTTTTATAAAAGGACCCCACACAAAATTATAGAATTTTGGCCCTCGATAAAATTGTCTCAAATTTATATTATATAGTTCTTTTATATAGTTCTGACTCTGATCAAAAATGCCCACAGGCACAAAGCTTGAAAATGATTTTTTTTTTGTTATAGCCATTTAAAGTTTTATTTTATTAATGCCTTAAAATCAAATTTTTATAATAAATGAAGAGATTTTAGATACCAATATGCTATCCACTCTCACCACTCTCACCACCCTCATCCTCACTCCCCCAACCTCCTTTACTTCATCCTCACCACCCACCTACACCCCCATACACATACGTCCACGCGCGCAATTTTATATCAGGCGCTTCCTCTTCTTTTTATTTTTTTTGTGCATCCCAAACGAGAGGTAGGGGGACTCATGAAAATCAACCCCAAAGGAATGAAACGCCTATCACGTTCACGACGTTTATTCTGGGTAATTTTGAGGACGGGCGAAAAATTAAATCATAAAAATACCATTGATACATACACATACACGCGCCACACGCATGCACGCACGCATAAGCGTAATAAGAAAGATTTTTATTTTCATAATAAAAATAGGCGTGCAGGTGTATGTGTGGGGTTGGGAGGAGAGTGGGGAGTGAGGATGAGGATGGAGAGAGTGGATGGCATATTGTTATCTCAAATCTCTTTATTCATTACAGAAACTTAATTTCAAAGCATAAAATAAACTTTAAACGGCTATAATAAAAAAACTAGTCATTTTCAAACTTTATGCCTATGAATA
Organism: Trachymyrmex septentrionalis; assembly: GCF_001594115.1. NCBI lineage: Eukaryota > Metazoa > Arthropoda > Insecta > Hymenoptera > Formicidae > Trachymyrmex > Trachymyrmex septentrionalis. The sequence continues at coordinate 450,653 of NW_017305779.1, read as the reverse complement.
CTTTTGATTAATGAGTCAAGAACTACAACATACTAAAGTTTCAGCCAATTTCACCAAAAATCCTATGATTTTGTGCAGAATCTTTTCCAATTTAATCCTTTTTTAGTAGTTAAGACATCTTAGTTTAAGTACCCTTACTACACACGTTCGGTCATTCCTGTTCATTCTACATTAATTTTCGTCACCTTTAAAAATATATTAAAATTATTAAATATTTTTACGTATATTTTGACATCTTTAAAGTATTGTACAATTGTACATTCATAACAAATTGTAGATAAATTGTTATAACTAAATATACTTGACAAAATGAGAAAAAATACACTATTCCATACAAAAATGTGAAACTCTAAAATAAAATGTTTGAAAGAAAAATATGGTTCAATATCTTAAAATTGACATTCTAAATTACAAAAAAAAAAGTTCAAATGTGAGCTGTCCAAAAAATTGAGTAATGTGAAAATGTTTTTTTAATATGCATGAATGGCTACAAATTAAAGATATATTGCATTTACATTTTAAACAGTGCATATTATTATTGCTATTGTATTAAAGAAAAACTTATAACTTATTAGGAAAATGTTCTTTATAACATTACAGACAACATAATATATAACATTATCGACATTTAGTACAAGGGTGTCAAAAATCGTGTTTACTAAGAGCTAATATGTTCTAGGGTTAAAATCTTTTTTTAATAATTTGCGAAATATTCCCGCAATATAACCGAGAATTAATTGAAAATGAAGAAAAAAAACTAATTTTTAGTTACAAAAATGTACACTCTGTATACACATTGGGTCATTCGTGATCCAGAAGTGAACTTTGGAATTATGCCAGTTAAAGCATAAATATATTTATATACGCACAAAACTTGTTCTCTAAATGCCAAACTTTTTTTAGGAATAGAAAAAAGACCGGTATTTGACCAAGTGCTCTTAGTATTTCAAAGAAAATAAATGCGCAGAACATGAATGACTCAAAGGTATGTATTAAGGATTAAATCACTTTGTTCAGACTACCTTTACATCCTCAAATATTCTTGCAATTTTGTACATTTTATGCTCTATAATGACTTTAAAATAAATTTAAGTCCTATTTTACCGCTCACATATTTAATTAATTATTTAACTTAAATATGCAAACTAACATAATTATTAAAATGTGCATTATTGTTATACATTTTTAAATATATTTAATGATTTTCCATTCATATAATAATCAAAAAACATCTTAATCTCTTAGCAATTTTTTTATGAGCCACGTGCACGCGAGAATTTAAGAATGCCTACCGCCATTTTGTATGCAAAGGCGCCATCTTGTATTTACTCAACCGGCGTAGAAGTGAATTCAGATCTGTATTTTATTCTTGCATTAAATTGTATTAAAACTTTCTCGCCTAACATTAAACATTCACTTTAAGTTTCAGAAGTGTAGTTCAGTCACAAAAGAACAGATCATATGATTCATATCCGGCTACCGTTTTTAGTTTCAATGCTAATGCGATATTATAGGCGACATAGGGACATACAAATACACTGGTCACACCGGTTTACGATTTAATCTTGACGGTTACGCTCCTATTAAAAACGGAACAATTTTCCTGGAGATTGCGTTTGGAGTTTAGACGTACATTATAACTAAGAATTTTGATTGATTCATTTTCTTATGTATTATGCATTTTGCAAAGGTCTGTGGTTTAACCTTAGGTTTCATTCTATCTTTATTGCTTTTTACATACAGAAAATAGATACGACTAAAATTTACAGCACGTTAGCATTCAATCGAATGTAGCCAGAATGAAACTTACAACGCGTGAAACCTTAATTTCATCCTACGAGAAACAAATAATATAATATAGAAAATAGATTTGGAACGTGGTCATCGTGGTCATTGGAACTCTTTCATCGTATAAAAGCGCCGCGAGGCTCCATTGAAAACGGAGCAATTCTTCCGAAAGCTATTTTAATCCATCGTGAGAAGCGAATAGCGTAGGGAAAATTTTGAAGCGTGATCTTCTCAATACGTCGAAAACGCGCCACGAGATTCTATCTATACAATCGCCATGCGCCTGCGGCAACGCGCCTGAAATTTCGCAATCCACGATCGAAAGATATATCGAGAGACGGGGCAGATACGTGTGATCGAAAATAAATTACGCCGCGCCTTGCCGACGTAATGGCGCCGGCACGACACGGCGTGGCGTGGCGTGGCGTTGCTGGGTAAAAGGCGATCTTTCAGATTGTAGGAAAATCTCGCAAAATTGAGAAGGAAAAAAAATTACCCCATCGTTCCTGCCGCCGCCACCAGGGCCGCCGCTGCCTCCACGGCCACCCGAAAAACGAGTACCGCCTTTTCGGCCACGACCTCCACCGCCTCGACCGCCGCCGCCGCCGCCGCTGCCGCTGCCGCCTCCACCGCCGCTGACTCCGCCGCCTCCGCCGCCTCCGCTGCCTCCACCGGCTTGGTTCCGATCACGCATATTCTCGCTGTTGTTTTCAACTGGCGCATTCCCTCCTTCAGACTTCACGTTCGGAGTCTCCGTTCCGGCCATCGAAGCGCCGTATCTCGTACACCACAAGCGAAACCTCCTACTCCTCTCTCGATTGAAGCTGCTTCACCACACGTACGCACGAGCCGACTGCGCACAACCGCGCACTATGGCGTCCAACGACGAGAAGAGAGCCGTTGCGAGGAGTCGTGGCAATTAAACATGGCAATTTCCCCTTCGCCGGTTGCGACGCAATGCATTGTGGGAGATGCAACGGCAGGATTGGTTGGACATCGACTGTGCCGCGCGGCGATTGGTGGGGTGATTGAACTAGCAGATCTGCCAACTTTTTCTATAGTATATGTTGCTGACTAGGGACTTTGTGCTATAGTCGCATTCAGCAGATCGGCAGACTCAACTGTTGCCGGGTGATTCCGTGAGCGCTCGCTGCTATTGGTGTATTCCTTTAGATCATCCAATAGCAGCGCAACAATTGAGGCTGCTGCAGGCGACTGATTTCTCATTCGTATTCCCCATTTCCTCATGAGATTATGCTGTAATAAAAAAAAAGATATTAAAAAAATGGAAGATTATATATACAGAGTGTCTCATTTTAATTGCTCGAGATAATATCTCGAAAAATACATAAAATATGAAAAAATATTTTAAATGAAAATGGAATTGTTTCAAAGAGGACGTATTTTAGTCATGTTGGTTTTTTTTCTATAGGTGGAGACGCTAAAAAGACATAAAGATCATCTTGTCTACTTTTTTAAATGAAATTATGTAATTTTTTAATAAAATTTAATTCTTCTAGTTATTTTGCATATAAAAGTATAATTAATGTAGCGAGATCATATAAGACTAATAGTTTACTATAGAAATATTTTATATCTACTAGAGATATAATAGAGATATTTATCTACTTTATTCTGGCATATCTTGACACGAAATATTAAATATCTCATAAACTATTAATTTTTTTATAATACAACTTTAATATTCTTATGAACAAATAATGAGATGAATCAATTAATGTAAAGAGAAAATACAGTTGTTTATATTATAAAAAATTATTTGACCACATATTTATGAACAAAATAATAAAATGAATCAAATAGTATAAAAAATATATATATGTACTTTATAAAAAAGATATTTAATTTTTATAAAATACTTGTATATTTTCTTTATACTAATTGATTCATCTCATTATTCTGTTCATAAAAGTACAATTATTAAAAAATTAATAGTTTACGATATATTTAATATTTTATAGTAATATGTGCCAGAATAAAATACAAAATTATTACTTGATTATTGGTTTTTTAATATCTTTACGTTAATACTTTATATGCAGAATAATTAGAGAAATCATATTATATAAAAAAAAAATCATGCATTAAACGCAATTGTATGAATAATTGCATTTGAAAAAGAGGTGACCTTTATATCTTTTTGGCTTCTATATCTTTTGGTTTCTATATAATTAAAAAAAAAACAACATAAAAACATTTTTTCGTATCTTACGTGTTTTAAAATATTTATATAGAGCAATTAAAATAGGACATTTAATATACAGAATAAGATACTTAAATTGAAACACTTATAGCGAATTCAGTTGGATACATATTAAAATTGCCTTACACAAATTAAAAATATAATATATATTTAATATAAATGTAAAAATGAATTAGACTATGAAATCCTCAATACATTTCATTGTGCTATTAAGTAAAATCTGTATTTTATACTTAGTTCGAATATTTGTACTTTACTTTTACACAGATTAAATCAGTACAACAACTTTAATATGCACTAGTGTATCCAACCAAATTTACTATTAAAAATCTTGAAAAAAAAAGATTTTAGGAAAAAATGTTCCAGATAAAAGTTGTGTTGTATAAAGGAGGATAAATAATGGTAAATCGAATTTTCAAAATCGATTTTTTTAAGATTACAAAAAGTCATCTCTATTTTTTAAATGGAATTATATAATTCTTTTAATATAATAATATATTCTTCTAATTGTTCTGTATATAAAAATATTAAGATAAAGGTATCAAAAACTCAAAAATTCAAGAGCTGTTTTATTTGTACTTCATTTTGATGTGCACATTTTGATGTAAAATATAAAATATTTCGATTGTAAACACTATTTTTTGATGATTACATAATACCTTAATACTTTTATGCATAAAATAATATGAAATGAATCAATTGGTATAAAGAAGACATATAGGTGTTTTTCAAAAAGGATCTGTGTATTATATATTGCAAATTACATAATTTCTTTATAAGCAACTATGCGTTTTCTTTATATCAATTGATTTATCTCATTATTCTATGCATAAAAGTATTCAAGTATAACAGTTGTACATAATGGAAGCTTTCCAGCAAGAGACACAAATTGACACAAGAGTCATTCTGTTCTTGTTCAATAATCAATAAGAAACAAAGACGGAATGACTCTTGTGTCGATTTGTGCCTCTGCTTGAAAGCTCCCATATATGATTATTAAACAATCAATACAGTTTAAGATATATTTTATACTTTATTCTGGTACATTTTGACATGAAATATAAAATATCTTGTAAAATATTTATTTTTTATCTCTCTCTCTCTCTCTCTCTCTCTCTCTCTCTCTCTCTCTCTTTCTCTCTCGTCGGTTCTTCATGACTGAAATCTCCAATTATGCAACCACTTAGCAGCGTATAAATTGTTTCCATCGGTTTCTGTCCATGGCTATCCTCATCATACTGGAAAAGTTATTTTCTTTTAGTTGATCTGTCCATTTAGTTGAGAATGGGCCTCGTGCTCTTTTTTCTTTAGTATTGCCAATGATTATCAATTTTTCAAGACTGTCTTCGCGTCTAGTTATGTGGTTGAAGTGGAATATAGTATGCGTTTGTAGCATACACTGGATATTCGATCTTTTATTCCAAGCTCCGAAAAGATGAATACGTCATTGGTACATCTGACGGACCATGAAATCCGTAGCATTCGCCCAACACCACATTTCAAACGCGTTGATCCTTTCTCTCTCTTGCTCGAATAGTCGTAATAAGTCCCCACTTCGCAGAAAAATATAGGAAAGATCAAGGCAGATTTCTGTCCTGCCAGAGACTCTCTGATCCCTCCAGATGCTCTCAAGTTTACAGTCATCGACATCTTTGGCCATTCTTTGTTTAATCTCAGAAATGCAGCTTGCATCTTTGCATAATATTATTCACTTCAGATAGATGAAATCGTCTACAATGCTCTGCCTTGGATTCTAGAGATTCGAGAATTTTTCTGCTCAATTCCCGATTTTTTAGTAACTCTACTTCAATACTTTTATATATAGAATAATTAGAGAAACGTATTAAGTTAAAAAAAATTATATAATTCCATTAAAAATAACAGTGAAGATCTTTTTGTAATCTTAAAAAATTAATTTTTTCAAAAATTTACAATAATTTCATTATCATTATTCTTTCTTGAGACAATACAACTTTCGTCTGAAACATTTTTTTTTGAAATGTTTTTTTAAATACTTTATTCTACGTATACAGAGTGTGTCCAAAGTATATGCTAAAAGATTTTAAAAGTGATTTCTCACACAAATTCAAGACGAAAACTTCGTATGACCAATCTAAAACAACTTAGTTTTAAAGATATATGATTTCAAAGTTAAAAAAAAAGCGTGTTTTCCAAAAATTTCGGAAACCATTCGGAATATATTTATATATTTTAATTAAATTTTGTAAGTCTCTTTAATATTTTCGATAAAATGAGTCATTTCCAACAAAAAATAAATTTAAATTTGTTATACATTGCAAAATTTTATTTGATTAAAAGATAATGATCTCAGAAATGGCATATTCTATCGATAATCTTTTTTCTGCCGATTTATCCTATTTATTATAAAAAAAATTTCAAACATAAGAAAACTTAGTGAAATTTCAATTCTTTTCGTAAATAAGCGTATTCGCTTATCCTTGAATCCGTCCTAGATTAAATAAAAAAAATAGTTTCAAAAGATGAGATGCGTCATGCCTTTTAAACGAAGTTTCATCAAAATAACCCGAATGAATTTTGAAATTTTTTTTCAACTTGATACCATATATCTTCGAAACTAAGCCATTTCATTGATATCAACATATAGTCAAACTTCATATAAAATTTTCATCCCGAATTTGTGTGTGTGTGTGTGTGTGTCTGTGTGTGTGTGTGAGACGAGAGATTCATTCCTTAAAATCTTTTAACATTACTTAGGACATCCTGTATATACATATATTATTCATAGTATTATATTTTTTCATGTACGTACTATATAATAGGATAAAAATTAAATGTAGTTAATTTATACAAATAATATTTACCTAATTAAGAAAACATATTTTCCAAAATATAATATGCACATTTTATAAAAAAAGATATCTTCATTTCTTAAAATCCACTACGATATATTATATTGAAAAAATGTATTAAGTTTTAATAAATATTTGCGTGTTTAAATAATGTTAACTAAATATTTACTAAATATAAACATATTTATTTAATACAAAAATCATTAATTTATGATTTAAGTATTATTTTTTAATTGATAAATATTAATTTATTGTAAATAAACGTTTAGTTAATACAATTTAAACAAATATTTATTAAAATTTAGTAAATTTTTTTAACATATTACGGCACAGTCAAAGTGCTAAGTTTGTTGATAAATGCATACATTGATTACAGCAAACTATAGTAACTGTATACGTTACTCACAATCAGTCAACACTTTGTCTGTGACATATATACACCATTATAAAAATCATTATTAATTATACATATATTCGAAGTATGTACAGTATAACATAGAAGAATAAAAAAATTACTGCTCGTAATACCGTACTGCGGAAAATTATGTGTAAAAACTAATTTGCTGAAAACTTTGGTAACTTGAGAAGCTTGAGCTCAAGTTTATTGCAACTTTAAGAACTTACGGCATACACATCAATCAACGTAGGACGTGGGTACCCAGCGTGAACTTCGATAAGTATGCTGACACGCGTTCCTCGGAGTCGTCGCTATCAGTCGATGATAGGTGTGACCTAATGTTTCCGACCTGTCACCTAAATCACCGGAGGTTCGGCCGTGAACGGAAGCGCGATCCGATCTCACAATCTGTGCAGAGAAGCACGCGCGGGCTAAGCGTTATAATAAATTCTCGAGTGGTCGTCGGATATTCGTATCGCGATTCAAGTGGCGAATTAGAGTATCGTAGCTTGGACGATCTAGGACGATCGGTAACAACGCCGCGCTCGTCAGCTGATCATTAGGGCCGGTATGCTCTTGCGAGGATCATGTTGTTGCCATGACATACACGTAACAATTAGGACGACTCTCTGGAGAGAAGTAGATCGCTCGTCCCAGCCTCATTTACTGCTATGATTTTGGAAACTATCAGTATATAACATCATATAGTGCGCAATAAAATCTACTTTAGAGCAAATGTAGACTCTGCACGTAGGAGTTTACTTTCAGGAGGCCCGTAAATAAAAGTGGAGACAGACGAGATCGATAGACCACCAACAATAAGACTGTGTAATGGTTCTTTTCCAAGCAAAACAACAAGTTACAATAACGTAAAAATAACATTAAAAGAATCGTAACTGATCGAAAAGTGATTTTTAATAGTCATTTTGGAGTTATTCGGACGCCATTTTGATGTCATGATGATTTTTTGCTCCGCTTGGGTTTCCATTTTAATTTTAAATTATGATTGATGGAAGCGGGTATTTTAATTCATCCCAACGACTTACAAAATCCTTCAAGAACTGATTTTATAATGCTGAATTGTCATTATATTTTCTTGTTAAATTAAAAATATTTAAAAAATTCATTTCAACTTTAATGGTTTTTGTGTCATGGATTGCCTCTTAATTTATGCAAATTCGATCGTCAACCATATTAAACTTCCGTCCGTCAAACAATTTTTAAAGAGCCTTAAAACATCTATTCACACGCTGTGATGCGAAAATGTTAAAACTCCACGATTAAAAAATTGGCTTCATTACGGAACATAATTAAAAGATGATAATATATAGGACATCAAAAGAGGGAAAAGACAGAATGCGCGTTAAAGTCTTGCTTGCTCGCGACATACATATACGTAGTGTCCCAGATCTATCGGGTAATATTTTGAAGACTTCCCATTTGTTTGGGAAAAAAACCTCTTTTTAAAATAATTATTAAAATATCTTTTAAAAATAGGCTACAAGCGTTTGAGAATAAATTCACTTTTTATGAATTAAACATAATTAAATGAAATTTAATCCGCTTAATTTAATTTAGAAAATATTTCCTAATTCAATGTTTTAAGCTTTTAATTCTGAATCAACTTTTAACATTTTAAATTCAGTTATATATTTTCCTACTTTTTCTCTTTAAAATATTTAAATATTTTCAGAATTTTTACGTAAAGTTTCAATGTTTTTTTTTTTTCGAACTTATCCCTAAAACTCGACGTTTCAAACGAATATAATGATAATATACACAATCAAGTAACTTCTCTTGCATTTTTCTTTCCTGTAAACGCAATAAATGCATTTTCTGATAAAAATGCGGGAGTCGTTCTCGCGAAATTATATCTCGTCTCGAGAAATTGACATCAGTGTGTCAATGAGTTTCGATCGCTGCTAAAATATCACACGGTGGCTTCGGGACATCCCGTAGAAGAAGCAAGGCGGGACAGGCAGAAGCGTAAACAAGGAGAATGCATCGCGGGGGTGGCACGACGGGGTACGAGGGCGAGGGGTTGTACCCGTCGCTCATGCGCGCCTGGAACCCCGCCCTGTCGCTTCGGACCACGGCCTGTCCTGTCGAGGACTCCTCGCCGAGGTGGTCGAATAGTCACGCTTTAACCCGCGATCCGCGAGGCGGACGGCATTCGCCAGGAACGCCGCTGGTGCTCGTACGTGCGTGAGGAGGAGGAGGAGGAGGAGGCCCCGCGAACATCTGTCCTGGTCCCCCGGTCCGTTGCGCCTTCATCGCGACACCATTCTTCTTCTAAGATCGTAGGATCAACAGGATCATCGTGATCCAGTCGTGGTGCGACCGGTGTATGTGTGCGTGTGTATGTGTGTGTGTTCTATGTATTCAGGAAGGATCGACAGCGGCGGATCGATTATTGGTACCACGACGAGGAGTCGCGCGTGCGACGGGAATTTCGGGATCGCGGCACAACCGATGTCGATGCCAAGAATTCGGCAACCAGTTGCGGATATGAGCTGGTGTTAAGGCAGACCCGTTCAGTGTTACCGCGAATGATACTTCGGCGCAGGAGCCAGGTGGGACGACAGGTAGATCGCGTTAAGACGCTATCAGGAGGCTCACCGGCGGAGGCTCGCACGGATCTCGAATCTCCAAGAGTGCGCCAAGTATTTTATTCTTACGGTAGAGACACACACACCTCGGTGGATCGATCTGGAGCGCGTGGCAAATCGTCAAGTGTCTCGACCGTTGTTGATTGCGAATGCCTGACGATAGTAATAGCCAACATCTCGGATGAAAAGCGCCTTCTTTAGCGAAGAAAATGTTGACAATTGTGGCTTCCTTTAGCATAATTTACTCAGTCAGTCTTAAAGCTGGTGAATCATTAGGTAGAGGATAGAAACAATCGTGTCACGTCGATCTGCTTGTCATGTAAGTTTAACATACGCGATATCGAATTCCTTTGACTCGATATCCGTCGTTCAAATATCACAACGTGCGCCTTACCGATATATATAAAAAAAAAGAAAAAAAAACTTAATAAACGAAAACGAACGACAGGCCTAACTTGGGATCAACAGATTAACAATTTCGAAAATAGCACGCGACTTTTCTAACGCGTGTGAGGATCACCAGCCTTCTCGACGATTTTTCATATATGTGCGCGGGGCTGCTACGCGCGCGCATTATCGAAATGCACGATTTCCTGCAAAACGGCAGCAGCTGAAAGGTCGTGATCGATCGACTCAATTTGATAACCCAAAGGAACCTTAAAGTGTGCAAGGTCGTTATGTATAGTGATAAAGCAGGGACTTTCCACGGCTGAAAAGTCAAGGGGGTGAATCAAGGAGAGATACCGTAGTACGTGGCCTATCTACACACGATGCCGAAATTTACAAGTGCCCACTCGAGTAACTTGAGAAGATGCTGACGCGGCGGTAATCAAATTCATTCGAATCCTGTTTCGCGTAATGTCGAGCCAAGGCCATCGCGAGATAGCGTGCTTGGAACTTTGCGAAGCGCGCAGCATCGATCGCAAGATCTTCATGATGCCCCTCGGGATTTCGAAAGGAGATCCGCGACGACAGAACGTAAATCAGTGAAACAATAACACGAGATAACCGTCGATTGAGAGTAAGAATAACGCAAGTTGCACCTTCGGCGTAAATTATATCCTAATTTTTTGTATCGAGCAACTCATATCGTTCGATGAAATCCCCATCGGTCTACATAGTTACCTGACGATTATACATCGAATTTCGAAACGCAAACGAGTTAGGAAACGGCCTTGCTCAATGCTTCCTAGCGAAAGACGGAATCGCAATCAAGTTGATCACTTGATCTCTGATACCCTGCCGGACAGATCGTCCACGCGGAAACCGATGATCAATGCATGTCTGCTCGACAGTTGATCCTGGAGGATCAATAACCCCTTTCCCTCCCCTAATAAGTCACGTCTAACGAAGCGATGATCGGTCTGTAGATCGGCGCGCTCGATGAATCGTCGCAGAATCGAGCATCGAGCAGCAGCCAGCACCACCCGAAGAAGAAGAAGAAGAAGAAGAAGAAGAAGCCGTAGAAGGAGCTTAGCCGCGTAGCGTCGTCTCGATTACGAGAGAGCCGTCCCGGGTGATGCGCGGAAGCAGCTCCGAACTCCTGCTGGAGGCGAGCTGCAGCCAGTGCCAGAGCGATTACGATCGGGGACATCAAGGTCGGGACAGCGGCGGCGGCGAGCACGACTTCCACGAGCGGGAGCTACGTCGTCGCAAGCTGTTGGAGCTCGGGTTCGGCGCGTCGCGGCGCCGACCGCCACGGCGTACCTGCCGTCAGCGGTTTAATTTCTACGCAACATCGGCGCTGGCCTTCGTCGCCACTTCAGGCGGCGCGGCACTCCTCTTCCTGGTGCCGCTCTACGTCGACCCGGCCATCAGCACCTTAGCGGCGGACTTCTCGCCGGAGCCGGTGATCTGCACAACCTCGCGGCGCGAGGACCTTGCTGGTCTCTTCAACTGCACATGGAGCTCGTGCCGCGAGGGATGTACCAGTGATGTGTACAGTTGCACCCACATATACGTCACGTACACGCCGTGGAGTAACACCAGTATGAAGAACGACACCGGCGGTAGAAACATCACCGCGAATACCACGACTGATCTGGGCACCGTCACTGCCGGTAGGATCACTAAGCCGCAGTGTTCCCTAGCGTTTTCCTATTTTTTTCATATTTTTCGTATAAGCTAATGTAATTGCGAGAATGATAATTGGCGATAAAATAAATTGGACGTTAAATCGGATTGGCAAAAAGAGAGCTGAAGTAGTAGAGAAAGAGGTAGGAAGATTAAAGTACGAGATAGAAAATCTGAAATACCATACTATAATTTTTGTTTCGAAACATAACATTGTTGAACGTGAAATAGTCTATACGATTTATGTCACCGTCCCGAACGTAAAATTCAAGACATAACGGACGGAATCTATTGTATAAAATTCGAAAAGGGGTAATGGATATCGCTACTTCTTTCTCTATTGCTATTTGACTATAAAATAGAATGTACCGCCTGGGAAATCGAAGTGAAATTGGAATACATTTCGATTTGGTAGATCAACGTTGCGGATTGCATGCGTGCTTGGCAAGCACAAAAATTCAAATCTCTCCGGCGCTAATCTCCGCTGTAAAATATCTTTTTGTCGAGCAGTGTCCTCTCCGGGGGATGTCGAGGCGGTGCTGCTGGTGAACATCAAGGGTTGCGGATATCCGCCGGTAGTCGATTGCAAGAACTTCACCCGCGAGTTGGGTTACGAAGGTGCGAAGTTTCCTTGCCATTATAGCCGGGTGAACGGTAGCATAGTGATGGCGAACTATAATCGCGAGGCACAGGTCGCTACCATCATGCACTTCTTCGCGGCGCCTTTCGTAGTGACTCTCGCGACCAGCGTCGCGCTGTGTGTGATGCACTGTGACTGCAGGTGCACGCCACCACCGCGACATCCGCCGCGCGGCATGAGAAGATCCAGGGGCAACGACCTCAGGTAATTAGTTTCCACCAAAGTATAAAGCCAGAAAACACACACACGTTCGTATACCTGGACAATTTTCTTTCGACGGACGTACGGATTGTCATTAGCTTAGCTAACCATATATCCATAATACACACGTTTTGTGCTGAATGAGTTTAAAGTTTTGCCCTTGTTAGTTGAATGGAACGTACATAGAATAGAGTAGAGTAGAGTAGAGTTGTCACATGGAATAAAAGTGTTTTATTATTGTAAATAATTGTTCAAACGCCCTAACAAACACGTCGAAAATCCGCGCGCACTGATATTGATGGAGTTAACAATATGGAGTTAACAATACTCATAATAATGACAAGTCACACACAAAGCTGGTAAATTAGTGTTAATACAGCAATTATTATTGTAATATTACAGCTGCTGCATGAGTATAAAAAATCGATAACGAGTTAGAAGTGTGCCAGAAGTCATCCGATTTAGAAGGTGTATTTGACGAGGCAAATAAACTTTCTAAACTGTACATAAGACAAAGATGACTTAACAATGATGTTACTACCACCGTACTTACTGTCGTCGTGAAACGATGCTAAACTCTTTTGGCTGCAAATACTGCCTTAGAAGGTATCTCAAAGATCATTTTTCAAGAATTGATTGGTGTAATCTTATCAATCTTCGTGTTCCGTTGTGCATAAATATTTATTGATATGATCGTGTTATCAGACTAAACAATCTTTTCTTCATTCTATATTTATATATTTAAAAAAATAGCAAATAACTTTTTTTAATTCGCGTTACATAATATCAAAAATTTTACGAAAATGTTATCGTAGTCAACTTCACTCGAGAGATCGTTTTCATTAAAATTTGCAATATTAGACTCCAATTAATACACAGAAGAGTTTTTCTTTCAAAATTATTTTGTAAAAATTCATACTCAGTTGTGTCGTTGGCACGCGAAAGCAAAATAGAGATTACGATCTTTGTATAACAATTAGAATAATTGTTTATCGAGAAATTTTTTAAATCCGCTTTGACGCTTCTTCGCTTTCGCAGTATCGTCATTTAATTTAGACATTTATATTGACTTACGTTGCTGATATTTTCCGAAAAAGCTTGTTACTGCATGCAATTCATAGTACTTCACTGTAAAATGATATAGACCAACGTTTCTCTTCTAACTCATTATAATTTATATGTAAAACGCTTTGCCGCAAATACTAGTGCTTTTAATACACGACGGAACACGGAGCGCTGCCTTAGGAATAGAAATACACATTTATCATATTATTACAGAAAAGAGCGAATTGCAGAAACGGAAATCGGATATCGATTCATCATCTCTCTCTCGTAATCTCCGCTAATTAGCTCCAAAAGGCGCATTCATCTCATTAAACGAGTGCGCTGCCAAAAGCCGTGACGGCGCTCTCCGTGCAACGCAATGAACATGTAAAAAGAGATCTCTAATTGTCGATCGGATGCCGTAAGTAATTCCGTGCACTCGGAGTAATCGACAGCTCTCTCTCTTTCTCTCTCCCTCTCTCTCTCTCTCTCTCTCTCTCTCTTCCTCACGAACATTGATATGTTGCGTGAACAAGCATTGAGCAGCGCGTAACTCGTGTAACTCGCGTAATCTGCCAATTCTTCCGAATGTCTTTTCTCCTCTCTCCTTAATTTTCCTTCTTAATTAAGTCGTTGAGCGAAACGAATCATATATATTATGTAAGTTACATTTTTCTCATTAAAGTAAGAGGTTTTATAAAAGTGCCTCATGTAAAATCCTGTTAATATATTATAGCAATTTTTCTAGGTGAACAGGACTGCCTAAAGTACTTGAATAGAATATCTCAACAAAACAACTTGAAAGAAAAATACTAAAAATTCAGAGTCACGTCAGAATTATCGACTGTCATACTGCCTAAAATATACGACTTACAATTATTGACTTATCGAATCTGTCGATCACTATTTCGCTCAACTGCTAAATTTTCGCTATCGCATGCCCCTTGCACAGATCAACGCTATATTAAGAGAAATAAAAGGGACCAGACTGTTGAACCAAAAAAAATCACATGTCATCAAGAAGCTAATGTATTATAATAACAGCCTGTACAAGACAGCAAAAACGAAAAAAATTATATGTATTGTTATTTCTAAATGTATTCTCATCTCTCATGCGTACTTTGTACACACCGAAGAATCGTTGGAAATGGACTTATCGAGTTTTGCGCTACGACTCTACGAGGGTAAGATATTAAATCCACGTTCAAGTAACGGCAAATGTAAGAAGTTGATGTGCGATTGAAGCCAAAAATCGTTTCTACTGTGAAAGTATCGCAATTCAACGAGACGCATCTCGAGGGCTCATTCCCTCTCCAAAAGCTACCTTGTTATCTTTCTACTTTCGACCGTTTGTCATTTCCACGACGATGATATTAGAAGAGGAGGATCGGGGGTGGCAAGGATGACAGCTAGCAAATGGCAGCCTCGGCTGTCATACATCAAATTTGGAATAACCGACGACCCTGGCCGTGTTGTATTTCTTTCTTTCTTCTATTTCCCTCTCTCTCTCTCTCTCTCTCTCTTCGTTTCTCTTCTTTTTATGTCTCTTCTTTTTCACTTTTCTTCGCAAAGTTGTGTGCTACTGAACGTATCGTGTGCATTTCCACCGCAAACGGTATTTCCGTTGTCAGAATTTCTCGCTTTTATCTCGCCAAGCCACGAGAGTTGTCGCACAAATCGTTGTAATCCGTAATATGTAATTATGTTTGCCTGGACACTGGATTTTAGGATTATCTCGGTAATCGCATTCTATCTGAATAAAACTGGCGTGTATCATTTCCCTGCAGTTCATGCATTCGAATTTTCGTATTTTAACAACGACTTTCAAATTGTCACCGTCGATTCTCGTTAAGTAGTACAAGTAAAGATAAGATCATCATGGAATTTATATAAAGATTATAAAGATTGAAAAGAGACAAAAGTACGAAATAAAATGTTGTGAAAAATTGTCAAGTCGTATGGTATTCCTGCATCCCACGGGATATTTATAGAACCGATCTGAAACGATCTATTAAATCGACGATTTTGCATGTCACGCTGTTTGATCTCCGTTCAACGATACCCTCGAAAATTTGTCGTGCACGCTAGAGAAAAGACGTGATACACGATACCGCTGTCGTGTTACTGTTACTAGAGATCACGTTTCGTATCAAAAAGGAGAGCAAAGATGAAGTACGGCAAATTCCGTTATCGTATCCTTCTTCTTCAGAATTTCCACTAGACAGACGGATAAGCCGGTCGTGCTATGAAATACGAGAAATTCTTCTTAAATGCAAAAAATTCACTCAAATACAGATCGCGCAGTGCTATTATCATGTTAACGATTACAGCAAACTTTTCGCTCTCGCTTCACCGTATATATATTATGCGAGATAAATGGACTCGTAATCGCGATAAGGAACACTTCCATTTCCCGTGAAAAGGAGTTGCTTCCGCGGAAAAAGAGAAAGAAGAAGAAGAAGAAGAGTTAGCTCTCTCAAATTTATGTCACGCAAAGTACATCTTGTAAAATAATCGGTATATTTGACGGTCTGTTTTTCTGAGAATCTTTGAGAATCACAGAGAATCGAGCTTCTGGAGAGAATGGAAGAGTAGTAGGTATACTTAAGCGTACTCATTAACTTGCGACCACGGCGAGATGACATCGTATATAAGTGGATGAAAGAGATAAAAAAAAAATCCTCTCGAACTTTTAATTGAAACAGCCCTCCAAAAGAGCCGTAGCTTCGTGTCAACACGTGAATAAGAGAATGTCCCGGAAACTCGTTTTACGGCGCGGCTGAAGTTTCCGTGGCTATTAGCGCGAAAATGAATGAGATTTTAAACTGGCACATCGGAGGTAGCCTCTTTGAACATACTGAGGATAGTTAGTCGAGAAAAATGTCGCGCAAAAGTTAACGTCATTTGTATCTTTCTTTACTCAATGACATTTATGACTGGCCTCCTCCCACAGTTGGATCTTGGCCAAAAACTTACAAAAGGATATACTTATATACTTTTGCTGACGGGTTAATTTACAAGTAACTACCATTCATCCAGCTGCTTGAAAAATTCTAAAGGTATTTTTACCTTTTACATGAAACTGTTTAAAATTGTCATTTCTTATTTTTAAATATATTTTTCTTACAGAAATCCAATTTAATATTAAAAATTACTTATTTTGTGTATTAAAAACACTGAAGTGCTTTTAATATTTAAAATAAATAATTAATCACTACCTTTCAGTATTCAATTTTTAAGCACGAATGATTTATTCAACTGGAATGTTTCTGATGTGATGACGAAAGATATAATTGATGTCAGAGATGTATTGAATAAAAATTTCTAAGAAAGTTTCAGAAAAAAATACAAATCGATTACTTTTATTTATTTATTTCGAATTATAAAATTTTACGCTAAATTCTTAACATGATGTGATAATGTTTTGCATACATTTTACATGTAAAATATAAATAATACATTTAACAAAATAATGAATTAAAGCACATTGTTTTACATTTCCCCCATTCCGTAATACTTATAATTGGATCAACATTCGCGCCAATTAGTTTGAAAAGTTGTAACTTCATTTATATTCTGGTTATTCTATAAGAGCGTACTTAGGATATAGGAAGAATAAACGTTGGAATTTCCAATTATGGGCAAATTGCATGGCTTCTACCGACGCGTGGTGGTTAATTTGACGTTTGAGCAATGCCGCTCGGTATGTTTCGGACGCATGAAGTTACGGCTGATTTACTTCGCAAAACGACTGAGCGAGAACTGTCGCAAAAAAATTGGCAGTGATCGAGAGACGATAAATAAATAGAGTAGAGGTAGATCGTTCACTGTCTCACGCAATACAGTTGTTTGCAATTGCATTTGTCCTGCATTTCGTGAGAGGCACGTGCCGTTAGCTTTATAATTAAATATTTATTTAATTCGAAGAGCTGGTAACAATTGTTTACGATCCTCGCGTGTACGCATGATAACTTTGAGCGCTGACGTGTCTAAAGAATAATTCATAATCGATGACAACATCGAAAAAATATATTTTTATTGCACGCAAGAACACTCGTGAAACATAATCTTTCTTTTATAAAATTGACCACACGAACGATTTAATCTGGTTATAATAATTTAAATCGTGAAAAGAAAGAGAACTTTTATCTTGGGCATTCATCAGAAACATAAAGCGTTCTTTGCAAACCGCATTCCGATATATTACAATTATTGCATCTTTTTGTTTCGATACTTGTGTACAAGTTTCATTTATCGTTTTTTTTTTTCTTATAAACAATCTCGTATTTTGTTGCCTTACATTGTCATAATAATTTGTGCGCTACATAATTTCTTGGGCACTCGATTATAAACGCATGTATGGCGCGCAATTCATCTGTAAAATTGCACATGGGTACACATGATTTTACAGCCAGTGTACGATCAGACAGAGCTTAAGGGAGCCTGACTTTACCAACGCACACGCAAAATACAGTTGCAATACCAGTGCTTAATTGCTTCGTGCACACGGCATATAACTGCCTCTGCCTCCAAAACGTGGAGGCGTTTGCGGTAACGGCGATACATCGAAGGAAGATTAACTCTATGGAGCTTAGCGTGCAACGAGTTTACCTGACGGAGAAGGATAACGGAAACTGAAAGGGATATTAATTCTGAGGCATTTCTGATGCCGTTAGAATTCTAAACGTAATGTTAACTTTTAAAATAGTGTTCTTTAAGAATTACCACACTTTAAAATAGATATCAAAGAATTGAATAATATTCTTATTTGGTACGTTCTAATTACAAAATAAATGTGATTAAGAGGATTAAAGTGATCAAATCCTCTCGAGAATTTGAAGAAAAAACAGAATTCTTAAATGAAACAGAAATTTGATCGTATATAAAAAAGATTCTTTAATTATATAAAGGGAAAACATAAATATCTTAAAGTGGTATTTACAATCCATTCTTATTTTAAAATTGTCTTAAATAATGTCTTAAGACGCTAATGCAGCTCTCTGATCGGTTTATGACATCTTAAAACTGTCTTAAGACAGTCTCAAATATAAATATCAATTATGAACTATCGGTCTGTAAAAACAAATCGCTTTTACATCATTGGAATGTAATATAAAATTCATACCTCGAGTTTCATCCGTTTGTTCCATTAGAATCAACATAATGGAGTAGTAGAAGAAAAAAATAGGATTCTAGATGGAGCAAACACTTGAGACATCATTATATATAAAAAAGACATTATAAGAAGAAAATATATAAATATCTTAATGTATATATACAAATTTCTCGTCACCAGAATGCAACATAAAATAGATCTCAATTTTTACACGTTTGTTCTGTTAAGATCGACATAATGGAGTATTCTGTATTTCTACTTTCCTCCACATTGTTGCCTGTACTAATATTTCGTTAACTCGTCAAACGAGTTACCCGCAGGAGCCTTTTCGTCAGGTAGAACTTTCTAAGGAATTGTATGCTTCCAAGGAATATTGCAACAGTATCTCATGCACTATTCGCCGTCCTCACAATGGATCCGTTCGGGATTCCTACATTATTGACTATTTATTCAATCTTATGTTCGTGCTCGACACGTCCATTTATTCCCATCTCGCGGAATTATGGTTTCGATCAAACTAAATCAGTTCAATGCGTCGAGGTCGCGCGTTACACATACAAGTACATCTTTTACATGCTCGTACGCATATACGTCACACGATCTTACGATATCGCACACATCTACTACATAGTGGCAGGCGCCACTGCTCGGTACGATCGGTGCAGAAGTGGTTATCTAGCTCGCCATTAGGCACGATTGTAGTTTAATTGCTTTTGACGTACGTTCCGACCGTGGAGCCACTCCAGTTCTTTTATAAAAGTAAAGTCAAATCTCCACGGCACCGAGCGCGAACGGAATCACGAGAAATATCAAAGGCTTTTATGAGATTTTGCGTTTTGAATTATGATTAAAAGAGTTAAAGGAGGAGATGAAAGTTGAAGTGAGATTAATGTCTTAAACTGATAAGCGAAGTTAAAAATATTTTTATGACCGTCGTGATAATCCCCTTTTACAAAGTTTGGTAATTAACGTAAAGACAAATTGCATTTTATTACAATATTTATGTGAACAGCATTATTATTTGAATAGAAGTTACTTCTTCAGGAAGGAATCATCAAAAATTGTGTGGGAATTTCGTACAGCACACCGCAGTAATCAAAGATCTAAAGTTAAGGAGCAAAGTTGAGATGTTAGATATTCCTTGATAATACCTCTTAAGAAATTTTGAGAATTCATAACTTAGCAGCTCTGAAAAATTATCTATTGAAACTCCCGCATCAATTTCCTTCATATTATTCGAAACGGTGCCAACGTTGTTGTTGTTTACCGCTTCGCGATGTCGCACTGAAAGTTTGCTGCCGTCTGATGCGCAATGAGGAAAAGTCGCTATGTTAGAAACAATATGGAGACTGAAATGCAGGTCATGGCGCGCCTCTTTGGAGTGCATTTCATGTATACCTTCATTGAACAAACTGAACTTTTCACGAAAAGAATTTGATTTAATTATCTATACTTTGACTATTATTTATGATATAACCATACAAAGCTTGCCCGAGATGAAAATAAATTAAAAAAGCGTGAACTATGTTCACAATAGGGTGCACAGGACAACAATGCAATCAATAGTGCGATTTTCTGTCAATATAACTGAAATCGATGCATAGTAATTTAACTAGGCAACGAAACCATGCGTAACACATGTAACAATTATTGACGGTGTATTCTGTGAATACTACTATCTCCATTTAAACTGCAGTTATTCAGCGACGATGTTGACGTTAATCACCATCGATTGACATTTCTATGAAGAGCTACCATACTAAAGAGTTTTGATTTCAATCGAACTGCTTCAATTCCATTACATTCCTTTTACATTGATAACTTCTGTTCTAGATTTTGTAGATATACAAATACAACGTGAGTTGTATATATGAATAACATTCAAACCGTGTTCGAAAATCCGAAAACGGAATTTTAGAGGACCGTCGAGTTTTCCAATTCGAGCATCGTCGAAACCCTGTGGCTTCAAGTCCCACGCGTTCCTATAAATTGTAGCATTATTACGCAACGCTCGCGCTCGTGTAACTATGATAATGTTCAATTTATGTCAGTCGATGACAACTCTATCGAATCGCGGTGAAACGATTCCTAAATTGATCGGTCCGCATCTGCAACGGGACGTGTGATGATTGACATGATCAATACTTATTCACGGCACGTTAGATAGGTATCGAGCTCGCCTGCGAGTCGGTAAATCTTTGCCCATTGGCCGAGTGTAAAAACGATCCTAATACGTTTAGCACGTCCCTTTGGATAAGTTATGCACGAGGTGTAGAGCGCTGAATCGAGTTCCCAAGCGGGAACAGATGGCGAAACACCACTCATCGATCGTGTCCCTTGTCGTCTTGCTGCCAGTTTCCAGTGAAGGGTAGTCACGATACGGCGAAAAGTATTTCAAATATGAGATTCATGCATTCACCTGGATAAGTTCGTACTTTCTTCACTTCGCCGATATCACAAACTATTTCGATTTGGTAATTTATTTATTTTTTTTTATGCGCTCGCAGAGCGCACACAGAAAAACGGTTTTGCTGAAGTATCTAAAAATTTAGCTAAATATAAGTCTGAAAATAATTTTATCGGACTATATCAAAATAATTATGATAAACGTTAGGCTGATTGTTAGAATATTCGAATTTTTTGCAGTATATTCATCATGCTTGAGAGAGAGAATTTCCTTTATAATTATTTTATCCAATAAAAGTATCTTCAAACGAAATGGGGTACGAGGGTCACAAATGGAGGGATCTTGCTCAGGGACGGGAACAGTGGGGGGATTTGGTATTTGCGGCAATGAGCTTTCGAGTTCCTAATGTCTAATAATAATAATAATAATAATAAAAGTATCTTCAGTACTGTATTTACTTTAATTTTTTTAATTTTTTAATATTTCAGCAACGTTACGTTAAGAAAGACTTTATTCTCATTTGAAATGATTGTGAATGTTTTTATATAGTGTTACATTTTAATAAAATATAAA
>NW_017305779.1:399536-428315 GCF_001594115.1 Trachymyrmex septentrionalis | reverse complement strand
AAAAAAAAAAAACTATATATAAAAATAAAAGGATAGAAATATAACAGAGAATATAAGTTAATATGCTAAAAACAGAGTTACGATATAATATCCTTTTTTTAATTCAAGAGAATAATCTCAGATTTAAATTTAATTTAACTATAGAGTATCGAAGAAAAATGTACAAGACAGATTGATAACTATTGATAACTTTTTAAGAACAAAGACTTTCTTATTCATTTTTTATATTTATTTATTTTGTTTCCAGAACTTATCACTTTATAGCAAGAATTATAAACTTCATTTTAAAATTATCTTTTAATAAAAGTATAATAATTCGATTAGTAATTCCGGAAATATGGCTTTTTATAGCTTATGTCTTAAATTTTGCGGCACGTAAGTGTGGTAAAGTAAATGGTATTAGATTTTCACAAGTAAGAAGTTGATGTAAGTATATACTTGAATGAAGCATACGAACCAAAGTAGAGTCGGTCTCCCTGGAAATCGAATGAAGCAATTCCAGCGAAATCATTTCAGAGAACTCTAGCTCGGCTTCACAAGCGAATTTCTGTTGAATCTTCGAAATTATGTGTCTCTGGAAATACGGATATGGATCAACGGAAGAACTTACACAAGGTATTCTTCGTCTGAAATTGTAGATTATAACTACAACTACAATGATATAAACTCATAGAATGCAATTCTTTGATTCCTTTCTCTACGTTGTTAATATATGGAATGTTTGATTTATCTGTTTATTGTATTTATGCGGTTTATATTTATTTATTTTATCATCTACAAATTGCCAATACAATATTTCCAACGAGTAAAATCATATTTAATTTTCACAATTGCTTCAGGTGAATATAGGTGTATTGTACGTATGTATAATACATGTCGTAATAGGTCACTTAAGAAAATTGTATTGATCCGCTACGTTTCGCTGCGAGAAGGACAACAGAAAAAAAGCCGTTAAACACTGCGAGGGTTTGCAAACGGGGCGAGAAAAATCCGTGACCGATGCAAGGTGGTCGGTCGAGAGGAATGCAGCTCGGCAAGGACATTGGTGGTGGTATAATAAAAAGAGAGATCGTAAGTTTCTTGCGGCATTTCTTTCGTCGCCATTCTTCGGTTCGAAGGACGGCGTGGGCGAAGAAAATGCACTCCATTCTATTCGTTCTCGGCATTGGCCGATGCTCACTATTTTGCCATCTTATCACGTTTATTTTTGTTATATATTTATTCCGCAATGGATTATCAATCAGTTGTTTATTTTATTTTATTGAAAATTCTGCATGAATAGACTACAAAGATAAACGGTAAAATAAATATAAAAAGAAATGGATTTTCTGAATATTCGTACGTTTGTCGCGTCCGTGAAAATAAAAGATCTATTACATAACAGGCTGAGCTATCTTTGACATAAACTAATGAATATTCATGTAGCGTTTTGCAAAATTTCTCAAAATCTGTTTTCTACTTCACCACAACATTTCCACACTTTTCACAGCGGGAAACAATTTCTTATAACGAGTCACACCATTGCCGCGGCTATTTTTTTCTCTTTCGTGGAGTGTTAGAAATATACTTGCTTGACAGCCACAAGTTACTGCTGGAAAATTTGCGTGTCCAGATTGTTGGACACAAGCGACTTGTTGTGCTTCTCGGAAAAGCTCTCTTGGGTATGTAACAAAAAACGGATGTGACATGCCAGCACTTTAATTCAAAGATTCCTTTTTCGCGAGATGAAGAAAATGAGATTCCAGTTGCCAACTAATGAAAAGAAAGTGGTATCGCATTCAGTGTCACATTTAGTATCTCATATCTGTGAATTCGGTTAATTAAACTAAAATTCCATAATTATATCTCCGCTACCGATTTCAAGGTGCAATGCTGCGGTCTAGCGAAACTCATCATGTTTTCCAAGAGAATTGCCGCTTAAGCCACGGTGAAATTAAATTTCTTGGTTTGTTTTTACGACTGTAATAGTATGAGTTATAGTATGAGTGTGCCAGGCGGAATGATGGCTTTACGTCGATTTGACGCTGCGGGATTTAAAGAAGAGTGTGGTTTCCATTTAATAAAAAACTGAAAGCACTTTAGAATACGCTATTTCGGTTTTGTACGGTTTTGTCCTAGCTATCAATATATATTGTACTTCGGACGCGGAACAGCTTATGGTATTAAATTATGAGGAAAAAAGAAAAAAATTAGAAACGTGTGGTAGAGAATCTCTTGGTACTCACTATCAATTTTCGGAAAATGTATTTGACCTTTTTCTAGTGAAAATATTGAAAAAATCATATATGCATTTTAGATCAGATATTTCAATGTGTATAAAAGTATATGGAAGTGCAAATCTATATGGATGGAAAAATTTTTTTTTAATATTGAAAAAGCAAGAAAATTTTATCAAAGGGAGACTATTTCAAATAAATAATCTTTTAACTGTGTCTTCTATTCATTTTTCTAAAGGTTTAACTTTCATACTTTCCAGTTATAAAGGCCACTGTATAAAAGGCCACGTCAAAATTTTTCGTTGAAATTTTTTTAAGTGTAAATCTCAGTGAGATAATTTCAAAATATGTTTTATCCACGTTTTTTTCTTACGCCATATATGAAAAATTAATTAATTTGCGTTTTTTTTTTAATATAAAAGAAGATAGAACTTTGTAGTATTTAATATGCTAATTTGATTTATCGAAATTTCTCTAATCTGAAGTAGATGTACGTTTAAAGAGAATGAAGAACAGTTTCAGAACTTGGAGAAATTCAGCAACTGCCTCAGGCTAAACGGGAAACTAGTTTCCATCGGATCATCAATGATTTCACCGTCGTTGGCACTGCACCTCGCGCTATCAATTTTTGATCACGCTTCCGACAGTATGCCGCACTCGCCGGCGTGGAACATCATGTCGCTTTTCACTCGAACATTTCACTCGACAAATACAGATAATTGGGAATAATTGTTGCAAATCTGCAAGTGATATTATACCGATACATAATCGCAATTTGTTGCGTGGGTTTTATTGAAAGTATTATGTCAAAAGAGAATATTGCACAAATAGCATCGACATTAATTTGTTTCTTATATTTCTATATTAAATTAGTTATATATATATATACATTATTTTATCCGATAAACAAGTACGTATTCATTAAAGTTGCACAGCGTGTAAACTAATTATTTTATTTTATTTTATTACTCTTTTGAACCATGTTTTATAATATATTACCTTATTATTGGTGTCATTTTATGAATTGTGTCGCTCCTCGAAGCTCACATGCCACTCAGTCAAATTGCACCATACGTTTATATTGAATTCCTGGATATATTAATGCATCTCTCATCTTCGTAACGGTGAAATTATATGCAAGTATTCCAGCAGAATTTAGGCTGACATACGCAGCAAATTGGAGCTTAAAAGCTACTAACTGAAACTCGAGTCTATATCTTCTGAATGCCACCAGTCGGTTGAATACGCGACACTGACAGGACACTGATTTGGTAGGACAGATATTTGGTCCCAATCTAAAGGCTCATTTATTAACGTCCATCGCGGGCCATCGCAAATTAATCTCATGGCATCATGATCCTCAACATCAGTATGCCCAATATGCTCAATAATCGATTAAAAATCATTTATTTACTTTGTAAAAGTGAATCAGTGTATTATTACTAACTTCAGTGCTACACTTATATAACTGATGTAATCATCAGTGAATTTTTTCATTTATAAGTTTTCTGTTTTTTAGTTATAATATATTGTATTACTTTTAGAGATTATGATTTTCTGTAGATTCAATCTGTAGAAATCATAACTTCTAAAAATGAACTAGTGTATTATTTCTGAGTAAATATTCGCTGATATTTCAGTTATAAGTGTAGCACTGAAGTCAGTGATAATACTAGCACTTTTACAGGGTATCATCATCTTTTATATGTAACTTTCCAATTTCATTCAAAAAATGAAAAACAAAATTATAATTCGTGTATTTTCTATTATCTATTTCGTCTTTTCATTTGGATGAACTCTTTGCAGAAAACGATTAGATTACTTTTACGAGCATGTTGTCCGCAGCACCGATCCGGAAAAACGTTTACGCAAGCAAAAGTTAGCGGCTCGTTCGATATAGACTGCAAATGTGTATTTATATCCGTGTAAACTTCGATCAAAAGTGATTCACTCACGCGGAGGTCGCTTTCCGGAAATACTTTCCAACTGTTTCTTTCCATTGACATAGAATAAACTACGCATCTTCGATTTTTCGCTGGTTGTTGATTAATGCAAGAACTTCAGCTTACGTTTGTAAGCTGTGCGATAAGTTGCAACGAAGCGAATGTCAATATAGCCCGCACTGTGCATAGTCCCATCGTAGAGCAACCATAAGTTGTTCAATACGTAAATTGCACACATTGCGATCGAAGTAGCCTCGTCTGTGAGGAATCTATTGCAAATATTCGCAAATAGTGCTTCCATTGGCTGCCGCCTTAATTAAGTATTCTGCATAATTTCGTCGAATTTAAGGCGAGAGCCTACATTATTTCAAATTAATATAACATTCTGTTTATTCATAATTTAATTATCGGACCCGCTTGTACATGCGCGATATTGCACGGTGTAATAATTAATTTTTATATGATGCTTTTACAAGTAATATTAAATTCCCATCACATAAACGAACGCGCTCGTCGAAAGCGGTCTGCTTTAAATTATAATTAATTCTCCCTATCGTCAGTTTTCCCGATGTATTTAATTATTTCTATCGGATCGGAGTTAGCACACTTTAAAATTTACCACAAATAGAGTTGACGATGTATCTGCGTGCGAGCATGCGAATTGATTTCCGTATAGTAATGTATCACTATGGCGATGAAAGCTAAATGTGTGTTTGATAGTAATGGAAAAATTGATAAAGTTTGCTGAGGATATTTGCGTGCACATACAACACATCAGTGGTACGCAAGTCGTCCAATTTTAATTAACTCTACGAAATTTTCACTTCTTCGTTAATAGATTATTTTCAACTTGCGTACCGCCACCAGTTGTAATCGGACTTGCAAGATTCTCACGGTTCTATAGATCTGTGAGAATAGCTACAAACAGTCAACGATTATCTGTCTCATCGAACGTGAGATAACAATGATTTCACGTCGCGTAGCGGTGATGTCCGACAAAAGGCGAGAATTTAACGGAGGTCGAGTGTATCCTGAGATGAAGATTGATCTCGGTGAAATAAACTTGGATCAGCAACCGAACGCCTCTCTCTATCGGTTGTTATTAGCTAAAAGTTTCTGGACATACTCCAACTCGGAATCAGCCTTATTTGATCGCCATTTTATGCTATATTTCTGAAATCGGTCATAAGCCACTCTTACGAAGTAATGATTGCCTCTACTTTTTTTCCTATTAGCGGGACTAATGTAGATTGCCTTGGTGATTTATAAAATTGCGGTATCCTCTTTTTATATGAAAATAAATCTAAATTTTATAATAAAATCTGATTAAATTGGAAATTAAATCTTTGTCAAAACGAATCTTGCTTTATAATGTTTATAACTTATATTGTTTAACAAAGAATTACAAAAGATATATTTCTTATATCTCTTTTTTTATGTTCGGTATTTCATTTAGCGGGAGATTTTTAACACTTTTGTTTGTAATTTTGTACTTCATTCACATCAAGCTATTTTAAAACGAGCTCCAACAGATATTTTATTATTTATGTAATACGAAAGATTACAGAGCTTCAGCTAATTAAACTTTTATTGCAACAGATTAAACTTTTCTGAGACAATTAGTATGAGCTATTAAGATATTTTAATAATTGAAAAAACAGCTGCTGATTTTAACAGCTTTATTACTAATGTATCGTTCCGCGAATTGTTTCAGATTATTTTATTTCTAAAAGAGATTGGTCAATAATAGAACGATTGATTTTACAATTGTGCAATTATTTCATAAATATAAAATTACACTGTGTCGCCCTTTGATGACTATATACATATAAACCGAGAGTAATGACGTTTGTACAGCACTTGTATTAAGTTAATGTGCGCTCATACATGCTGTTGCATATTGGCGTTCATGTTCACCTGAGGATGCGTAATAAGTAATTAACTTGCGCACTGCCCTGCAAATTCGCGAAATACAACCAATACGAAAATCGAGCTTGAAACCCTATAATCGGATCCAAAGTTTCACCCGCAGCGCTCCTAGTACAAGCTCGTCTTGTAACCACTTCTACATTCGTAGTAAACTAAACTGAGTCTGAAACTAAGCGACTTAGAACTTCCTTGGGAAACTTCTATTCCATTACGTAATCACGATATAGACGCCACCGATGTATATTCTTGTTGCCATTCTTGAACATGGTCCACGTAGAGCACATACTTAGTAGAATTGTGACACGGAATTCTCGCAGAAAATTTTGTCGAAAGCTTCCCAGAAAATTTGTTTTTAAGAAGCAATTAACAAGTTAATTTCATATGCGAATCTTTAAAGAAGTCTTGAAAAAGATATTGAAGAAGTTAATGAAGATTTAAAAAAATATTAAATAAAAAATTAATAAGTATATTAATTATAAAGAAAATAATTCATTGATGTGTATTTATTATATTGATTGTAACATGTTTAAAAATGTGTATATAATTAAATTAAACGACTTATAACTTTGTATTAATAACCTAGGCATTCGGAGAAAAGTGTCATGACATCTGAAAGAAATATTTTTATAGCACTTATTATTCTATATTATTTGATGATGATAAAAGCGTACCCCAGTTCTGTTATAATTTTCGTTATATACCAAGGTTAAATCCGCCATAATATTCGCGAAATTTGTTTTGTAAGAGAATGATATTATCTGTAAACGTAAGGAAGTTGGTAATTATATTTACAGAGCACGGACGGAATTTTCCTCTTATCATGAACGTATACTTTCCTGATAGAATCTTTTAATGGCGCACCTTTGCAGTAACACTCGTAAAATAAGTTTACGTTTCTTTGCGATCTTTTTTACGTACTGATGAAACGGACGAATTTCCCGGACCGAAATTTTGTCGAGTTCCAACGCCGCGCTGTTGGAAGAAACAAGCTTCCGCCGCGGAAGTGGCTTATCCGTAAAGGAAACAGGGTCCCTTTACGAATAAGAGCACATGCTATGATATTTCCACGGTCACTCCCTATCTCAAAGAGAACGCCCTGCAACGATATTACATATGTGATCTCGTATATGTATATTTATACATGTGTTATATTCGTGTGCGCGGAGGACGCGAGCGAGAGGCACACGTAATGGCGATACGATGTTTTAAGGGATATAGGTCAGGGATTCGCGAGATTCTGTACGTGAATGCTTCGACAGTGTTGTTCTATATCAACGTTTAACCTGAATTTTGTAACGGCCAACATCCGTCCAGAACGAAGCGTAAAGATTCAGTTATGAGTACCTGAGCAACGGAACGGCGCAATTTTTTCACCGCGAATAATTGGAAATATGATTAGAGAGCTCAACGGCTGTTGCGAAAACCTCGTGACGATGCACTAAAGTTAATTAAAGTGCAAATCTTAAAGTTTACACTCGACATTAAAATGTCAACGTAGCACCATTTTTTTTTACTGCTAAGCTTACTACGTGTCCGCGAAAATATGAGGCTGTAGAAAATATCGCGCATTTTTCGCATGCATAGTAGAAATCACTTAAGAATTGAAAATGATAATTACACGAGCGGAATTTTACATAAATATAAATGTTCTTTATTACTGTTTAAATAAAGATGCTAAAATATAATTAATATATTAAAAAATATAATTATTAAAAGTTCTTTTCATTTGATAAAATTATTCCTGCATATTAAAATATTGTTAAGAGTTCTTGTCATTGGTATTTCACTAATTTTTATTTGCATCCTGTTAGCTGCTGCTTGTAATATTACTGTTTTTCTGAAAATCGCTCGAAGAAATAGACATTCAAATCTTTGCACGAGCGAAGTTGTATATTTGCATAATTTCATATTGCTTTATAAAATTTATTCTAGAACGCCGTTGGGACGACACTTTATGCAAAATACTTCATCAACTAGCGCAACGTCGCTCGCAATTTTTTAATCGCGTGTTAAACTGATAACCTGGCAGCTGATGCCTGTGGCAGTCAATTAATTCACCACTAATTTTTTGACCTCGTATTCGCGAAAAACAATTAGCGATCGATAACTTTCCTTGAAGTTATCCTACTTTCTATAGAATTGTCATATCTGGCAAACTATTATACAGTAACGGAATAATAATCGATATTATGAATTTCAACAAAGGCGGTAGAATAAAAGCAGTAAATAAAAGTAAATTTAAAAAAAGAAGCGAGCTCACAGACATACGTGCTTAGAATAAAATAGATAATCTTTTATGACAAAGTGCTTTTAAAAGTAAAGAAGAAGCAGAGTAAGATGTGACTGTATATAATATTGTAAGCAACATATAAATCTAAATTAAATCTGTTGTTGAAAGACATTTCGGAGGGCTTGTTATCAATTTTATGAAATCTCCGCGGACAATCTGTCAAAGAAATATCCGGGCGATGTCAGGACTGTTCCAGTTTTTCTTTAAAAGGTATTAACATATCGAAAAAGAAAGCAAAAAGGAAACTTTCGTCTCCAACTTTTTTTCAGAATATAAGCACGGTATCACCGACCGCCATGTGCTTCCACTATGTTCAGCCATTTTCCAACATATATGGTACAACGCAGCTGGCAATCTTTGACCGCGCGCAATCTTTCCAACACATTACATTACATTAAGCTCGGGGACCTTTCCTGAACGGATTTAGAGTTGATCCTATTTATGCTGCGGCAACGACGAATCTATACGGAAACTAATGAAGCTTAAACTTTCCGTAACTCGTTGGTCACAAGAGGCTTTCACGAATAACTCAGTCTCTTTCCAATACTTATTATTCTCTAGTAATAAAGAACAAATGCATAATTTACATAAAATTAATTTCTAAAATTTGATGACTGATATGCATAAAAATATTGCAATTACTTAGCAATAATTCATAATTGATAATAATCCATATATTCGTCCCATAGCAGTATTTCTTTTTTAAATTTTCTTTTTAAATTAATATTGGTATTATTATTTTGTGTTCGTAAAATAAATTTTTTTATAAATAAAACATATATCAATTTTTTAAAACTACATGGCATTCTTTTAATTATATATACTCTATAACAGATTCTGTATAGTGTCTATAATATCTTTTGGTTCAGTTATACGCTATAAAAGTTTGCACAAATGATTATTTTTAGGTCAAAAGACTTACCGTCTATTTCTGTCTGCGAGCAAACATAAAAATTCTGTTCGAGTTTACTCGAGATTACTTCCTTTGAAAATTTGAAGCCACGCCTTCGAAACGATGGCGAATAGATACGACGACTTTGTACGTGATTTCGGCGAATGTGCTCAAAGAATTCGGTTCTTCGTACATTTGTTATCGCTCTTCTACACCCAGTGTGTCAAAAGCTACTTTGGCATTCACTGGAACGAATGTCGCTTTAGTACATACATACGATATCATGGTTGAGTTGACAATTGAAAAGTAGAAATACACGCATTGTCTCTCTTTTTGTGCGTGAGATTCGTGTTTTTATCATTTGAAATGCGTCCTTATCATTTCAGTGAATGACGCTTCAGCCTTGATTTAATACTCTTTCAGATATATTTTCAAAAAATATATAACTAAAAATATATATAATTATAAAAATATATATCTATAACTATAAAAATAATATATATCTATAACTATAAAAATAATATATAACTATAAAAAGCAATTGTAGGTATAAATGCTTGAAACATTTCTTTTGTAAGTTTAAAAATTAGGTGTATTGAATTTCTGGCGCTGACTTTCTTCGTAATTTTACTTTTTTAAAAGAAGATCGCCCGAGAGCGCCTTTCATGATATTGCATTAGCGTAATTGTAGTAAAAAGGAACGCATTAGCGATGGTAGGCGGTAAAGCTTTGCGTAAGCAGCGGTATGTATTTGCGCCTCGTTGAATATTTACGAATGGTTCGTGTAAAAAATTGGGAGCACATCTTAAAAATCGCCGTCAGCAACGTCCCACGCACGCGGAATAAAACAGCTGGCTATATTGCAACGTGAGAAACCGAGTCCCCGTCTCATAATTCTTTGGCTAAGGAGTTGACGCCAACGGACGGTGTTACGTGCGAAGATGGATCGAAACGAGACATGAGTAAGGCACACGACGCCGTTAGGATTATTTTTAGCTCTGATTATGCGTTATAAATCTCGAGCTCTCTTACCGATTATGTGATCAAACTTAATCCAAATTTATGACAAGGTCGTGTATTTTACTGTGTTTGTAAAAAAGTAATTTCACATAATACAAACGAATATAAAACCAAATTAAGATTTAAAAGGATACAGGAATATTCACTTTAACGTAAAAAAACCTGCAATAAAATTCAAGATAAGAATGGAAATTAGGAAAAAGATCCTATAAAAAGATAGCAGAGCATTTGTAAAGAGAAATAAAAGTAATTTATAAATATAATCAATAATAACAATAAAACAGTAATCTTTGTATGCTATCGTAAAAGTTTCCTTCACATGTGACATTTTTCCGTTTATCGATAAATATAATACAATGAGAACAACATGGCTTAATGTGCCTGTTCTCACG
This sequence comes from Trachymyrmex septentrionalis, assembly GCF_001594115.1. Classification (NCBI taxonomy): domain Eukaryota; kingdom Metazoa; phylum Arthropoda; class Insecta; order Hymenoptera; family Formicidae; genus Trachymyrmex; species Trachymyrmex septentrionalis. Next base: position 417,633 of record NW_017305779.1, on the reverse strand, counting down.
AATTTCGTGTGTTTCTGAACACTGTATATGCATGCGTTCGTGCGTACTCCGGTTAGCGTGACACTAACGAATTTACGTCGGGGCTGAAAGCTTTACACCGAACTCTCTTGATTATCACATACGTGCCTCGATTGCCATGATTACATTTACGAAGGTCGCCGATTCCTATTTGATATAATTGCGATTGTTTGTTAAATTGTAATAAATAATACGTAAGCATTATTAAATTACAATAAATAATGGTATAAATCATATGCGCATGTCAAACCGTAACTGCAACATCTGTTATTGCATTAATTATAATTTAACGCTGCTATGAATACTACAATTTAACTCATCGATTAAACTGTATTGGGCAAAATTATAAACTATACTGCAGTTATGGCGATCAAAACTATATATCCAGCTTATCTTAATCTATTGGATTTTTGGCAAAGCTTCTGAAAGAGCGGTCGGTTTAATCTAATGGAATCCATATTTATAGCTTAAAGCGGCGGTTCCTACGAGCTTGCAGATCGGGGATTAGTGATGATAACAACGAAATAGATAATATATAAGAACGTACCTATTTAGATTTCCATTTAATAATATATTCATCATACATCTTCTCTTTAGATTAAAATTTTTCAAAAATAGATTATTCGAAAATACAAAAATCTTAATCTTGATCAATTAAATGTAGCAACGATTTAGTTGTTATATTTGAATGTTTATTTTAAGAAATAGAGAGAAGTTTATAAAGGGCTTATTAAATTCAGTTATATTGCAGTTTACATTACTATTTTATAGCTGTAAAGATCAAGGTAAATGATTGGACAATGTGCTCTTTATAATATGCATGACTCACTACTGTGTAATACCATTGTGCCAGCCAACACGGTACAATTATCTCAACTCCCATTCTCCCGTAACGACGGTTAAGAATTAGCTCGCCTAAAAGCGAGCACGTACAGTGTCGTCGGACGTATCCCGAAGAGACGTCGTCCTCGACCTTGTCAGCTCCAGGTACCCGCTCTGATTCCCCTGTTGATCGCTGACGGCGAAGTCCTTATTAAACGCCGTATAGTCGGCGACTCCAATTTCGAACTTCAATCGAGCATGTCAGCCAAAGCGGCCCTAAAATTTACGTCCCTTGAGCATATTGCGAGCTCTCGTAATCATAACTTTGCGTCTCGTGGGAGTTGTGCGGGCGCGGATAAGGACGCGTATCCGCCACTTCTTCTGCTGTCACGCAAGTGCTTGTAACATTCGTTGACATTCTGAAAAGGTCATACTCGTTGGCCACGCTTGGGTGCTGTATATGCTGATGGACGGGCGCGAAAGAGAGAAAGAGAGAGAAAGAGAGAGAGAGAGAGTTGAGTTAACTGCATCTAAAATGCAGCCCTGCGGGCCAAGCGGCATTACCTATCGAAGAAATTTTTAACACCAAAGTGAAAAGTGGACGTCGCTTGTCTCAGCTGAAGTTTCTATATATTTTAAAGTTCGTTTTACATTAAGTAATCAGCCCAATAAAAGTGCAAAATACATTACCTTTAAAATACATTACCTCTGTAATTATATATGCCATTATTATAAAATTTTTCAAATTAATTTCGTGTATTAATTTCAAAAGTATTAATTTCAAGTAAAATATTTTTATAACGAAGAATGAACTTGAGAAAATACGAGTTTTTTTTTGTTACAAATATATTTTATATTAACGAATTTAAAGATTCGTAAGAGAAAAGATAAAAATTAAATAAATTTTTTAACAAAAATTTTGTGGATATAACCGAAAGAGAAATATATAGTATATATTTTATATAAAATAATAATAATACATACTCAAATAATTTTTATCAATTTATTTTATTGGAATTACTCTATCTCTCGATGTAATTTTTATTTCAGGATTATACACTTTGCAAAATGTCAAAAAAAATTAAATAGAACAGAACATTAATACATAAACAGTTATCGAATTGTGTCGCTCAATTTGTACAACTTCAAACTTTAAACTCGCCGTGTTCGAGCATGATGGTAGAAATCACTTCTGGTCGCATAGGGATTTGTAACTTTATTGGTTACAATGAAAGTTTGAATTAATAAGACGCTAAAGCCTGCGATGAACTTTATGACGATCTTATCGAAGTCCCGTTGTTGCACGCTCGTAAACGTAACAAGTATGTACTTCACCTGCTATCGATTTCCTTCTGGTATGACAGTCACGTCATAGAACGATTTAGACTATTGTAGTTGGATATCACTTTTATCCGGTTTCCTTATTTTTCTCCTTTTAATGTTTAATTCAAAAGTCTCAGGAATTCATTATATAAATGTCAAGTAAATCGTTACAACTTACTCAGTTACTCAGTTTTTCGGTTTTCAACCCCAATGTGGTTTCTCTCGTTCTATTTTTTTCTTCATCTGTGCACACTCCACTTGAATTGCTATTATCGTAATACACCGCAAAGTAAAGCTATAAATGGAAAGCTCCACGCCAAGCAAATGATGTCGTTATGGGAATCGACAAGTGACGTAAACAGTTTTGAAAAGGTGACAGAAGAAGTAAATAATTAAAAAATTCTTGCCGGATCGCGATGAGCACGCGATCTGACCTAAGAGTTGTCGGACCATTATTGAGTAGTAACGTAGCTCACTGCGTGAGCGACGTTGTCCGATACCATCGGTGTACTACTGCGCCTGACAATAGTATACTCAGTATTCACCGCTCTTTTTCAGCGGAACGATGTAGGTCATGGTGATATCGCGTTCAGAATTCTTCTTTTTTTCTCATCACCCACGGCGATTTGCTATCCCACCTCCTCCCATCCCTGTCATCTCGGTCTGCTCTTCCGCTAACTCGACGTACTAATCTTCGTTATTTCTCTTATAAACTCTTTACCGTCAGGTCTACATTGCCGTGGATAGTTTTAATCTTTCACAAAAATTATTTTACACTTTTCCTGTGCTTTATTGCTTTTTATTAACGTTATTTTTACGCTACAAGATATTGAAGCTGATCCGATTATAGCAACGCATTTAAAAAAATTTCAAACCGACTTTTCCCTAACAACAAATTATTTTTTTCAATAGAATTTCTTAATCCTTAATCCTTATTAAAAATTTAATAATATTTTGTTTGATTAATTTCTTTTACACTTAAACTTATTTATAAAATCATTGATGTTTAATTAATTTTTTATGGCAACGTTAAGGCTTTAAATTACTTGATAAATGTTTATCTACTTAATTATACTTAATTCTAAGATGTCCGATAATATTTTTTACGATGACGGTGTCATTCTATTGTGTGAGGAAAGCCCCTATGAATATGCAATATTCTTAAGCTTTAGCCTGATTATTAAAGCACGAGCGAATGTCGGCAATCTTCAATTTAACAATAGAACCTTTTGTAACCAAGGTTTGGCTAGCCTCTATTCTTTGCGGCACATAATCAGAAGAGGCAATCCGCGGAATTCGGGTTGAAGTGGTTTCTGTAGAAACTAGCGGCAGCAATAAGATGTATATCAAAGGAGAAAACGTCAAAGCGAATCAAAATGTAACAATTCTCATGTAGGTTGCAAGCTGCATTGTGACAAAAATTCAATGAAGTCGTAAAAGATTAAGGCATGGCCATACATCGCAACGCTTTCATTTCTCGGCCGTTGTAGCATTTTAATCATTTTGCTAGGTGTGTGTCAGTGATATATATTGTCATCATAAAAGAGTTATTGCGTTTTATAATAGCATATTTAAGTAAAGAAGGAGTGGAATTCTCAGCGAGAATTTTTTTGCTATAATGTTAAAAAGTAATCTTATCTAGAAACATGCAGATAATTCGGTGCTTCGTAATATGATTTAATATGTGTATGTACATATTAAACCGTTCCGTTTTATCTCACAATTCTAAAGTAAAAATAAAAATGGTAAAAGTCTTTTTTAATTATTACAAGCCATTGCAAAAGATAGAAAAACATTGGAAAAGGCATCCAATGGCAATCAACATGCTTCTAAAGAAAAAAAAGTGTATAATTGTTACATAACATTGAAAATCGTGCGAATATTGTTGGCACATACCGCTTCATTGACGTCATATCTCATTCATACACATTCATACGAGTTGCACATTTAATCGTATAGCCCACGCAGAGTCACATAAGGGATGAACAGCAGCGGCTTACAAATTTCGACGTAGAACTTGGAAATGCTCTCACGATCTTTCAATTTTATTTCATTCTAATTATTTCATCGGGATAATGTATATTTCTAAAATTACTGAAATGCATTTTCGCTTTAACAAATGAAAAAATCTTTCATATTGCGAATCATTCTATCGCTATTCGTATATATACGAAGAAACGATGGGGCGGAACGACTCGATTATTCACTCGTTATAACAGCGAGTTCGTCGTTGTGCAATCAAGGATTCCATGCTGTGTTATATACTTTATTGTTTTCAATCGTTTCATTACGCGCGCGTTTCTTTCATCAATTTTTGAAACTATATTATTTATTAAAGAGAAAGCGGAAATATAGAGAAAATGTTGACAATAAAACTTCAAATTAAAGATCTTTTCTTACTCCGTATCTTTGTGCTTTAAATTAATATACTTGTTATTCATAAAGAAAACACTCAAACGTAGATAGCAAAGAAAAAAATGTTATTGAAATGTAAAAGCAAGAAATAGAATTTTTATTATTCTTTTTGCTTTTATCGTGATATTTCGCTACATAAATTTATTACGGAAAAAAGGAAATAGGAAGCACTGAAGTGTTACACGTTCTAACAAATTGCATTTTTAAGAATCTCATATTGACTGATTTAACGAAGTGCCTTAATAAGAAAACCGTACTTATAATGCAATAGAAGTTTTCCATCCGAAAGGGTTAACGGCAAAATAAATTAAATGCACTTGACGCATACCGTAAATTTAATATAATTTAAATGGATTTTGCAATTTCATCAACTTGCAATCCACGGCCATTAAACTGTTTTAATAGAGTTTATTAAACTTACGGTCTTCTTGTTGGAAGAAACAGTAACACCGTTTTTCCATAATTTAATGGAAAATTTCCTCCGATATCTTCTATTTTATTAAGAGAATCAAACAGAAAGGTTCTATAAGAAACGATATCTATATAACTTGCATTATATCTGTCTTATGTTGTGCTCGACGCTTGCCACTCGAGAAACTTTCTCTCTCCATTTCTCTCTTTTCTTCATTTGTGCACAGCTAATTACTAACACCAACTTTGATTAATATTATAAAAGAAATATCACATTATTTTGTGATATTAATCACTACATTATAATTTAAATACCAAGTCAATACCAACTAAAAGTAACATAACATTAGTATTATAATTCTGCGTACTTAATAATATAAATATAATGTAACACATGGTGTTACATAACAATTACATTGTTGAATGCAAAATTATAATATAACATTATGTTACTTTTAGTTGATTACTGGGTAAGAACTCTTGTCTTCAATCTTTTATATTTTTCTATTTGTAAAGACGATGTAAGAAGCTTTTCTTGGTCTTGATGACAATCGATTAAGTCTATTCTGTCTTTCTCTTGATGATATCTTTCTTCTTCTTGCGTTAATAATTTCATTCATTCTTTCTGTTGCAGCGACCACTCAATCAGCAACCGCGTGGACCGTCGTGGACACCCGACGCATTGCGAGTGTGGCGAAGTGACGAGGCCCTTATGACGACGCGAGGAGACGGCCGAGAGTGCCCTGGCCACGTCGCAATCCGACTTCTAGGTCCCGTTCACTCTTCCTACCCTCGACCGTCCTTCCAATCCCTTGGCTATAATTCTCCCTCGTTGAATTCCGTATGTTTTCCGGCTGCATTCTGACCGTCCTCACTCGACACCCTCACACGTGTACATACGAGCATTCGCGTTTACACGCATACGTACGTAAATACGCAGGCACACACGAACATATGGACACAGGTGCAGGAACAAGAAAATGATCCTTCGATCCTCTCGAGGACTCGTCCGCCGACTATAAAGAGTAGAGGCCCCTGCTGAACGGTTACTGCGCTGTTAGCACATGGTTACCGCGTGGTTAATTGGTACAAGGGCGGTTCGCAGCTAGTATAATTACCGGCTACTACACGAGCTTGATGGTAATTGAGCGATGCAATTGTGCGATTATAAAAAGCATGCACGACGTGATTGTAACGTGCGATTTAAAAAAAGGTACATACAAATTGGTTATCGTATATACAGGATGAGAATAATTTGGCACCAAAATTTATGATATTATTACGGCATCACGCGTGACGTTTTGTAACTATTAATAATGTTCTGGACATATTTTTTTCGCAACGTTATAAAAGATGCCTTCTTAAGCGTATAGTAGAAAAGAGTACGAGTTTCTTTCTTGGAAATTATTCTTGTTTTTACATAATGAGTGTGTTGTTTTATATAACAAGAGTAAGATACTTTGTAAGAAGATTTTGTTAACAAATGGAACTCGAACAGTGCTATGAGACAAGATACGATAATCAACTGCCCAATGGAAAGGAGAAACCGCGGTCCCTCAAAATTGTAAAATATTTTATGACTTTTCAGCTTTATATCATAAACAATTACTATTGGCCTATGTGGACACTAATTAGTTCCGTTTGATACTGCACGCTTTGAATTCTCTAGGCGTTATATGCAGAATTTCAATTCAGCAATCAATATTTGCCAGTCTGCCCAACGCAAAGTGCAAACATCAACGAAATTTATGAAACGCTAAAGCGTATAATGTCTCGCAAATGTTTTTGGTAAATAAGAATCCATGCGTTGCCGCAAACAAAATTATGCTCCTGTTACATATACGAAATTTTCGAAAATGCCGAATGAACGTAAATGCAACGTACTCATTGTACAACCAATCGTACTCACACGTTTATTGAAAGTTTCCTGCCACGTATGGAGAAGTCAATGCGTCCCAATTGGTTCCGCACGTGGTCGGAAAAGTTTGCGTTTGCAAAATTAGACGAGGATCACGTGCAAGTCCTTCCAAATTTCAGTACCGCAATCGCGATTAAACCACCAAATACGATTTAATAAAATAAAAGAATAATTACATAATAAATAATATTACGCAAATAATCTTTCTAAATATCTTTCCTTTATTTATTTTGTGTTACTTTTATATTCTTTATATATATATTTAAATCAAACTTGTACATTTTATTTAATTCTATTGATTTCTATTACTTTGTGTCATATATAATATTAATTAAATATACACTATAGCTCTATGTAATAACAGAAAATCTCTAAAATTATATTAAATTATGCTGTTAATTTGTTACGTAATTAATTTTTTTCAAAATAATAAACTATATGCTTTCTTTATCTAAAAAAAGATATTTCATTTCTTTTCTTATCTTCCACAACTCTATCATGCACGCAAACTTTTTTTCTCATACATGAGAAGTAAGTCTCGTGAAAAATCTTCGTTTGCTGAAAAATAAATGAACCTATCTAAAATCAATCTGCGAAATCGACAGGCGCGACTGTAGGCTTCGCGATAGCCAATTTATTTTACTGCCACTAGAAAGTCGTTATTCTTTAGAAAACGCTGAAATGAGAAAGCAGAAAGAGAGAAAACAAGAAAGAGGAATGAAGAATCGAATTCGCAAAGGCGAAATAGGCGTCCTCGTTTTCTTGGTATCAAGTAGAAAAAAAAACCAGTAGAATCAAAGTTATCAACGACATCGACTACTTCGTTTCATTATCGAGCAAATTATTAAATCCATTAAATTTCCTATATAATTCGACCTACAGTTCGCAGATATTTTCTAACGTGCGTTTTATTTTCTCCTTTGGAAACTCAAGTCAGCCAATTGAACATTGGGAACTTACAGGAAAGATCGATAAAGCAGCGGCACTCGGTCCGATGTTTTTATACCGCGGGTAGATTTTGATCTCGAATAGGAGAAGCGTCTCACACTGATCCTCACGCAAAGAAACTGCACGACAACTACATTTTTCACGAGAGATCGGAAACTTTCCGGGGTTTCGTGTTCTTAATTTACATGTAAATTCATGCGCGAGGCACCGTTAATGAAACAAGTGCGGCGAGAGCGACAATTCACGAAGGACACGGACGCGTAGATATTAACCACGGTCCGTGAATATTAACGGCGATGAATTTGCTTCGGCCATTGTCAGATTTCGATGCAAATTGCATTCTCATATTAATGGTAGCCCTCCTTTCTCCGGTTTTCAAAAAATTAAACGTTCAAGCGATTTCCGCGCGCATATTGGGCTTTATATGCCTTCCGTTTCCTATAGTCGAATTGGCTCTCGATAAACGATATCAATTTCTCGAGTAGCTAACGTCTACTACTCGGAGGCAGTTCATTTGTACGTGGAGTCGCGTAATGGAAGCAACGCGCCGTGCCGCGGCGGGTCGACGGTGATTAATGTACGAGAGGCAGCAGATGCATCTCGCGCCGAGTTAAGTATTACATTGTACGCGCTCGCGAGAAACGCATTCATCTCAGTAAAATATCCATACTGGTGTCCGACTTGAAGCGGAAACCAAGATCTGCAGGTCGCATTTATTATCATCGGATTCGTTTCTGGTTTTCGACAATAATTATCTATTTGCCGGTTCGCGCGATATTAATATGCAAAATCAAGAGTGTGTAACGATTTTCTAATAAATTACCAACCGCCCGTAGGGAGTGGGTACACAATTGCCTGTATCAAATTTAATTATTTCGGAACGTCTACGCGCGGTTAATATTGCTTTACATTCTCATGACTCCAGGGAAACCGATTTTATTTCGCAATTTTATTTGTAACGACGTAATTTATTATTTTTTATTATTTTTTAAATCTTTTCATTGAATGCTAATAATATTAAATTATGCAGTAATTTATGAGCGTTTAAAGGTAATCGACGAAATCGTCGACAATAATCGCGATGGAATATACGTCCTGTACGCTAAATAATTTCACTTTTTTTTTTTTAATCTTGAAGATTTTCTGTTTTGAAAACCTAAGTATAAACTTAACTATAATAAGGGCAATTTGAGATCAATTTAAGGGCAAATAACAAAATTACTTTGCGTTGTTAAACGAAAGCAGCTCGGATGTATTTCGGTACGATAATCAAGCGCTCGTGCCACACTGTGGTTTTCATTCTTTTTCCATTCTTGCTGATATTTATACATAAAGTTTCATGGGCGTTCGCGTGCTTCTTTCTGCTTACGAAGCAGCGGTTTTTAGAGTCTGAAATTTGCCGCGGCATGCAACGCGATTTGCGCTTGCGAGTTCGTTTGAAATTTGCACGGATACACATGGCTACGTGTACGATATGATCTCTCTCAAGTAAAAAAATAATTTGTGTTTGGATGACTTTCCGTGTAGTGTAACGCCATTAATCGCGATATGAATTTTTATACGCAACGCGTATCACGTTGTAAAATCAATTGGCATTATAGCAAAATATTATTCAATTTTATTTTGATACAGTTTAGTAATTTAAAAAAATTAATATTGAACTAAAAATATTGTTAACTCCTTTGTAATGCGCGTCACGCTCTAATATCAGTTGGCAGACTCGCGAATTTTAGATTTCTGGCTGAGTCATGCAGTGTCTGTGCTTAATTATCGGCGGAATGCAAAATTTATGACACAAGTTGTCGGCAGGCATGCAGCGTGCACGGTGAAATTATGCGGAACCGGAAGATCGAACGCTGCATTACGTTGTCGCTGCATTATACTAACGATATATAGTATATAAATACCGCAGTGATTGACGTAAAGTAACGAAATTTTCGATCGAAAGTTATTAGACCTTCGGAATTTACGTTCGAAAATAATTATTCGCTCAACTCACGCTAAACAATAAATTAATAATTCTAAAGAAACCGTACAATCAGAAGAGATTTTATCATTAAATCCATGTGAGAATTATAATTGGAAAATCTTCTATACCAAAAAAACTCCAGTCTAACGGCTGCAAAATATTCCACGCGATTGATATGAATCTTCTACTCTTTATACGGATTTGAAAGTACAGAAAGAAGCCATGAACACAGAAAGAAGCTTCTATAGCTTGAGACTTTCAAGGATTGCAAGGGACAACTCGTTTTCTTCTTCCGCCTTTTGCTGCTGATCGGTCAAGCCATTAAGTAGAATAAACAGTGCGCACAAAATTTTCATTATTTAAAAAGCAATTCCTTCAATTCTTATTATTTAAAAAATAATTTAACATTTATATGTATATAATTTAGTAGCATATATAATTATATGTGTATAATTTGTATACGTTCGTTAAAGTATAACAATCGAACACTTTGTTAATTGTATTATTTTTCATGCAATTTTAAAAAGAACCATTTATTAAAATAGTCATGTGCAAAAATGAATATTTCATTTTTACTTATTTTTATTCTATAACTTTTATCACTCCGCTCAGCAGCTCAGTTATTAATTACACTCAATTATTTATTAATTATACTCAATTATTTATTTATTACACTTAATTATTTATTAATCGCGAAGCGATAGCGCTGCGCTTTGATCTATGCCGCTTTGCTCCGGTACATCGCGCTTCGATAACGTTATTTCGCAGTCGCGACCCTTTCGAAGGTATCTGATTGCAGACACCGACAGCGCAGCAAGCGCTCCAGATGGCTCGTTTTCACAAATCACGTATCTTGAACGAGTATCTGGGGCAATCGGATGTTTGTGTCGCGTGAGGGAGAAAGAGAGAGAGAGAGAGAGAGAGAGAGAGAGAGAGAGAAAAATCAATTAACGACAGCGGTGGAGTGTTACATGGACGCGAGCATACATTCTCGTAAAGTCGCATTCGTTTCGTTACAAACCCGTTCCACTTCCACATGGCATTGTGTCACGATGTTTGGTATCGTGAAGTTCTTAAGAATCACCTTGCAGAAAGCTATACCCGAAAATAATCACGACGTACGAATGTCCGCGTAACAGAGGAAAAAAAGAATAGTAATCAATGGTTCGTTTTTTAATCGGTGCCATCTGTTGCACTTGTCGACATGGCAATACATTAATGCAAATGCATCTCGCTCACTACTACCGTTGTACTCGTGTACCTTTTTAAAACGCAACACAATCGTGGAACAGTATAAACAAGTCATGATACGATGCGAGCAATAAAAAAATAAAAATAAAAAATAAAACTATAAAAACTGTACGTTGCGAACACGCGCACGTGGTTGGTAATTCCCAGCTGGTATTCTCGCGGATTTTGATTGAATTTCTATTGTATAATTATATTTATTTTTGTTACGGATACATTATACTAATCATGATGTGATTAGTACAAGTGAAGTGGAACTAAATGGATAGCGACCTACATGTTGTTGGAATAAAATTATTACTTGTATTATTATCAACACTAATATCAATGTTATGCATGGAAATACCGTATTAAAATATCAGTTCATTTAAATTCTAATTACACAATAGCTTTAACAGTGTTATTATATTATGTTCCGTATTTTGTGCTCATGCTTGTTTTAAACAAAATTTTTTGTTCTTTCAAGATTATAAAATTCAGTCGTCGATTATTCGAAAATGTGAAACCATTACAGTGAAACAATTCATGACAATTCAAAAGCCGCTTATAAACGATGACGCGATGTGAACAGCAGATATAAAATATGTAGCAATGAACGATTGTCGTTACTTGCTGTTTTTCTCTCAACTCGCGTATTCTATAGAAGAAAATTAGCTTAAAATATATAGATAGATTCGAGTCACTCGATAAAGTGACAATGGGGGCACGCGTCTTAATTGATGTCCGATCGGAAACTGATAGAACGAACATTTGGGAGGATCGAGCGCTGGCGATCTTGGCGCGTGCCTTCCTCGAGATGATGCGTTTAATTAATTATATGGGCACTGCCAGACTTGCAAAAGTTTAATCAAAAAAGTACACCGGCACGGCTAATCAAAGACCCTTAATCAAATCGAGCCGCGGTTCGTCGATAAGAATAAAACGTACACGTTAAGCGGAATCATAAATCGAGCACCATGGCGATTTTCCTATATTATACAGGTTGTCTCGGAAAAATGCCCAGCAGTTTCTGCAAATTTATGCAGATCGAGGACAAGCCTGTGCCTTGCATTTAATCAAGCCGACCTACGCAGATTGCAAGAGCACGTTTATCGTTAATGCATGTTCGATCGGCACTTTTCGGAGACAGCCTGCATATTGATGCCGCGAGAGAGCTCTGACCAAGCCACGATGAAGACCGCATTAATAAGGTCACGAGCTTAATGAACCAAAAAAAAAAAAAAAAAAAAAAAAAAAACAAAAAAAAAAAAAAAAAAAAAAAAATACTAATAATAATAAAGAGACGAGCGAGAAAAGGGAGAAGCAGGGAAGGCGAAACGCATCTAATAGGAATTAATGACCGTTGTCCTAAATATGTCTAAAGAAATAAACGAGCCAAAACGTCGTTAAGGATTTTGTACGTTGACTTCGCGAGCGACCCGGATGGTCGTCAAGGTCGCTGGCGGAGTGTATCACAGAGAATACTTCTTTCCTCGTACACGACACGCGATGCTTGCGTCTTGACACCGCACGAAATTAGGAGGACGAGCCAATGCCAATGCTGTTATATCGCGTGATCGAGGCAATCATCGACGATCAATTATGGATCGTTTTCGTCTGGCACGATCGATGGACCTCCGTAGTCCGCGACGGGATGTCACGTGGTAGGAGAAAAAAACTTACAGAGCTAATAAATTATACTTGTAATTAGTAGTGTTTTGAACTAACACAAATTGATTAACACATACTCGCAGACACACGGACTCATATTCACACATGTAAAACACACATTAACACACACGCGTGTCGCATACATACGAATAAGTGTGCGCAATGTAAACTAGACGAGCTTTAGGCTAATCAAAGAGCTCGAATTCGTTGAATGGGAGCCCGCGGATAAGGACGATGCGGCATGGTATCACTCGTGACTTAATTAAGGACGTTAAATAGCCGCCCGATGTTGGCATTTAGCTGGTCTAAATCGCAGAGGGTTCGTTTCTACTAATCATAGTACTGTTGAGTTTAATCAATTGTGAGATACTTTATTATTATACATATGCATAGGCTATAATGTCGGGAAATCGTATTTGAAAATCGACATTTCTACCGAGACGTTTGTAAGGTGTGTGTTCACGTATGTGCGCGATAGCAATCCGATCGGTCCCATTTGGTGGTTATCACGTGGCGAACGGCGAAATGAATGTGTAATAACGTTTCAGAATCATTAATGCACGCATATATAACGAATGTATAAGGAGATCAAAGCAAGAACTTTCGTTCCTCTAATTAAAAAAAATCTCAAGAAAAAGGAGAGTGCGTCAAAATTTACCTAATTTACTGAGATATAATTCATCTGAGAAAGATTCGTCTCTCTCCTCTGGTTTACCATCTGAACTCCGTGCTGGAAATGAATTAAGAAGCAATTACTTATCCTTAATGAAACACATGCATATTAATGGCAGATGTCTGGCAAGTTCCGCGTCCGAGTTTCGAGATCGACTCGGGGTGCAAATCGCCCCATCAGGGTTGAATGCATGACGCCCTTCGCGAATGCAATTTGTTCTACCGTCCTTTCTCGTCGCGAATCTCTCCTTGTCGGTCTGACCTTAATTGTAGGCTAACCTAGATTATAGAAGTCGGAGGCAATTCCGACGAATGAACAATCTCAGATAAGGCTCTCCTGCTTTGTCATTAAGCCTCGCGGATCACCCGGTCTTGTTGCGAGTTTTCAATATTCCACCGCTGCCTCTCTCTATTTGGAATTTCCTACAATAACACTAGTCGACAAAATTTCACTTTTTTTTTGTTAAATTGTTAAATTGATCTGATAGAGAGTGTGTTTTATGCATTTTTGCATAACTGACTTCAAATTTGTTTGCTAAATTCGTGGAGAGAGTTTTTGTGAGTAACATGCATTCAAAAATCTTATAAATTGATGTTTTCCGATAATTCGTCAATCGACCAAATTTCACCTCTTTTATGTTAAATTGATCTGATAATGCGTTGTTTACAATATCTTTTGCGTTAATTTCAAATCTGTTTGCCAAATTTATAAAAGCAGGATTTTTTAATATAACATAAGTTTAAAAATTTCTCTATTTAATAAATTTTTAAATTATTAAATTCCTCTATTTCTTTTCTGCTTAGATCTACAAAATCATTTATAAAGAAAAAACAGTTAAATTTAACATGATTTTGTATTCGTTATAAAAGCCTTCAAATAAAAAATAAATTTTAATTAAATAAAAGATTTTATACAACAAGTGTTAGCAAAATATGTAAGTTTTTAAAAAAAAGATACGTTGGTTACAAAAAATTAGAGCTATTAGGATAAATTTTAACTTTTTCAGAATCATTAGCATAAAAACACGTAAGAGAGAATCAATAAAAATTATTCATTTAACAAAATCATTATTAACCAATATAATTGCAATCGACAATTTTTGAAATTGTCAGCAAATCACATAGTGTCACTATGATAATGGCTCAAGTAATTACGTTTGATCACGGAGGATAATTATCCCAGAATCAATAATATTACAGCTTTCTTTTTTGTAGCAGTAAATAATTAATTAATGAAAATATATGTAATTGATTTATTTCTTTATTTTTATCTTCGCTTATGTTTAAAACAAACTCTATCTTAAAGAAATAATAAAAAACAAAAACACAGCAAAAAGATCAGATGCAAAAATGTCGCCGACGTAAATGCAAAATTAATCGCATGAAAATTTGCAAATTGACGTTATCGCATATACTCGATTAAATCGTTCAAATAATTTGTAAAAGGCTCATAAAATTTTTTACGCTCGTTTGCAATCGAATGAAATGTAATATTCAGTATTGATGTTATGAACAGTATTAATGTTTCCAGAGCGCGATATTGTTTCCTGTCGGCTCGTGTCGATGTGTTTACCTGGGCGATAGCGCACAACGCGGTTAGATGGCTCAATAACCAGCAATGTATGCTTCTGGTGACCCGCCTCGCATCGATCATCCGCATTCGACGAGATATCATTTCCTCTCACTGAAACTTTCCTGAAAATCTCGCCCACAGATAGCAATTGGACAGGTGTCAGCAACACATTTCGCGCCATCGAAAAATCTTCTCGTATCATCAGGACACCTGCTCTTCGATTACATCAGAAACGTACGTTTTCATTGACAGAACTTGTCAATCCATCAAGTTTTTATTTTCATTTTTATCATAACTTAATTTTATGATCTACATATACTTCTCGGTTGTCCCGAGAAAAATTGTTTTTTATATATCAGATCATGATGTACTATCAACATTTTATTTAAAATTCAAAGACGATATAGAAAAGGGGTACAACTTATATTTTTTAAATAGGCTATATTACTTATATGAATATTTATAAATACAGGTAATACATTAAGAAAAGTTTTATAATTTTTTTAAGTAAAAATATATTATTTAGAAAAGGAGTTTTATTAAACTTTAGATTTTGTTAGTTCCAGTTCTTTTATATCAAATTTTAAATTCGTGATCGCTCTCTCAATTGCTGGACATCGTGTTTCAAATTACAACAAATTTCTATCACCATTAAAGAGGCGCTCTCCTTGATTTTGTTTCACAATGAAAATGAATACAGTTACGTGATAATTCGTCGTTGCCGCATATAAACTGCCGCATAGTCAATCGCGTTTCCTCACAGAAACTTCGAAAAAAATCCGTCGACGGATTGCTACTTGCCGCAACGAGAATGTTATACACGTACAATGTACAAGTCCTGATTTTGTAAAAGCAGCAAAACATGTTACATCTAGAATAATAAAAGTGATATATATGAGGTTTTATAAAAGCTATCCCGTTTCTGAAGAGCAACTGTTTCTGTTACCCGATATATGCCCGACCTACCACACATCTTTCATCTTCTTTACGTCATAGCCACTAGAAAATTTTCTGACGCGCACAGCAGGTTTGTAACTACTACGAAAGTTTCTTCGGAAAAGGAGTAAAATGTCTTGGGAATTCTTTGGCAGCATGCGGCCCCAGGGTGCTGTACCTAAACTGACCTTTCGCTCGAATTTCATTTTATTTTGATTTAAAATCATTCTTTCATTGTATACAGATGCAAAACTGTATAGAAAACAAATGAAGACAAAATTTAATTTCTCTTTTCTAAGAAGTAATTCATTATTCTAAAATAATTATATATTTGATTGTAATTTCACAATTCCAAGTAAATAATTTTTAATTTTGTTTTTTTTTTAAGTTTTCTTGGACTTGAATGTATAAGAAAAAAAAAAAAAGATTAAATCGAGACTCACAAGTACGGCAAGAAAACGCCATTTTAAAATGATATAAAAATCTCTGGTATCTCTGGTAAAGAAAAGGGTAAAGGATAAACTACAAGCCTTCAACTGTCAAAAGATCCAGATGAGTAATGCTGTTCAGAAATATTTATCAAGCTTTTAAGCGATACGTTATATAAAATAGAAAACGCACGTTTAACACTTCAGTGCTCGGTTACAAACCTGCGCTGCAGAGATCTAAATGATTTATTTTAGAAGGAGATTCCAAGTGATTTATTTCAGAAAAAGTTTGCCCTTAATTGAATAAAAATAATTAAAAAAATTTTTTTAAATTTTATTTAAATGTCAAATTGTTAACAACAGTAGTCATTGCATTCTAATTTTATTTTGTGTTTAGTTAGGTATGCGCTGATATCGCAAAGAGTCGCAATATTTTATTTAATGTATAAAACCGCCCTGTTTACGGGCTACTAAAATCCTAATCTCTATTCATGACAGTCACATAAGTCATCCCCTTTATATTTCCGTGTTTCTTACCAGTCTTCATGGCCAGTATTATGTATGTTACGAGCAGTAAATCTGCACGTATCACACGAATTTTCCGGAGAAAGACTGTTGGTTTTGCGGAACCGCTATTGTAAATCTCATACTGTTCTACAGTTTAGGACGAATCCCAGAGGTTCTATAAAGCGTAAAACGAGTATTTGAGTTTTCTACTGACTATTATTTCTTGAACAACGTTTGCCGATTACGATTGTCCGGAAATGATGGTCTTTTCGGGTCTTTTTTTGTGATCAATGTTAATTAATACTCCAGTCAAATCTTTTAAACTTGGTGCTCTTTTAGGATCAATCACGAAATTAGAAATTTTACTTACATGTTTCGTACCGTTCTACCCTGATTAATAATGAAAATTGCTATAAACTGAAATATCATACCTTAATTATATCGTAACACGTAAATTTGGCACGGTGGCTTGCTTAAAAATGGAATTCTTCGATCGCCCAGACCGCGAACTTCGTTCCGCCCTCCATTCACGTCCCGTTAATAGCGACCGTACTTGAAATTGCATACACGTCGCCAGTTTAAATCCCGGATGTTAGTGGCGGTACCCGGTCGATCTTCTATAATCGGGCTGTTTTTATTCCACCCAGCCATTGATTGTGTGCCACCCTTTTCTTCCATCCATCCGCCGATCGACACCTATCACGCGACCCTCTTCCGTTCCTGATCCTACCTAATCGAGAAGGCGTGCGTCATTCTTGAGGAACGATGCCTATTTGCAAGGGTGTGGCACCCGGTGTACCGTCGGCCCATTGAGTTTCTGGGCGCGGTGAGAACTTGAATGAACACCCTTAACTTCGCCCTCCAGCGTAGCGATCTTTATGTAAATTAGTGTTTGTTATACATGCACGAGATTGCCGCATATATATTAGGTTAAGTAAAAAGTCATCGCGTTTTTTTAAAAGACATCTATCAGTAAAAACCGCAATTACTTTCTTACCAACAATATAAATATATCTTGATAGAGTAAAGTTTCAGCTTTAAAAATCTCTTTTTTAAATTATACGATACGACAATTTTTAATGGAGTTATGAGCAATTAAAGTCAAAATAATTCTTTTATTTAATCCGCGATAACTCAGTAATCAAAAGTCGTAGGAATATTAAAAAAAAAAAACGATTTTGTAGGGAAAGTATCAAGCTTTCACGATAGGTAATCGAAAATTTTTTCAAATTCGTTTTGGACACGTTTCAAATCCACAA
>NW_017305779.1:398154-399436 GCF_001594115.1 Trachymyrmex septentrionalis | reverse complement strand
AAATTTTTCGTCTTTTTCAGCTCGTAGTTTTTGGTATGTAAAAATTATCAAACTCATATAAACTTAAAAAATGTGATAAGCTTTTAAAAGTAGAGATTTCAAGCTTTAAAACCCTTTTTTTAAATTTGAATTTCATTCATTATTGACGAAGATATTGTATATACAACTTTGAGCTAAAAAATACGCGATGACTTTTTACTACACCTAATATACTAGTATGTATACATATATGTTTCTGTTCAGATTATACTCAGTAATGAGACGAATTTTTTTGCTGCACAAAACATAGAGGTCTGTCCTTCAAATATCCGAGAATTTGATGGAAAAGTTCTAGTCGCGAAGTTTGACACAAATCCTACACTCTAAATTTCTTACAGTAAAATCTTACTCCAAGAAAGTATAAATATAACTATCCTTGAAAAAAAATATTTCATTTCTTGAAAAAGAATGACAATTTTCTCTTTTTAGAGTAAATTTTCACTTCAAAAGAATGAGATTTCTAAAAAGAGTCTCACTTTTCTTTGGAGATTTCATTCCTTTGAAGTAAAAATGTACTCTAAAAAGAATGAAAATTGTCACTCTTTTTCAAGAAGTAAAATATTTTCACTTTTTTTTTCAAGGGTGATTGTATTTTCACTTTCTTGGAGTAAGATTTTCACTAGAAAAAATTTAGAGTGTAGTAGAATACTTATATCTTTTAGTACATAAATGCGCGAGTAATTTTCTGTTTAACGATGACAACCAAGATGTTTTCTCATATTTAGAATATTAAGAATATGCGTTATTATTATCCATTTTAGCTTAAATTTAAGACGCATGGCAGAGTTAATAAGCTGGATTCGTGCAAGAGTCTCTTAATATCCGAGAAAAATGATATCAAGAGAGGAAAATTACAATCCAGAAGACGGATCTTGCGCTTGCGAGAAGACGAGAGGATGGGATTCTTATAGGATCTTCGATACATTAGAACTTCAAAGCTTCAGAAAATAGACCGAAGCAAGAGTAAGTAGCTTGAAGAAATGATTCATCGGTGGGATTTAAAAAGAACATGAAAAAAAAGCGACCTAGTTTCACCTTTCACGAAGATTACGACGACCCCTCCAATCTTTCTGTCACGACTCGAGGGACAGACACACAAGTAAGGAAAACAAAGGAGAACATTCTCTCTCACGTAGAAGGTCTTTCTCATAGGCACGATGATACTCCACGGCGACACGCAGGTCTCGTTAAGAGTTATCTCGATTTACTAGCTTTTTGCGGCACAATATAAGAGTGAAGGAGA
>NW_017305779.1:396682-398054 GCF_001594115.1 Trachymyrmex septentrionalis | reverse complement strand
GAGAGAGAGAGAGAGAGAGAGAGAGAGAGAGAGAGAGAGAGAGGAGAGAAGGGGGAGGTAGAGGGGGGGGGAGAAACAGGTCTTTTCTCTAAATATTCGAGAATTCGATGGATTCTCGAAGGCAGCTGTTCAACAGCTATAAGTAGCTGCGACCTTTCGAGGCTGCGGAATATCGAAAGTTCGCCAAGTTCATTATATCCCGAACTTCGCGGCGTATTGCGGCTCGGCTACTCGGTACGTATACTTTTCAGTAATCGATAGTTCGGAAGTACCGGAAGCCCCTACCTCGATATACGCGCGCCGTAGTTTGGATCAGTAGGTTTATATATATTAAGGTTCGCGTATTATGAAAATAATTCCATACAAAAAACACTGAACAGCTTTATTATATAATATGAGAACACATATTATTTCCTTCCCCTTCAATTTTTTTGTTTATATCATAGGAATATTTCCTGGAATTGACATGCATTAGACTAGATGTTATTTTAATTTCATGGGTATAGCTAATTCACAACGCGAAATAAAACTTTAATGTTTGCACTTTATGGAACTATTAAAAAGATATTACGGAAAGATATATTATAAGAAAAAAGTTACATTGCGCGTTATGACTATCTTACATAGCCTATTAAAGTCAAACGATGTTTAATTCAAGAGAGTCACTTAAACTCCCTTCAGTTTATTTTAAATAACGTTTATGGCAACGACACTTTCGCAAACTTATTTTCTTTAATGAGAAAAGAAAATCGCCTTACATCACTGTCTCATTCAACGATTCATATCTTTTTGCTCTAAATCAAGAAAATAAAAGAACAATAAAGAATTCAAGCGCGCGTGAAAGCTACTATTTGCCAATCAGATTTTTAAGCAGGTCATTCATCGCATAAAAAGGTGACAAAAGGAAATGGAGTCGCATTAGCCGATCAGCTTTATAGTTTACAGGCATGATGAGAACAACTTTGACCTGGATCGCCGGCATTCACTGTGCATAACTACTAGCCGCTGTCACCCCTCTCACTCCCTCTTCAACCCCTTCATATCATAAGTTTGCACGCCGTCAGTTTGCACTGCAGTGTCTGCACCCTGTGTCGTGCACCCCGCAACCACCGACGCGACCCTACGTATATGCATCAACGCGTCCCGTAATCCGCGATAGAGCCGCACGCGTTATGCACGTTGGCGATCTCCTCCCCATTGTCATCGTCAATAAATCCGTATAGATCCGTAGATTGCGTGGGATTAATCCTCGCGGATGGCTGATGGAACGGTGGTCCCTAGTATAAATAAATCGATCACGTAATGCTACAAGTCGGTCATGTTTTTAAAGTCAAGGTAATGTATATATCGCCTAGCTGTCCCTTTTCGTCGA
>NW_017305779.1:384274-396582 GCF_001594115.1 Trachymyrmex septentrionalis | reverse complement strand
CTCTCTCTCTCTCTCTCTCTCTCTCTCTCTCTCTCTCTCTCTTGCTCTCTCTCTCTCTTCTCGAGGCTAGTGTACATCTACTATTCACTTAATCATGCAACCTGCACCGCAAATTATACAGCCGTTGACCTACATATCACCAGGTATAACATGCCGATTCCGTTCCGATGCGTTCGTGTGAAAACGCGAGAGTTTGTTTAGTATCAAGGACGAGCATATAATATAATTTTTCTTTTATTTATTAGTATAAAAACATGGTTCATACCAGTATTTTCTGCAGTAATATAGATAAGATATTCATTACCTCTCTTTTTGAGCTAAGAATTAGAAATTTAATCTCATAACCGTTTTCATAATATTTATATTTTTCGAATTATAAAATGTTCAGTGATGTAAACACAAATTATATAAACACCGTAGAGCGTTTCCGATATATATATTTACATTTTCCAGGAGGAAGACAAAAAAATTGTATCTTAGTTTATAAATTTTTATTTTACCTCTTTATCTTCCGAGCAAGATATTTGAGAAATTATTTGTACACGACATTTGTTTTCACGTTTGACAATGGTGATATTCGGTATGCATTGGAACAAAGGTGAAATTATTCGCGACGGAAGGAACCTGCGGTCGCGGAAATCATGCAAACTCTGCGGTTCGTTGGTATCGGAACTCTTTGTTTGCCTCTCTGAAGTGGTGCTTATGCGAGATCGACACGAAGATTGTCATTCGCCCGAACGCGCGGGGGCATCAAATATCGATTTTAGATTTCATACTGTCGCGTAACTTCGATGTCGCCCTACTTTTTCAAAGGACTATCCGGCAATCGATGTGCATGAATTATCGATCGTTAGAAAATTAAAAAAAAAAATGGTACGTTTGAACGTGAAACGGACTTAAAATCTTATTTCAATCACAACATTAATATCCTTTCATTTGACACCTTGTATACTATCTCATGACATAATTATAGACTACAATATTACCGCACGTATTTCCCATATAAAAACAAACAGTCAGTATTTTTATTATCCCATTACACCATACTGTAAAAAAAGTATGTAAAATGACACAAATAATATATGCAAAAATTATATAATTTATAGTAGAAATATATAAAATTGTGTATTTTTACAAAAATTACTATTTTAAAAAACTCTAGGGGTGTAAATATTTATATCGTATGTTAAGCGAAAAATAATAATAATAATAGTATTATTTGATAGTTTATATATAAATTTACAAATTTTTCTAATATTATGTAAAATAATATATTACAAATATTATTCACATTTTTATGTTCATACATATTAATAATATAGCGTAAGAAAAATAATTGTACATAATTTATTAACAAATATGTAAATATTTCTATCAATTTTATTTCAATTATAAATTTATTTTTTCAAATTATTTAGTTATTATGAAGAGGAATAATTTTATTTGTAAGTTGTGACTTTATGTATGTAAATATACTCGTATAGTACACCTTTAATAGTGGGTCCGAAAATTACTTACTATATAACTGTTGTAATTTTACATGTAATTTTTTTACAGTGTAATTATTCAATGACAGATTAGAAATTAAATTCTGAAATAGCACGTAACTGTAAAATATAACATGAAACGTGGACTATTTAGTTCAGATTTTGAGTTAGTGCTTTACTGACCTGAAAAGCGTGGTATCATTACGTGCACATAAAGTAAATTAGGTTCGAAGTATTGCAGTAGAAGGTCATAATTAGCAATTGCTTTGCATACAAAATTGGTTACGTATCTTTCTAAAATTATGTAAAATTATTTTATAATATATATCAAATAATTTAAAAATTAATTAAATTAATATTACATCGTCATAACTGTGATGTTTTGTTGGTAATCTCAGCACATAATTAAATATCATTAGTATGTCAGTATATAAGCTAATACATATTGATAAAATCGCTTGTTAACTGATTTTCATAACAGGAAATGTCAAAAGTATCCTATGCTCAGAATCGCAATTGGAGTTGCGAAATGTATATATTGTTTAGAGATATTGCAAATATTACGGCTTCCTCTCTCTTTCGCGCGCGAGTAAGTGTAATTAAAAAATTTTTTTCCTAAAGCGAAATATCATTGGAAATATTGGATGGAATTCTCTAATTTAATATTCGTCACGAATCGAGAATAACGTCACAAATTTTTACAAAACGGCGCGGTTGCTCCACATCTCGCGAACCTTCAACGTTTTATCTCGGTATTGTCGACCGATAATCTCTCCCGGCAAAGTGATTTTCCACGTTCCAAGCTTTTCATTATTCTTTTTCCATGTCGCCATGTACGCTTTTGATCAAGTTACGTGACGGCGATTGTATCACTGCAAATGATTATGCTCTGAAATTTTTTCAGATAAGCTGTTGAATTATTCTTTCGAAATATTTCGGTTAATTCACGGCTATACGCTTGGCAACGATAATTATATGTTTAAGTAAATTTGTTTTTTACGTTATCTTTTTATCTCAAAGGAATGATGGAATATTCTCTACATTTTTCCATAAAAATTAATAAAATTAATTAATTATTTATACTTCCATAAATTTTCAGAAATTAATTAGAAAAGAAATTAACAATTGCGCATATGTTATTAGCAGTGCATACAGTGTTTGCCGATGTTTTCACATGAGAAGTAAAAGTTCCATAAATCATCGGTGGCCATTTACTCAATTGCGAACATGCCTTAAATCCATATTTAATTTTTCACAATTAGCGAAACTGTTTTGGTGGATGCATGCCAAATGTGTTCGGCCTAATTATTTTCTGAAATACCTAGTAGCCACACAGGTCAGAATTCGAATGGATCTTCCCAAGGGAAAAACGATGCAGCGACGCTGGCGATGTTTGAAGACATCCCCAATGGACATTGGAAGATTCAGCAATACGCGCAATCGGGCTTGCTGCCAAACCAATTCAGCTGCAATAATATTTGCATAAACTGGATTCGTCGTGTCTGATTCATAAATCATGCAGCGTAATAACGACCGCCGAAGAATCCGGCCTTTGAAGCATGCAGTGCCGCTTGGTTCAGGTACGCTAGCCGTACGATAAGTGAATCGATTTGCAGGAAATCGAGCCGTTTATCGCATTCCATACTATCTACTTCGATAAATTTTACTTACTGCCCGAAGGCAGCGAACGTATGCTCTGCATTCTATCGCTGTCACTTATAAAAAATAACTTTACTACATATGTATAAATTTTTTATAAATGCAATTATAACGTAAATGATCATAAATTATACATAATCTCCTTATTATATCTATTTTTCAAATTGTTTCTTCAAACAAATTAAACAAGAAATTTTGTCATTCTGTTTGAAACTCTAAAGTAAACTCTAAACTAAAAGATATAACTTTTGTTTATAAGTTTCCTTTTGTAATAGCCAAGTTGCTGACAGCGACTTCTGTATTGTTGCAGCAGCTGTACTGTAAACAATGCTGTTGTTCTTACTGCAATTCCTACCTAGAATGCCGTTCAATCGGGTATTTTTCGTGATCGTCTCTAACGGAGAACGGAAAGAAGATCTTCAGAGCTTTTAGCTGCAAAACAGCGGCAAAACCATCGATCATATAGACGTGAGTTGGTCGAAATTGAAGTGTTTGATATAAGTACGTTAATTCTATACTGTCAAATTTTGTTATGGAAAACAATGACTGATTTAAGAGTATATATTTACATGTATATCGCAGTTTTTTACGATTGCAATTTAAAAAAACCTCGCACAAATCTTATGGGAAATGAGTTTTGGTCAAATTGTTTCAAATTTTAATATTTTGTAGCTCATGTCAAATTGATTAAAAGTCCTCACTGGAGGACCTCCAAATACTTTAATTTTTGCTGCAGGAAGATCATTACATCTTATACGAAAAAATAGTCCAAATAAATTTTTTTATCAACATTAGTTATGTATAATACATCATGAATATATACTGTCTACTCATATGTCATGGAAAAAATGTCAGATATAATATCAAGAAAAAAGTATCGTATTTTTCAATATTAAAAAAAAATATTATTACGGTATAAAACATCCTGGAACAAAGCTTTAGCTTATTTTCTAATTCTAAGAAGCATATTAGGATTTGTAAAATAACAAGAAGACTCACGAAAATCGAG
Source organism: Trachymyrmex septentrionalis (assembly GCF_001594115.1). Taxonomy (NCBI): domain Eukaryota; kingdom Metazoa; phylum Arthropoda; class Insecta; order Hymenoptera; family Formicidae; genus Trachymyrmex; species Trachymyrmex septentrionalis. The sequence continues at coordinate 392,427 of NW_017305779.1, read as the reverse complement.
CACAATGTTTATGAGAAGCAGGGGGACTCTTATGTAAATCAAGCATTTCAAAAGAATGAGACGTTCGTTACATTCACATCATTCGATCTGAGTAATTCTGAAAATGGGCGCAAAACTAAAATTATAAACATACCATTGATACATGTACAAGAGTAGTAAAAAAGATTTATTTCGAGTTTTTATTCTTTTTCTTATGAAATATAAAAACTTTTCTAGAAGGTCCTAGAGCAAAAATTAACAACAAGACATTTGTATCCATGAAGAACTTTAATCTTGACATAAACTGCAAAACATTAAAATTTAAAGCAATTTGACCGAGATCCATTTTCTATAAGATTTGTACGGGGTTCTTTGTGGAAAGATGCCCATTTTCTTTTCACGAAAAAAATCAATTCTATTTATTTATCATTAATGATAGCCACGCTTTCAAAAGCATACTCAATATATTCTAATTGTTAGATGACTGATATCACGTAATGATATTATATGTAATGTAGTTGAACTAAAAAACATTGTTGTAATTGTAAAATGTTTCTTTCGTTAACTGCAAAATAGATTACGGAATAATAATGTCGCTTAGCATAATCTATTATAACATGAAGTAAGATTTCCATTTTTTAAATCAATTTTGTGCTTGAAAGGACAGAGTTTAAGATCGGTATTCACTAGTAAGGGAGTTCTAGTTATAAAATTTGATTATGACAGCGCACTTTTCGTAGCTAATAAAAACAGTTTCATAGAATACCTGTACAAAGGCGGCAAATGAGAAATCGATAGTCTCGGAACGAGCTTACGAGGGAACCGCGCGGAATCACACGATGAGATTTTTATCGGATACCTTCATAAAGCGGGAAATTACACGAAGAACTCTATGCATTGGTCTGTTGCGCTATGAAGCAAATTGAAACATGAGATTTTTCTGATCGGCACGCCGCGATTATCATTCACGTTATCGGAAAAATATTATAGAAAGCATTTTCGATAAAACTCAAACATTCTCATTGTCTAATAACGAAGTAAAAAAACTTTACCTGTTTTGCAGAGATTTATCTTAAAATATTTAATGTATCAGCTACAAAATGTGAAATATTATTAAGTTATTATTTAAACTCATAAATGCTGTACTTACGTTTCTTTCTATAGATCTAAATATTCTTTCTGTAGCTCTTAATATATATTAAAATATATCATAAAAAGCGTGCAAATGCATATTAGATTTTCTGATTGATTTGGTAACAATGGGCTTTACAATCCAGGAAACTAAGAGGAATAAGTTCTTTTCTGTATTTATTCCATAAAGTTTTTCCCTCGGAACGAGTATAAGCGTATTTGTACTTGGAAAAATTTAACGACGCATTCATAGAAGGTACTGGAGCACTGTACTCGGAAGTTAGCGGATCTCGTTTCGGATCCGCTCGCGGACACGGAAACTGCAGTGCGATGCACATTACGAACGTAACTGGTACGGAAAAGTTCTCGGACCAGACAATTTGTCACGGAGTGAAAGCGCGAGACAAAGACGCATATCGAACAACTCTTCGCTATCCCCGTAACCGGAGGATACTCGACCGTTCCTTTGTGCGACGTTGACGGAAGTCCGTATTCGTGCTGACGAAGCAAGCTAGGAGCATCACGACTGAAAGTGGAAAATGCATATCCGCTCTAAATGTTGTCGACTGTCACTAATATTTCGTAATATTGAATGATAGTCGGTAGCATAGGACAAGCGAAAATAGAAAAACAAAAGGAAAATCTGTTCGTCCTGCTTGCATTTTTTACATCTGGAATTTTCACTTTTCTTATCTCTCTATTTTCAACATCCAGATTGCTGTATATAGGTATTTATTATTTATCTCGTTTTAGAAGCAATTTTTTATCCAGATTGCTGTATATAGGTATTTATTATTTATCTCGTTTTAGAAGCAATTTTTTAAGATTTCAAACAGCATAAATAAATCGTATCGCTTTCTCAAAAGTGACACAATTAAAAAAATTAAGTTTCCCAGAAAATGGAAAAATTAATTCTTTCAATTTAACAGAAAATGATTGATTGATTAAATAATCTTGCTGGTCTACTCGGGTCTATTTAACTCATAAAATTTGTTTTCTTACTATTCCATTTAAAAATATTTTCTATTTAAGTTACGATGATTTTGATGAGTTCTTTAAATCAACCTTTTTGAGTTGAGACATTTTAATAGATTTTTTTATATGAAGAAATTAGTTCGCATTTTTAATAATTGATAGAGTAATTTTTCCTAACTCACATTCGTGGTGAAAATGAAAAAATCACTTTTTTTTTAAGTTGTGTTACTTTTGAAGTAAGGGAGATAGAAACGAAAGCAAGAAGGATTACAAATACAAATATTAAGACTAGTTGACTAGATTTAATAGGATCGCAAAATATAAAAAGCTTTTATCTACAGTTATAAATAAAATATTTTATTTAGCATAGATAGAAGGTTTGCGGTCAATAATTTATTTTCACAAAGGGGGGGGGGGTGTACAAGTTAAGTATAGATATAATCGTCATTGTGGTTAAAAATATGTATATATATATTATACTGAAATTGAAAATATATACATATTTGAGCTGTCAGACGATATAACTCATGAAGACAGATAAAAAGATATAAAACTTTTGCGTTATTTTCACAGAATATAAAAAGTTTTACATTTTATTCTCCGTAGCGTGACAAAACGTACCGCAATAATGCAGTAAGATTTACATTAAGCACCTTCACAAAAAGCGTTTTGTTTTTCACAACAGAGAAAGGTATGATTTATATCGCTGTCTGCTGCAACTATAATGCCTATAACACCTTTTGTGAGCATTTCCTAAGTGAAGAATATCGTGCTTCCATTTATTCTACACAATTAAGGATCGCCTAATGTCTGAAATTCAAATTCACTGCTCGTTGATGTTTTGAAACTATTATAATGGCCTGGATGAAACATCATATATAACTGACATGGCAACAGAATCACCGTATTTAATGAAATAACATCGCGTAACATTCAGCGCGATTATCTTTCTGCTTTCTCACTATGCTTTGGCTACGTTTCTCTCTCTTTCTCTACGGTCACATTTTATAAAAATGGGAGACATTTTAAACTGCCCGTAACGACGATGCTTCGTTTTGTTCACGATCCCAACAGTTACATACAAACACGTGCACGCATACACAGGGTGTATCAGATTATTCATATTATCCTTTTTCCTCCAAAATGGATATAAATCAAAAAATTTGCATTATGAAAGCTTATTTGAACTATCCAACGGTGGCATTTTGATTTTCCATTAACTATCAAAAGTAAGATAAACGTGAATTAAGTCAGAAATTTTAAATAGAAACATAGGTCAAGCAGAATATCGTCGAATAGATCTTATAGAGACAAACAACTTTTGCTTAAACTCTTTTTTGATTACTTATGAGAAAAATAATGTCAGATTATGAATTATCTATTTGTCCAAACATCTCTCAAAAGTTGTTTGGGTTTAAATTAGCATTTTCAAAATTTCTCAAAAGTTTTGTTTTAGTTTAAATTAACATTTTTAAAATCAAATCTTATGTGATAACAAATATTAAAAACTTTTCAATTTATAAATATTTCTTTTCAATGTATAGACCTATTCAAAAATATGACTCATCTATATTTCAATTAAAAATTTGAAGATTGTTGATTGTTTAGTTTGCTCCACTTCTCACTTTATTATTATAAAAACACAAATATCATTCGATTCATTCTATAAAATTTGGTTTAAAAAATTTTAATTTAAACCCGCGAACTTTAGTATTTGGACAAATAGATGACTCGTAATCTATGACATTTCTTTATTTTTCTAAACTATTTATTTTCTTTATTTTTCTAAACTCTTTATTTTTCTAAATCACTTTCGTAAGCCATAAGCGATATAAAAAAAAGTTCAAATAAAAGTTGATTTTAAAAGACCTATCTAATGATATTCTATTCGATCTATGTTTCTATTTAAAATTCCAAACTTGACCCAAATTTATCCTATTTCCAATAGTTTTGCGAAAACCGAAATGGCACCGTTAGATAGTTTAGGTATATAGGATTTAGTAATTTTTTTCAAACTTCGGACACTATCCGTTTTCCAGAAAAAAGAATGGTAGATACGTGTGGCCTGATATAGGTACTCTATATAACCTGTAAAAGGCGCTGTCGTTGTATTTGCGCTTTCCACGATCGTTAATTGTCGAAACGCGCTTTCAAAAAAACGCGGACAAAACTTTCAAAAGCTCGTGACAGAAACAGGAAGCCTATTCCGTAGTTTTCCGATAGCTTGCAGACTATAGTTTAGAATACGAAAAAAAAAAAAAAAAAAAACACTTTGCGGCAGAATTCTGTTGGCACATCCGACGTGAGGAATTTATCGATATCACGCACCACAAGATAGCAAATTGCAACTTCGTCATTCCATGCGACTTTTAAATCGCTCTGTGATACTCTTTCTCACGTAATATTGCGCATCGCTAATGTTATACGTTACGTGTCAGGAGAATCGCATACGGTGTGAGGATTACTCTTATGCGCTCCATACGATTGCATATTCATAGCACACCGTAGGACACCGCGGGACGTGACGCTCTTACATTGTAATCCCGTAGGCATGATGCAGCGGAAAATGGAGGAAAAAGCGAAGAGACTGAGAGAAAATCTGATTACATCCACCTTTTCGCATCGTGACAGATGCGGCAGCGTATTTACACGCCTTGGCACATTGACGCGCCAAGCATGAAACACGTCCACGCATACTGTTTACTATCCCTTACGCATGAGCCTCGGACACGTGAATGTTGATGCGAGAGTGATCGAGAATGAAAGGAATAAATAGGTGAAGGGCCGACAGGAACATCTTGTAGACTTTGGTGTATCGACCTGCGCGCAGTAACGGGTGCAAGAGCCGATAGTTGTAATCTTCCTAACAAACAACGAACGTTCGACTATCAGTCACCAAATTTAATGTCATCAGTGTATTTTAGACGAAGTTGTTGCGCAAAAGCACAGAAGGATAATTGCATTAATTATAGAGCACGCGCGTAAATTTACATGCGGCATGTGCGCTCTCTCTGGTGAGATTACATTAAAATATGTATTGCAGGAAGAAAATGTGTGATAATATAAATTTAACATTTTCTAAATGTAAATTCCCTTTCGAGAAGAAGCAAATAGAAAGAAAGATTTTGTTGAAGTATTTAAAAATTTAACTAGATACAGATTTGAAAATAACTTTCTTGGACAATCAAAATAATTATATAGGAAACTCAAGCTTAATAAGTATGTAACAAAAAGTTTTGACATTTTAGCAACTAGCTTGAATGTCCTACGTAATTAGTTTGACGGTCCAAACAAAATTATTTTCAAATTTATATCTACATTAATTGCGACAAAAAATTACTAAATCGTCATTAATCTTAATACATATTTTTTTCAATAATGCTAACTAAATATTTTTTACTTATTAATAAATATTTACTCAATGAAAAAATGATAATTAAATCAAAATAATTATATAGGAAACTCAAGCTTAATAAATAACGTAGCAAAAAGTTTTGACATTTTAGTAACTAGCTTGAATATCCTACATAATTAATTTGATGGGGTCCAAACAAAATTATTTTCAGATTTATATCTACATTAATTGCGACAAAAAATTACTAAATCGTTAATAATCTTAATATATATATTTTTTAAATAATGCTAATTAAACATTTTTTACTTATTAATAAATATTTACTCAATGAAAAATGATAATTAAATTAAATTAATTGTTTTTGTACTAAATAAATATATGTTTACATTTAATAACTATTTAGATAATACTATTGAAATAAATATTTATTAAAATTTAGTACATTTTTGAAGTACAGGTAAATTTTTAAATATTTCAGTAAAATTTTTTTCGCGTGTATATGAGATAATGCTTAACACGTGAGTGCTAAGCTATCTACATATTCGTTCTGTGGTATCCATCCGTAATTCATACTAATGGTCTTATATTCTTAAATCCTTTATCGATTGCTGTGGGCGTATCACTCCCATCACTATCCATAGCGTAATCCGATGTAGTCTGTTGACTGTGTATGCGCGCGCGCGTCTGTGTGTGTGTGTGTGTGTGTGTGTGTGTGTGTGTGTGTGTGTGTGTGATTGTGTATGTGCACAAATATAGGCATCTCTTCTATTGCGAACTTCCGAGAGTACTATTGGTGGTGGTCCACTTACACTTTTGACGTATCTCAAGTTGAATGTAATTTCATGCAAATGATATCTTCAGCCTTTCTCAATATCTTTTCTGCTTTGTCGCCTTATCCACCCTCTTGCAAATATAGCAAACGGAACAGTGCGATTTTGACGATTTGTCGTATCGTATCTTACGTCTTAGGTTACTCGAAGCGTAAAATATCTCGTATTGTATATATGTTCTCCTGCACCAATTTTTACATATTATACGTTTCTCATATACTTTCTTATATGTTAAATTCAAATTTGTCTTATACTGTTTTCATTATTCATTGCTGTACATCGTCTTTTTGCTGAGTTATGAAAACATCTGCTTTTCAGTCCATGTAAACTTTGCAAGTGGGACATGCCAGGTGCGCACCACAGCTTTCGGTTAAACTCAAGAACTTCGTCCTGTTTGATCCTGCAGAAAGTCCGCAGATAAAATAAAATCTTTGAATGTTTAACCAACCTAACGCAACGAATGAAATTTCATTCGAGAGCCATTGGAAGTTTTATCGCCTCGCAACTTTGACCACCGGAAATTTCGTTTAAAATTGGATCGGCGGGGTTTAAATCGGCAATTAGTGAGAAAGCGCTACTCGTAGAGTAAACTGACGTCATAGTAAATAAAGTAGAAAACTTGACGCATAATAAGTTATACATTTTATCACATGAGATTATTTTATCTTTGCATATATCTCAGCAGATAGCTTTTATATGCTAATAAAATCTAAGTAAAATTTTCTAAGCTATTTAACACGAATATTTAATAAAAAGTTATTAAATATAATATAACAAAAATTTAAGTGGAATTAAATGGAATGTAAACGATGCAGCGGAATGGAGCACGGATCGGGAGGTCAAGTGTTTCATAAAATATTACGCTAACTCTGCACTTGCCTGAAAGCCCGATACGAATAATATTTGAAACGTTCTCATAGTCCAAGTTCTCCTCATTGCAAAATACTGACTGAGTTCTTCTCATTGTAAAATAACTCCTGTAATAATTTCCAAGCATAAATGTGCAAATAATTAGGAGAGAATGAGAAAACTGCGATTAATAGAAGTCTTTATTCAGTAGATACTCCAGTTATTTAGCTTTAAATTACAATATAATTAACATTTATATCATTTATTAAATCATTAATTAACATTGATATCGTTTATTAAACCATTATCATATAAATATAGAAACAATGTAAAGTATAATTTTAAATTAAAAACAAAACTCTCTCTTGCCGTTTGGAAATATTCGCCGCGAACAATTGATTTTTTGTTTAAAATTATTATGTGTTTATATTAATAATATATAAAGGTTAATTATTGTAATTTAAAGCGAATATCTTCTGAATAAAAACTTTTATAATTGATAAATAATCGTCGACTTTATTTAACATTTTTCTTTATAGGTATCCGCAATTCCCCCCTACATGGAAAAATAGATTTGCTGAAGTATTTAAAAATTTATCTAAATACAAATCTGAAAATAATTTTATTGAGCCATTAAAATAATTATGCAGAATGCTTAAACGTTGATAACTACTGCAAACAGTTTAACATTCTAACAACCAGAGAGAGTTTAAACGTCCTAATTATTTTGATGGTCCAAACAAAATTATTTTCATATCTGAATCAGTTAAATTTTGAGATACTTCAGCAAAAAAAGAATCATTTATTTCGCGGTATATCAAAATTGTCGAAAACATATAATGGCATTTACCTTATATTTATAAACATATGCATTCTATAGTCACATACGTTATAATGCAATACTAAGCGTATATCAGACTGTCACCAAATGCAAGAAATGAGAGATTATCATTATAACTCTAATATACTGCAATAGTACTGTTCTCGCATTTACCATGTTAATTCGCAATTCCTATCGAAATACTATCGAAATA
>NW_017305779.1:378527-384174 GCF_001594115.1 Trachymyrmex septentrionalis | reverse complement strand
ACTGCAATAGTACTGTTCTCGCATTTACCATGTTAATTCGCAATTCCTCTCCACTTATACCTATCGAATTATTCGGGACATATAAGGGCTGCTTTAGATCGAAAATGCATGTCGAGTTTCGATTTCTCTGATTTATTCTATTTTTCTTATCCTAATCGATTACACGATGGAACGTTTTATCATTCTTTTCAGCTTTATCATTTATGCGAGAATGAACGCACATTATCGACACATACGATTGTTAGGACAAGCGCGATATCATTTTATATGTCATACGGGTTGTATACGCGCGATTTAATCGCGCTGTAGAACTCATGTGAAATGTAGGTCACTGATTCGACGATTTTAAATTATTTATTGTGCCCGCGTTGGCAAATATATACTTACGTGGCTCGCGTTATTGCACCGTCGTTGAATGCCACTCTGGTGATATTTCTATTGCAACCGTAGGAAAGCTGTCGTCGTCACGTAGATCGCGGTCGAACGACGGCAGGCGAGTCCTGTCGTGAGAAAAGGAGCTTCAACGACGTTTTGCCGTTTCTTACAACTGACACGAAGAGCTGGAATGAGGCAGTCGCTACCTATATAAACGGAAAAGCAATCAACGGGAAACGAAGGGAGAAAAATTGTCGCACATTGAGAGTCTGCAACTGCTGTGCGCCGCACTCCGACGCTCCTGAATCATTCATCATGGAACGCTCGCCGATTTCGTATCGCTTTTCATCGAAATTACATCTTTGATCTCACGACGGGATCACAATTGCAGTCTAGCTTTTTAATTAATTCAAAATGGACGCGTTGATAATATCTCTAAAATTAATTCATCGAATATAGCCTGATCCATCATTCACCCACGAGAACAGATTTATCATGTTGAAAAGTTCTCTATCCCGAGTCATTTAATTTATAATTGTTATGTATATCTATTACTTTATTCGACATTACCATAATCTCTCATTCCTATACTCCATAAACCCTATTATTTTTCTCCGTATATTGAAATTTTATAACTTTACCAGAGATAATTTAAAAATATTTTTACAAACATATAACATATATGTATTTTCCCTTTTAATTCATCTTTACTTTAAAATAGAAAAATATTTTTGAGAAATATAGAGAAATACTTTTATAATTATCTCTCGAAACTATATTTGCACAGATGTCGAAACCTCAGTGATATAATTAAATTAAAAATTTCAAGAAAATTTCAACAAAAAAATTTACAACTTTTCTTCATCGTTATAATAATAAACTGATATTGAATGTGCGACACGTGGCTGCCGAGGAAGTTGCTCGATTTCGAGATAACATAATGATCGTTTTGTCTGCATCAGACTATATGACGCCAGAAAAAATTACTAGTACATCAGATCGAGTACATCAGATTCTGTTTTGTCGTATTTATTTTTATAAAAGCTTTATACTTGCATTCACGCTATGTTTGATTATCAATAAAATATGCATCAACATAGAGAATTTAAATCGATCTCTGTATCTCAGACTTGATAAATAAATTACTCGTATAAAATAAAATAAATATATTTTTCGTTATTATATACTTAATATCCGATAATAAATATTAATCAGATTAAAAAATATTTTTAATTCAAATTATTTGCTCGATATGCGCACCGTAATACGTATTTTCTCCGTAAAAATAATGCGGAATCACGTGCAACTTGTCAAACTGTATGTGCTTTGAGCCCTCAATTGTTGTGTCGTGTGCAGATATGCATTTACGAACCTGTAAACGTAATATAGCGATTACACGTGCATTTTTTATATCTGCAACCTAGACTACCTAGAGCATAATTGCGTTATATTCCACGTTTTGCGGCTTCGTGCGCGAGAGAGCATTGTCATGCGTGACGGCATCAATCATATTACGTTTCACGTCACGTTTTGAAAAAAAAAAATGGCATTGCAGTTAAGAATTTTTTCTCTCTGAAACTTGCGGTTTTTTGTGTCCTAAATTTTTATCGATACGTATTTGCTGCAAAATAAATGGAAAACGATTAAGCTCTGACCGCAACGTCAACAAATTTCAATCAGAAAATTGAGAAAAATAGAGAACGCATCTCTATACATTTTAATTAATATTTCGTGTAATATAAATTATAATTCTATTTAAAAAGTGATCTATTTTCTAATTATTATTTTCAAATTTTGAATGGCTTACATTGAATACAAACGGTCATTATTGTATGTTCTGATCAAAGAGAAATGTACGTTAACCTTTAATTAACTTTTCAGCTGCATGAAAATTGACGTTGGCAGGCCAACTTATCATATCGTTAATTAATTCATACAAATGTTTCATTGTTCAAACTTCATTACCAGTTACACAGGAAACAAATATTTAACGCGATCAATCCGCAAAAAATACCACCACTAATTATATAATTGCGATATTAATTACTAGAAATTAGAGAAATAAATGCTTTTTTCACACTATCTATTACGCTAATCAATAAAAATACCATTACTATAGTTCAATAATCCAATAAACTGGCAACAGCAATAATATACAATCGAGCTATCTAAAGTAACAAGAAACAATGATAAAGGTAAACGTTTTTAGATTCGTTAGGCAAAGAAAAATCAAATAAAACATTCTTTACACATTGCACAGGTATGCGTAACAAAATTCACATTGATTCATTGGGAAATTTTAAAGGAACAAAGAATTAAACGGAGCATACAAATACTCGATTAATTAAATTTTCCGACGCAATTAAATCTACCCCGGATCTAACGCAGCGTGAAACGAGGAAGAAAAAAGACGTGCCTCGCAAACCTGCAGATGTTTTAACAAAACGCAATAGCAACTTTCACACATAATTATCTGACAATTTGTAAGCAATTAATGTGTAATATCGAAACAAGTTCAAAGCTCAAACTACCAGTTTATTATTGTGCGGCAGTATTCCCGCAAGGGTAGTCTAACTCCAACGCGTTCACCCGTTATCATCCCGCCTAGCACGTTATTACGATTATGGTTGCTAATCCATGTTTCGCGGAGGCAATTAAAGAGCACGGATCGCTACGACGTATCGCCCGTAATTAAATGTGTTAAATCCTTAATCAATAATATGTACGCGCACGTGGTTATTTAGATGCTAATTTAATTGTATATAACTGACGTTGTATGTTACTCGTAACTGCATTAAGCTGCACCATGTGTTGTTATTGCTATGCATATTGTATCACTTTACACTTAAACATATATCAGTCAAGAATTTGGAACGCGCTTATTTAGAGAAAATTTAGACAAATTGTAAGTGAAAGAAGATGTACAAGTGGTCCACATAAAGTGTGACAAGTTAATAATTTAAAAAATATGGAAAAACGTTTCACAGACAAAAGTGGAACGGTTTCGAGAGAGATGTTTTTTGGTCATGTTTATTTTCTAGGTGGAAGCGCCAAAGAGATATGAAAGTCACTTTTTAAATGGAATTACATGAGGAGCAGACTTTCAAAATGCATTTTGTTTAAGATTTATAATTTTTAGAAAACGAGAAACTACGCAAGAAAATTACGTACTTTACAAAAAATAACAATATGCAAATCAGTAGAATGTGAAATATTAAACAAAATTGCTAAACAATTGCTAAAAATGTTAAACAAATGCATTTTGTTTGTCTCTAGTTAAAAAACATAATACATTTCAAAATGTCTATATTTTTTTAGCATATAAATTAACAATGAAAAAATGCTTTCTGAATATCTCAGGGTAATTTATAATATAAGACTTTCAATACTAAATACTACATTATCTTTAACTAAAAAAAATAAAATTTTGAACAAAACACACTTTGGAAGTCTGCTCCTCACATGATCTTTTTACATAATATGATTCCTCTAATTATTCTATAAAAGTATTAAAATAGTTACGTTAAAGAATAGTTTACGAGATATTTTTATACTTTTCTGGCACATATTGACATAAAATATATTAAATATCTCGTAAATTATTAACTTTTTTTATAATAGTATACCTAAATATTTTTATGAATAATGAGATAAATCAATTAAAAAAAATAAATAGAGTTGTTTGTTTAAAAAATTATCCATTTTGTCTATATATTTTTTAATTTTTAGTTTTTGATTTATTATATTATTGTATATATTTTATATATTTATAGAAAACCCAAACAAATTGTGAGTAAAAGAAAATTTATGAATTACACTTAAACGTAATTATTTTACTAGAAATTATATGCATTGAAAAAATATTATTTTACATTCAAAGGACATAAATATTCGAATTATTCAATTCACAAAAAGATTGTAAAACTTAGAGCAAATAACAATACAATTTTCACTCAAAAAATTGTAATTCTTTGAAATAGAATTGAAAAAGCTCCTTTCTTGTAACTTAGCATAATAAGATTCCATTAGGTAAGATAACTCGCAAAATACGAGGCAAATATATGTATAATAAAGGCCAAGCCGATAAAACTTATTTCTTGAACCCATTTATCGTTCTCCCTTGCGTGCTACGTTTTTCATTCAACTTTCATTATCTCGAAAATGTAAAACTCACTAAAAAATGTGAAAATTCCTCCTAAAGATAGAATAATCAAATCGAGTTAATAAATATATTGCGGGCTGCATTTTCCATAAATTATTTATTATAATTGTAAATTATATCCAAGGGACAGTTACACAAATTGAAAACATTAATCGTACCTTCAAGAACCGGAGTCGCTCCAGACGTTAACAGATGATGCGTGGCCTAAACTTCCTCTGCGGCGACAATCTATATACGCGAACGGGAGGCTCCGCTCGCTTGCATTTTATAACAAAATATTAACTCACACTTACATGTACGCATGCGCGTCGTATCTATCATTTTTTATATTAACAATTTAATAAGTCGCCGCTCAAATCAACGCGTGTTCCTCGATTAATGTAAAAACGTGCGATTCGCAGTCGAAAAAGAATCGAACCGACGGGTACACGATTATTTATAGTACAGTGATATTTACAGGTGTGCTTACAAATTATACTTACAATAAAAACGTCTTAATATGACAACATTCTCTCTGTCTCTTTCTCTCTATCCCTTCCTGTTTTAATTACACGCATACTATCACCATATCGCTCCCATCCGTATGCATACAAAACATTTTACGTTATTTAACGCGAAGCAACGTTACGGTACGTACACGAGCCACTTTGTCGCCTAAAATAAGAGCACGTGAAACACAATTGTATATAAATGTGTATTAAGTAGCAATTTGAAATGCAAAATGTTTCGAACGGCGAATCAGAAGACCTTTGAAATAACATACTCTATATAGCGATTTCTTTACTCGTGACGAGCATCTATTCGAAAAGAAATTATGCGTTTTGCCCGCACTTTTTGTGTTACACTGTCATAAATTATCTAATTTTTTTTTTTTAATTTAAATCAACATTCGCACAAATTAATTTAAACTCATGTGCTCTATTAAACCGACAATTCTACACGCAAATCTGTCGCGAAGGATTGTGTATAATACGCGAGTTAGCATAACGACAGGATTTCGAGTACGTACGGTATTTACGGACGCTTCTCGTAATATCAGGCACTCCGAACAAGTTGCTTCAACGAGAATAGACTAATTAATACCGAACGAAATAAAGGGGCGCGATAAGA
>NW_017305779.1:350343-378427 GCF_001594115.1 Trachymyrmex septentrionalis | reverse complement strand
CACTCCGAACAAGTTGCTTCAACGAGAATAGACTAATTAATACCGAACAAAATAAAGGGACGCACGACAAAATTTTGCAAGACCGTTGTTCGAGACCAGTGAAGTTCGCAGATTTCCTAGTGCTTTTATGGCTTCGTTCCTTAATTAAAAGGAATACCGATGAAAAACCAAAGGACAAGAAACCTAAGTCCTTCGAAATTTCATTCCATTTCGAAAATTAAAATACAATTTCGTCTACTAAGGCAAACACTGCGTTGTCGGTACATGCAAAATTTTTTTGATGCATAATGACATTAACAGAGATAACGCACAAAATAATAAAGAGTAGCGGTAGCGTGAAACAAATGTTTATTACAAACATTTACGATAAACACTTGTTCCATCCGCATCTACTTTAACATTTTGTCAGTAATGTACCATCACAGTATTATGCACATTTTATATAACACATTTATACATGAATAAATCTTGTCTCTAACGAAATATTGCTTGCCTGCTTTCTACAGATGTCAGTCAATTCGCAATGGAAAAGGACCGTGTGTATCCGCCGCTTTACCCGTCGGCTTTTCAACCGTTGATCGATCGATCGCCCTTAATGAAGCGTCTTTGGTATAAATCATTCATCCCGCTAGACGAATGCGATAGAGAGCGAGAATAAATAAAACGCGAGCGTCGCTACGACCGCGATATGATAATGAAGGAGTTCGCGGTAGCGCGGCGTTCTGGACGCATAAAAAGATAGATCGTCGACGAATTCAGCAGGCGAAAGAAAATCGGCACGCGCGATCGTACAGCTCGGAAAATAGACAGACGCGAGGCAAGCGTGAAAAACTGTATAAGCGGCACTTCTTATAACATATTTACACAGGTCTAATTTGCATTTTAGCGACGGCGATGCTTGTGCGATTTGCATCTTGTCAAGTAAATACTGATGGATAAGCGCGAACGTTATCAGACCACCGTCATCTTGCCATTAAGCAGCACTGGTAGACCCACGGGTCATGCCTTTCTTCTTGGAATCTCCCTCTTTAAAAGTATTTATAACAAAATATAATATATTTTTAATATTTCTAAAATGCTTAATTTTAATATTTTAAACATATTTTTTTTAATTTAAGAAACTCCTAGATATAAAAAAATTATAGATTCCATTATATTATTCTTCTTTCATATTCATTTTAAATAAAACGTTTTATGAATTATACATTTAAATAGTACTTTTCCAATGTAATAATTTAAATAATAATTTAATATTCTATGTCCTTCTACATTTGACCTTAAAAAAATTTCGCTTGCGGCAAGCCAATTAGGCCCTCCTTGAAAAGTTCTGGATCTGCCAATGCTAAGAAGAAACGCGGAATGATTCCTCGAGCGAAATTATTTTCTTGATTTCGCAGCACGTTCAACGAAATATTAAATGCAACACACGGCAATATACAACTATAACGTGTCCCTAGAGCGGGACGAACTTTAAAGCGACATCGATCGCTCTGCCGCTGAAATATATCGGCGATATCTTTATGCATAACACGCGATATATTATTAATGGAGCATGTGTGTATTCTGGTACCATCTCTGGCAAAACGTACGAGGAACTTCGGACAAATTAAGGATCAATTATTAGTATGTCTCTCTTAACGAGAATAAAAGGATGAAAATAACGACGTAGGAATAAGGAAGACACTAAAATAAAAGCGAGAGTGGCGAGTGTTTCCGAGTTTCCAGCGCCTCGAGACGCATAAATGTTACATGACACTATTTGCATAAATACAAGGCGCCGTCGCCTGAAATTCCGCGGGGATTACCACACAAAAGAAAACCGAGAGGCTTACGAGGCAGCCATCTCGTTGCGGGAAGTGGAAGAATAATAATGAAGAAAGAATTTTCATTATCGCTGATGAGAGGATTTTCTTCCGGATGGTGGCCTCTCCACAGCTTTGCGTTATGTAAACCTTAATTAACGCGTGGACCAATTAAAAAAAAAACGTACACCCCCGCAAAGTTACTATAATTATATCTTGGCGAAGGAACCCGATTTCCGTTTTTTGAATCTCGCTGAGTGCAGCCGTGTGATGATATCTCTTGGGAATTGTATTTACTATCGGTACTCGATTACACGTTCGGTTATACAGCTACGATTCGAATCATCGATTCGCGGAAATCGAGTTGCCCTTCTATCGATGTTCCTCGTGATATTGCTGGTTTCGAGTCTTTAAATACAGTATTTCTCTCTATATACGCGAGATATATTAAAAATAAGTATAGAGGTAATAAATTAAAAAAACATAACATTAATTATTAAACTTATTCAAATAAATTGACTAATCTTCGTCCTATTCAGATCATTATCATAGTTTAATAATCGAGGGTTGATTATAATAGAACAAATAAATAAATAATTGTAAAATGTAGAATTAATAGATTAGTAGAAAAAAAAATAATTCTTTTTAGTAACCGATGTTCGCTCGCCAAAATAATCGATCCGTTTGCCATAATCATTTGTATAAGAGAATGAGAAGATTAAAAAAAAGGTGGATGGCTGAATAAAAAGATATCTCATGAAATTATTAATAAGAAATATACATATATATCAGAGGTAAAGAGAGACACATACGTTGATTGATCCAACGAAATTTTTCTTTCCCGCAAAAGGTTTTAATTTTTCTTTCAAAGATATGAAAATGAAACACCGACTGTATCAATTATAATCCTCAAGCGAAAATATACACAGGTATATAAAAGAAATATTAATGTTTATATAAAAAAATATGTTTAATATGTGTATGTGTGCACGTGTTTCATATATGCGAATAAGCATGTATCTTCTCGCAAGTTATATTCAGATTCGCATATACTCTTCGGCGAACAGCGACGAAAAATCAATTCGCGAGAATGATATATGTCCCTGATGATCGCGATCCCGCGTGAGATCGTATCAAATTATGCCATTGACGATGTTCCGACGACTTCGACGTATTACCTAACTGATAGTCTAGTCCTTAAAGATAACGACCAGTGCGAACGTTATTGCGTTAACGACCTCACTGATGTGTCGAAAATGCGACTCCGCGTCGCCGGATGCTCGCGAGATCGATTCGTCATAACGACACCGTGTGTGAGTTCAGGGGATTACGACTTACCGAACGACGTACAAACAAACAACGAGAACGGAGCTCGGATTTATCGTACACTATGAGAAGTTGAGCGAAATTACATTAATACGGCTTGTGCGATACAAATAATAACAGTGTGGTCCCCGTGATACGCAATCTATCGTAATTTTTCATTAAGTGAAATGGAATCTTGACTTATTTTCTATTCTCGTAAGTAGATAAATATATCTACTGTGCTCAAAATCAGAAAATTCTGAAGACACATAAAATTATATAGATAAGAAAAATATGGTATAATAATAAAAAATATTAAATAAAGTAATTTTTAAAAGCTTCATGTTAAATACACAACTAGGAAATGAAAACCTCAAAGTCATGCTGGAGTTTTAATATCCAAATAATTCGGTGTGAATTTATATCCAATCCGCTGAATTTAATTTTCAGTCTTAAAATGCAATTTTAATAGAACTGGAATAATATCATAAATAAATTGACACACACAAAAATAATATTGATATTCATAGATATCTAGAAGGATATTAATAATCTTGCTAATAAACATTTTATAACCAATAAATCATTTCATTGTGAATAATATTATCTCAATCGGGATTCAAACCCGAATATTCCCGTATTCCGTGCAAGCGTTCCTTTCAATTCTACCTCTGAAACATATGATAATATTTGTTGCAATATAATTATAAAAATTACAAAATTATGTAAGAAATATAAAAAATAAAATTCTATATCTTTTTAGGAAAATAAAATTAAGCTTTCTCTAAAGAAAAATCATTAAAGTTTTCTAAAAAAAAAAAATACATCCATATATTTAAATCCCATTTAATCACCGGATTTCAAATGTAATTAAATTCGGAATTAGACATTTCAATCAATTTCGTTTCGTCAGATACTTTAATTTCAGATACACCAACTTTCTTGTGATGTTCCGATTGCTCTGACAGTGGTACGACCCTATCATTGCTCTTGTACAATCTTTGCGATCAATAGCGAACTAAGAAAGCACATGTGATAAACAAGATTGCGCATCACCGGTGAGATAAAGCGCACTCGTTTTATGCGCTTTAGAAGGAAGAAAAATCCGAGCTCTGTTTATTACGTACTAATCCTTGCGATCAGCTGCGAGGGAGAGTTTTCGCTGGCTCGACAGACGCGCGCTCTCCCGTTTTCCCGCACAATTGCAAAATCGATTCTATGGCACGAAGGACAACCCTCCAGCTACAATCTCCGACCGTTTCCGATTTAAGTCTCGTTACGCGCGTCCCCTTCTTTCTTTCTCACTTACTTATCTGTACATTACATGTCCTTATTTACAGTGTGATGTACATACATATCAATTTCTATAAAAATCGTCTCGGTTATGGCAGTAACTATGACAGCTTCGATATACAAAACCGCTGTAAGTTCGTTGAGAGATTTTTCTTGAGTGTGGGCGTGATCGTGTTTGGTCGCTGCTTCTTCAGTGGTGGTCAATAATTTTCAACTGGCGCACAAGCAGCGGCGATTAAAACACGTCGGGAGACTTTTTCTAATACAATTGCCTCGCAGATTTCACAGAAATTGGCCTGCTTAAATTTCAATACCAAGAAAATTATATAAAATATTACTCACAAACAGTTCAATGTTTTAAGTTGTTTTTCATACATTGTCGACGTTTTCGAAACGAATGTTGGATCTGTTGATTTCTTCTACTGATATAGCACAGATCGCTACAAACCAGTTGTTAATAAGTGTTCCAGAAGTTACCAGCGAATGTTACCGACAGGTTATCGATATGCTTCATGAACTCACTTGGTGAGTTTCTTCCGTGGGTTGAGTATACAGTGAGTATAAGGTATACAATGAGTTAATCGTGACTCGACGAGGTCGATAACACAGTTTCCATAAGATATGTCTACCTATTAAACAATAAAACTCAATCCATCGATTTTACAGTTTAATAATCCAAGAAATAAATATTCGCATATGTCTACTTTCCGATACCATTTTGTATTCGAAAGAATGATAACATTCGATGAATACTGTCACGTCTGATTGCATGATGCACTTTGTTCTTTCTGTAACTGTCGCTTAAACGTACAGTCGCTCCAACATAAATGCTTGCGGTGGTCCTTAAATAAAGATATTCCAGTCCTATTCAAATAAACCACTCGAGCCTTCTTATACACATTTACAAATCAATCCACATTGTTCTCGTTGCAGTATTGCAACAAGGTAATGCTAACTATACATATATTATGCTTGCTCCTTTCCCATACCATCTTATCGATGATTAGGATTATACTTCTAATCGAGAATTTTTCAAATTCTCGGAATGGACGACACGTTTACAGATATACAAGTCTATTTTAACAAACATCGACAGACGCTTATTATTGGCGTCTAACGACTGACAAATTTGAGATCGCATTGTCACAATATGTACCACAATTCGGCGTAACAAATAATAATTAGTTCAACATCTTCAACGTAATTTACAGCGGTTTGGCACAGCGTGTCCATTTCTGCCGTACCATTTTGTCGATTAAAAGCAATATTTTCGGGTGCTAACTTCCGGTACCGGGCTCAAGGACGGGGGTCGTCCCTCGCGCGGGACAACCCCTTCCTCTTGTCAGCCATAGTAATAGCTTTTGCTGTTGAGGTTTCGAGGATTTTCTGTGCGGAGAATCGTGTGAAGATTATCCGTGCCAACCATGTGGTTCCCAAGGTCAACGCGCATCCCCGTATTGGTTGCGTGAGATACCGACGTGGCGTGGATGCTTGTCGGCGATAAAGGTATCCTCGTGTCGGCATAATAACGTTCGCCGTGAAGTCTCTCGGCTAATTGCGTTTCGGGCAATCTACAATATAAGGAATATAATTAGAATATATAATTAATAGAGTTCCGTAGAAAGATAAAATTATAGTAAAATTTCCAAGATAGTCCCTCCTGTTATGAAAAATAAAATAGAAGAACAAAAAGTATTTAAGATCAAAATTATATTTACAAATTTCGAATTCTATAATATATTTAAATTTCGAGTAAACACTTTTTATTGTCGTCTCTAATTGTCATTTTATAATTACTTAAAAAAAAACAGAAATATAAAAAAACAAAGAAAAAAAGAAAAGGCATACTTTTGTTCTTCTACAATCAGTTATTACATTAAAATTGCATGTCCACATTTTAACGTCGAAACATCTATAAACTTATTTTCTGAAAAACTTTGTTTAAATTATGTCGTTATTGTAACAAATGAGCGATATCTAAAATAATTACTTATTTTAGATCTAAATAAGATAGAAAAAATTTATATTAAAACAATTTTATTAATTCACATAACAGAAGGGAGTTAATATTTTTCTTGTCGAAAATCAAAAAGAGAGATTTACCTTGCGTCTTGCATTGGCACTGCAACCGGCGTGGTGAGATCGATGTCGGCATCAATCTCGGAAATATCGTCAGTGAATCCATTAGGAAGAGCCTCATTATTCGCATGGAATTTTGCATCCCTCTTGGCGCGATGCCGGCTGATTAATAGGCGGCCAATAACCAATCCCAGAAAGAGCAGAATACCAGCACTGACCGATACAATAATGTAGAGGTAGAACTTTTCTTGGTTGTCTACAGAAATCATGTTAAATATACACCTTAAACTTCCTTTCTTTTCTCTGTAAAATATCGACAACAGCAGATTCAACATTATTAACAATATATAGAAGAAAAGCACATTATTTCTTTTTTAATTCGTTTTTTGTTCGTTTAACAATCTGCTTTTGTCCTGCAGTTGTAAATCTATATTATTTATGTAAATAATTGTCTGCATATACGTATCCAACATGACAGTCGAATAACATTCAGAAACTATGAAACAAAAGGAAAAACCAATCAACATGCAGTTCTAATTATTACTAGAAACAATACAACGTCAAACACACAATGCTCACATTTGCTAGTTGCGATCAATTAGCAGTTACATGTATCATTTTCCGAATCAATATTTTCGAATGTCGAGAGACCAGAATATAAATTTCGATTAGTCCAATTTTGGGTGCCATACATAAAATCGATGTAATAACTGAGATTATGAGCAATAATAAAAAAATAAAGTTTGGATATTTCAATATCCAAAATTGAGCTACTCAATCTTAACTCATCAAGAATCAAGATTTCTTTACGTGCATATATCACAAGATGCTCAGGCAGCTACAAGAAGAAATATCTTTCGTCAACGTTTACCCTCATGGGGTAAATTATCCTATCGTATCCAACCCTGGCAAGAGTCATCAGGATCGATAGAAACAGCTCTTTACCGATGTTTTACCAGCTGAAAGTAACGAGCGACCGATGATGTACTTACTCGTTATGAAGGAGTAGGCATTGATCCATTCATTCAGATATCCCACCACTATGTGATCCTCTTCCGGAAACGCGTAGACGACGGTAGTGCAATTTCCGGATGCGCTGGCACTCGTGGATATGGCATTACCAATCCCGTTGTCGCTCGCCATTGAGCTCGCCTGGATAACCGTGGGTGGTAAAGGCGGTAAGGGTAAATCTTTCGCTCCGATACTGAGCGACTTTAACATGTTCAACCGCGCGTTCACTGTGCACGCGAGAAACAAACGTGAGGGAACGGCAGTTTGCACCAATTGCATAAGAGTCCAAGCTTAGGTTTTTTGAGACTGTTATAATTTCGGTGAATCTAATTTTCGATGCTAAGTACTGATATACAATACTATAGAAGAAATCTACTGTTTACTATTATTATTATTATTATCACTGTTCACAAAGAAATTAACAAGGGACGTTTACAATTCTCCGCAAGCGATTCAATTCTCCTTGAAATATGTTAAAAAACACGTATTTTTTTGTATTATTTTTCAAAAATCTAAAATTAAAAAAACCCCTATCCCCATTTATTTTAAGAGATGTTTTATCCTTTAAATCTGAAATTAGAGACTGATGTAAAAAAAACATGTCTCTTAGATTTTGTGTTTAATACAACAGATTTCAAGAAGAATCGAATCGATGTTCTGGAGTTGCGACAGGTTCCTTGTAAGAGCGTTTTCGTGCGTCTCCAATAAAAGATTCACCGAAATTATATTGATTTCAAGATTGGAATTTAAACGAAAAAAAGAAAGCGTTAGACGTTGCATAAATTATATAGCAATTTCACAGCGGCGATAGACCGTAGGAAAATTTCACAAGAAATAGAATATTGTGTATTATTAGTAACATTTCATGTTTTCGCGCGTATTAAGGAAATTTCAGAGTTGGAAATTTTGTACAAAAAAAAAATAGATTATCGTAGTACAGAACACACAATTTTTCGTACTATAATATAAAATATGTTAATTACATAATTATAATATACAAGACAAAAAATATCAGATGAAATAATAATTAGTCACTGTGTTATTTACAACAAAAAATATGATCGATATTTTCCATCAAATATGATGTTTTTTCACAGCGTTTAATGCAAGATAGAAGCAACGTACACACAGCTGTGTCTATTTATGTCAAAAATACTATAAATAATATATTAAACAAGCATTGCATAATATTCTGTGATTATAATCAAAATGGATCTCTGATGCGTATGAAAATTTATTGTTTACAACTTCAAAGTAAAATTCAAATTTCATTTTTCTACAAATCTAATAATATCTAAATTATTATACTTTGCACAGGTCTATTAATTTGCAAATATTATATTATTATTACATATTTTAAATAAGATTAACATGTCATTAATTAAAGTTTACGGAATAAATAACGTGATGCAAATATCAATTTGCAATTTAGACTAGTAATGAAGAATGTAATAACTTTTTCGTGATGCTTCATTAAGTTTTAGTAAATGTACGTTGCGCGGACCTGATATGTGTGTATCTGCATATGTGTGCATAATGCAAATATGTTTTTCCAGCAAACTTCCACAGCGTGAATGATTGATTATATCATAACACCCCTAATAGTCTCCTACCGAATGAATCATGGGAGCTGTTCGGTGCAGCTCTCATCACTTTGAATACCATTATTTTCATAACAATTACAATTTAAAGAACAAGATTACTCAATCATTCAATCAATTATTATTCAAATTTATGATTTTTTTTTGTGCCTACTGAACAAAATTCAAGGTATAAAATGAAGAATTTCCTACGATAAGTCGTTCCATCCTGTGTCTCTCCACGGATCGTGAAACTTAAATGGCACATTGTACTCTTGTAATGCTTCACGGTCTTCTGACTCACTTTTCGCCTGAGTTATTTTTCAGAAAATAACCACATCTCCAAACGTCAATGGAAATGAAAGAACGGCATAAAATATATAAGATAGAGATAAATATATATAGTCCACGCTTTGTCATTGGATAACGGAATATTATATGTATAAGGCTCGTATGTTATGCAAGAATACGTCGCTTATTTCAATTCGTTGTAAGTTTTAATTTTTATTATATATGAAATACAATAAAATCAATACTCTAAAGAAAATTCTAAAAAAAAATAATAAATAAAATGCCAATTTGAGCCGACACTGGTTATTAGTGTGTATTTTTAATATAATTTATTCCAATGAAGTCCTCTTCAGTACAAAAGATATATTAACAAAATTACATAATGGTAGCGCATACGAGTATAAACTAATAATATAAAAAGCGAGAAAAAACGTGATGGTGATATCCGAGTTAATCTTGGCCATTAAATTATCAAGTTAATTAAGAAGAAAAATATTTTTTGTTTTAAAAACAACCGATCCAAGAGGTTAAAAATAATTAAAAAATTTTATTATATATGAAATTGCAGCGTGCGACTCAAATTTTAAAACTTTATAACAAACAAAGACAGAATTCTTTGAAAGCACTATACAGCTGCTAAACGTTGGTACTGCCTATAAATAATAATTATAGAACTTTTATTTAAGTTATTTAAAAAAAGAAGTTTTGATTCCAGGTATTGAAAATATTTCAGTTTAGTGGAATATAAAAGACAATTTTATTGAATCTATATTTTTTACTTTGTAAAATTCAAATTCTAAAGAAAAATAAATTGTATAATTAATTATATAGGTAAGTTTACTATTTCTTCTAAGTGAGATAATCGCGTTTGCAGTTTCTTACTACACCATTTCGTTCTGTTCTGTACACAGCAAGCATCACGATATACTTCGTTATAGAAGTAACTGATCCAAGCAGACTTAAAGATAACGAATTACGCGGACACGACGAGTCTCGCGAAGCAGTTTCGCTGACGTGATAAAATCAAGGAAAGAATCAGCACATCGTAATGTTAAGATATACTTATCAAAGTTGTGCATTTCTCATAATCAATTTCTCATAATTATATTTTGAGATTGTACGATTAATTCTCTTTTAAAATTCGAATTTTAAGAAATAAAAAATATAAAAATGTTCAGAATCGATGTATATTATATATTATATTCTTGCGCAATATTATTCTAGCGCTGACTCCTAACGCGCCTCGTGATTTATATTTATTGTTCTTTATTCAAAAAATATAGATATAATAAAATTTTGTTTCACATTCCATTACATAATTTAGTGGAATATTTTCTCAGTACATTTATGTTGTTAATACACTGTATACGAAATAGCTCGGAATCAGTATGTTCATTGGAAAGTTTCCGCAGGGCTCAGTAATGTCTTAGCTTTGAGTTATTTACATTATAATTCAAACAATATGGTTCTAGTTCTTCCGGTCGCGTTGTTACGCCAAGCTTACTATCTCTCCCTTGCGAGATAACGTTCGCAGTTTCTAGTTTTCTAATTAGCGACTTGGGAATGCTTACAATTAGCCGACGACGTCGCGGAAATGCCATTGCTATCCCGTCTCGCGAGTTTTCGCTATTTAGGGTCTCAAATCGCATTTAGTTATAAAATTTACATAACGAATCTGATTTAAAGAATTATAGTACTTTTATGATAATTACATACGGAAAGAACGACTTTATTGAAGTAAAAATTTAAGTAAATGGATTAGTTTTATTGGATCCTTAAAATAATTACGTAGAAAGCATAATAAATAATGTTGTAAAGTTTTGACATTCGAATGATTTGAACGTTCTACTAATTTTTTGATAAATCAAATTATTTTCAGATCTGTCTTTTTAGATCAAAATTCAGCAAAACAATTCTTTCCGTGTAAAGATTTCTCGTAAGTAAAAATAAGAGAATGAATCAGAAAATTCTAATCGTATCAATCAGAATTCTGATTATATTATATTTTAACCAGAATTATAATAAATTCAGCCAGAAAATTCTAATTTGTCTATTTTTAACCAGAATTCCAATTAATGAAACCAGACTCTTTTTTAGTGCATATGTTGGCATAATATGATCATGGCGCGCATTACATAGAAATTCTACTTTAAAGAATACAAAGATTTGTTTAGAAGCTGATTTTACAGGCATGTTTTTAATAGCTATCATATCTTTTAATTGCTTAAATGAAATTCGACTGGAATAGTGTTGATGGTACTTTTATTAGTGTTCTTAATATGATAAGCAAAGATAAGAAATGCAAAGATGAAACGTAATAGACTGCATATAATTTATACAAGGCGTCTTTTAAATTATGCCAAATTACAAGAACAGAAATAGGAATATAACTTGATCTTCTGATTTTTTTTTATCTTATCAGAAATGTTTTGCAGAAGATATGTACGTAATATAGCGTAATTATTACATTGAAAATTATGTTTTCATGTCTTCAGACGAATTTACTTAGTCGTCTAGATAATAGCTGTGTCTGACGTAAGTCTTCAAACATACACAGAGTTATGTAATTATATTTGTATCTCATAGTAAGTAACACGGATATATAATTTCAGTCTAAGTCGGTTAATTATTTCGCCAAAGGAAATTACGAGTACAGTATATTCAGCATTATGAATATATTTAAGCTAACGGACTGTGATTCTGCTCTTTGATTCATAATTCATTACTGAATTTAATGAAACTGTTTCCTCACTATATAATTTCGAATTTTGAAAAAGTAATATCGTGACTGCTTTTACGCATTAAACGACCTAATAAAACTGTACGATGATTGATTATAACTTCATGTAATTGATATTAAAGTAATAATTATTCTAAAAACCGTGATGAGGAAATTAAATGAATTTCATAAAGAATATCGACCATCAAAATAGCGACAATAAATGTAAAACGAAATAAAAAATATTGTAAAAGAGAATATGGTAGCAGACTAATTTTAAACATTTTGTTGAGAATTACGGGTAATATTCGCGTGAAATCCGTGCCTTTCGCTCGAGATGGCAATCGATTGTCCATGAAAGTTTAATCGCAGTATCCCGCATTTCATATTTTATTCTTCATAAAGTATGCAATGCGTGCAAAGCTATACTCGCAGTTTGCTATATTGGCGTTTTTTCAGCTGCTTTTAACATAACATCATATTGCATTAAAAATGGAGCTACCGTTTTTAATTAAATAGATGTATAAATTACTTACGATTTATCACCAAAAATAATTTCCGTTGCGCAAAATATGGTGATCAAAAATTGATATTTTTGGCGGTATAGTAATATTAATCGATATCACAGAATGACATTGTGATGTTAAACGTAATCTGTATACATGGAAAAACACGTATTATCGAGAATTAATTTGTTTATTGCAATAGGATTGAAAATTATTGTAACAGCGTGTCTCAAATTGTAAAAGTGTATTAGATTAAACTTGCAAGCGCAAATCACGTGTATACTAAAAGATATAAAAGTAATATTCAATTATTCTCGTTGTAAATAATCCCTCGAATTGGCAAAACGGAATTTTGTACAAAAAATTATATATTCCACATATTTGCAGCGCAAAACGATAAACGTGTGTCTGTCATTTGAAAAAAAGGAGGAAAGCGTTTTATATAAAAATTCCACAACGTGGCTGAGCGTGTTTCCGCGCATTGGCGAACGAGACGTGACAAAGCCGAAAAGTTATCACAGATAAAATAGGAACGAATGCCGTTGCTTTTATTGCGCAAATATTTTTATTCCACGGCGAAATAATTTCTCGTCAGTCTCGCTGTGAAAACGTTATACACTGTCGTTAATGCGAACCACACACGAACTACATTCCTGTATTGCACGTCCGCGAGTCGCGCGAGCTACGTGCACTGTGATCGAAAGAATCACACGACTAGCGCTGCCACCTGTTCACACGCGAGAAATGAACACTTTACGACAGCTGTGATGTATGTACACGTTAATATATTATGTACAATCTCGAGGTTAAAGCTTTACGATCACGTAAAGCCACTTTCAGACAAGTCGATTTTCAAAAGGAAGAAGAAACGGTGGAAACATTTGGCACAATAGTCTGTTATTTTCTCTAAAAAAAGTAATCAAGTTTTTAAGCCTGTTGCATATTTCTTTTCAAAACTGAAGAAAACTCCAGTCGGCTGCTATTATTTTATGTCATTTGACTGCGTGCACCGCCAATAAGATTTATAAAAATTCTTATTGCCGTCATTTCTACACTACCATTTCTTCATAAAAAAAGTCATCAAAATTCAGAGCATCAGTCGGAGATTTTTCCGCTTTCCGAAGGAGGGAAGAAAATCAGAAATGAATCAGAAATTCATGCAAAAAGATCAGGATCTTCAAATGAAAATTGGAAAGATAACTATGATCTTTACGATCCAATATGTGACGAATAGGGCAGAAAACTTCGCTCGCAATTTTTTCGAGCAGTGTTAAAGGAAAGATAAAAAAAAAATATAATATACATACATATTTTCCAACAATTTTTCAAAGAATAATTAAAAAAGAAAATTAAAAGAATATTAATAAAATTCTTTTTTTTTACACTGTTATGCAAAATGTTTGAATAAATTAACATACGTTTTATAATGTATAAAAATGCAACAGTATCTAATATCTTAACGTTTCAATAATGTATGTACATATTTAGATATTTAAAAAAAGATTAAGAAATTAATGTTAAATATTCAACTGTCATTAAATAATTGTTTAATTTAATTGCTAAAAAAAAAACAAAAAATATTGATGTCTTGATTATATAACAATTATTTCATCAATTTAACAATAAATAAATGATAATTACTCGCGAATTAATATTTGTTTTACAAGATTTGCAATGTTCCGTTTAATGAGATTCATACATTCAATGCACACACGTAGCTTCCTTGATTAATTGCAACTTCGGGAAAAGATTTAGCACTTCATTACTAAGTAATCAAACGAGCGCCTCATAAATCTGCGTTGATAGAAAACCTGGGTGTAAATCCACTACTAAAACGCACTGGACAACGACGCTTAGAGGCAATAAAGCATCGCACGGCGTTAAGCTCGTAAAGCGAGAGCTCGATCTCTGTTACACTGCGAGTTAACTAAAATTCAAGGGAACTGCTACCTAATCGACATTTGATGGCTCGTCCTAGTGTTAGTATATTGACTGTGAATCGATCATTGGCGGAGCGACCCTTAACGAAATAGTCATATCGCTCTCAGCCCTGGTATACTAATGTCAACATCAATCACTAACAGCAGCTATTAATCGTGCCTCAAAGTTTGCGTAGAGACTAGCGAAGGACACTTCGTGTTCACGAGAGATCAACTGCAAGATATTTCGCTCTTCAAATTGGCTAAGTCTGTAAATGTTCTTATCACTCTTGTTTACTCGAGAAACGAGAGATATTCTCTGTACTCAATATCTTACATTACTACAATGAAATTTCAACTAGAAATCCGCCATTTGTGTCTTAAAGTTGTCACAAGTCATTTCCTGTTGATCGATTTTTCAATTAACAAAATAACTAAAGTTACTATCATTTTATAACTGTGATTTTTAATTGGACCATTTATTCATTTTCTTTTATTCTTTTAATTAATTGCTAGAAAGGCAACAATTAACAACAATTAACAAATAATTTTTTAATAGGCATGATACAATATTACACTAAGTAAAACAATCGTCACAGTTATAAAAAAGAAATTATTGTAGTTAACATAATGGTAGTTAAGATTCTAACCAATTTCATCGCTTAAGTTAATTTGCTAAGTTTGTGATAAGAACTCGATACGAGGATCAACAATTTCCCTTTACAAACTTAAAAGTTTCACTTCAAAATAGTTCACGCAGTAGGTATTGATGTCGTGACAGCTGTTCGATAATTGCTTTTGCATCGACAGCTTTCCACCTAGTTTGGAGGTGAGAGAGAACAGTCACCAAACTTACTAAATACTATGTACGACTTTATTATAACTGATTGACATTGACTTCGTTGTTGACGATTGCTCCGTTAAACTCGTTTAATGACTAGAAAATTAGTTATTATCGGGTATATGATGTTTATGAATAAAAGCATCTGAAAAAGTTTCTTCTTCTTGAAAAAAATGTGCTTTTAAAAAATTTCGAAAAGATGAGATAGAAATCTTTGAAAAAAATTACAATCATTCTTTACATTATTAATTTTTTAATATCCTGTTATTGACTGTGTCTATCATAATTGAAACTATCGAGATTATACAACTTATCGAAATACAATATAAATGTATTCGAATTACAACACAATTGTAATTAAAATTGGAAAGTCAGACATTATAAAATTAAATGTCTTCTCTTTTACATTATTGCAAAAATAATTCTAGATAAGTCTTTCGTAGAATAAATTTTACAATGGTAAAAATTAGGAGGAAAAATTTCGCAATGAACAAAGAGAAAAGAACTGAGGATAAAACCAAATTTTACTCCGTTTTGAAGGTAAGAGAGGATCTTTATCTTAGAGAGCCAGAGTTAAAAGGCCACGGCATAGAGTCTGCTGGGTCGGCCAGCAAGTTAAAAATGTAAATAGAAGGGAAAGTAAAGTTTTACGTGCTCTGAAAGCTCTCATCAAGCTGTGTAACTTTTACTTAAGCGATTTTGTTCTACCTGGCGCCGTATTATACTCATGCTGTACAGCTTGCCAATGCAAGCTTACAAACGATATTTAATGAGCCACAGTAACCTACTTTCTTCAGTCTCATTGATTTTAGCAAGAATTATTGTTTTACTTGTTTCCTATGTCTATCTCTTTCTATTCCTCTTCCTCCTTTTTCTTCTGCTTCCTCCTTCTAGTTTCTCTGAAAATCTACTTGATATATTTCGCTTGATGATACTAAAAATTACAATGTAACTTTACATTTGTAATTTAAGATGACTCGTTATTTGTGCTCCCTTCTCACATTTTCCGTATTACAGTTAAAGTATGAAGAATTGAGTAAAGAATTGTAGATTATGCGCTTGAGAAACAAAGGTGTACCACGATGAGCTAACACGATTCAGTTTAATTAGTTACGTCAAGGCAACAGCGAAACACGATAACTTAAGATTGTTCTCAGACATTCCACTCGATTAAAGCCATCCAATTTCAACGTTAAGTTCTATCATTGTTTGCTGGTTAATGTACGGGAATAGCTGCTGCCCTAACGCGCGAAACGTGCCGTTTCTTATCTTTACTAACGACGAAATATGCACCGATCCTCATTTGTCTGTGTCGGTAACACAATTCTGACGGTTTCTTTGTTGTCGCTTAAAATGTAACATCACATTTACACAATATCCGTTTATCACGCTACGCGGTTATGTATAACAGTGAAATTTAAATGATCATTAGCAAAAAGTCAATGTTGATATAAGTGAGCATTCTCGAGCAATTAACAATAGCCTGATTGTTGGATTATTGCGTAATTAGACATAGAATTAGATGCGACAAAAACTTCGTATTAATTCACAAATTTAAATATACATCCGCGTGTGCATAAATTTAATATGAACATGTGAAAACAGTTTCTGTGCGAAATTAAATTTCCCAAAAAATTCGAGAAAGTTATTTAAATCTATTTATTATTCTAATTTGCAGTTAAATTAAATAAAATTTTCAACGAGAGTTTTAAACGTGTTTCATCAAACTACTACTACGCGCGTAATCCAGAATGTTTGTGTTAAAAACAAGTTTATCCGTTTTTTTGTTTCTATCACATCAATGAAATAAAGTGATTTATGATATTTAAACATTTCCTTAACTACTTTGATCACAATAAATTACTATTTATCGACAAGTATATTAAAATTAAAAATTAAAATAAAAAAATTCAAGTATAAATCTTCTTTGCGGCTATTAAAATGCTTACACGGTTCCGTAAGCATTGACTTTTCTACCATCTAATAGGATTTGAGATGAAATTTGCATTTTCCGACTCTAGTTGCGAAAGTGCATCAAAGAATCCGATCCGCTTATACCGATTACCGGCGGGTCAATTTAACTCCATTTTTAATATCGAACAGTTCTTCGCGCGATATTACTAATCACTATCTCTGCCTAGACGGGGAAGCTCAATTATTAAATCTATTGATCTAATCGACCGTGAGAGATTACGAGACGTGCTATTCGTCTGCGCTTAAGAACTTTACAAATATTTTGTTCCACCCGAGTCGGTAAGTTGGAATCGAATGTGTCAAATTTAGTCAGCATTCTGAAGAAAATAAGACGCAAGAAAGTTCGAATTGATTTTTCTTTTCGACGTCAGACCACGATTTATATAATCTTCTCACCAATAGTTCCATGCGCACCCGATGCATCTTCAAATTCTTTTCACTACATTCTGTACATCTGTCTGATATCCGCGATATAGTTTTGTAATATTTTTAAAACGCTTGTTTTTTGTAATATAGATAAGCGCTTGCAATATTCAGTCTCAATTGATGTTTCTATTTTTGTAAGTGTATAAACAGGATATTGACTATTTCATCATTCAGCTCATCCGAATTTCCATCATTCCTACAAGAGAAATAACGTTTCTCTCTTTATCCTTATATGATGTGAGTGCAGTAATGATTCATATAATGATTTATTTTTAATTTTGTTCTAACTTGACAAAGATACAAACGGTAAAAGGATACAGTTATATTTTAGGAGAAGAGGTCATTATCTTTAATTAACGGCACGATAGAATTCACGCTGTCTTTGATAAAGTTTGCAAAGCCGTCGAAGTAAAACGTGTCGTCGCCGGCGATCCATGTTGAAATTGACCTAATAAGAAAAAGAAAGAGAGAGAGAGAGAGAGAGAGAGAGAGAGAGAGAGAGAGAAAAGGAGGGAGAGAGATTACTTCGCCAGACGCAAAGTCAGGTTCACAGGTTTTTTTATCGTTCACATATCGTAGCCTATCAGGTGGCATTAACTTTATCTGAGATTTTTTTTCCCTCGATAGTTCGACGTCCCCTTTCACCTTTAATCTCGGTCGGTGCACATCCGGCGCGTCCGATATTCCACACCGCCTGCGCGATGCGCAACCTTTTCCCCATGGACGATCACCATTTCAACCCTTTTTGCGTAGATGGCGAGTAGAAAGACTCTGACGAAATCTTGATCAAAGGAAAAACTGATCCTGACGGAAGTCAGTTTTAAACGCCAATACAGATCATCACAAAATGCAGCAGATGCGCGACAAGCCATCGTTTTTATATATCGTATCGATAAATGTAAACAAAATGTACCATTTTAACATTATCTAAATATTTAAATACGGAATGTTCCATTTTAATATTATCTAAATATTTATCTTTTCAAGTTTAAATTTTATATACATTATTACTAAGATATAAAAATGATGACAATAAAACAAATTCGTTATATTGTTATTTATAAAAATAAATAACAATTAATGTGTAAAAAAAAGGCAAATGGACCGAACGATTGTTGAAACGCAATAATAATTTAAATACAACGATTTATCTTAATAATAAAAATTTAATATAATAACGGCTTACTTTTCAAGCCATCTTTGGATAATCACAAATAAAATATACAGAGATGTTTACTATGCTAACTAAGAGGCAGAAGATTCCTTTTATGGGAAGAAGTCATAGGAATAGAAATTGTTCGATAATCAATACAGTGAACATACTTTCATTCAAGATTGACAATTTACAAATGTAAAAGTAAAGTAATCCTAAACCTTATATGAACAATTAAAATAATCAGTCAGTAATAGTCAAAGATAAATAAGATAAATAGTGTCACAATAATAATAATAATTCATCACATTATAAACATCAATTTAATAGAAAAATAATAAAGAAAAATTATTAAACAAAATAATAAAAAATAAATTTTTTATATTAAAGATGACAATTAATGTTGATTAAAAATTGACACGCATGAATGAACATTATGAACCGGTAATCTTTGAAGAACTTAGGTCGAGTTATTTCAAAAGTATTTCGGAATTAAGTTAAAGATGTAATAATATATTGGGTTACAACTTGTTATATTAGGTACACATAGAACATATCAAAGTTTTTATATGAGAAGACACTTCAAGTTTAGTTATTCATTGATTTCGAAAGTATAAGACGAAACTTTCTAGAAGTAGACAAAGTATATAAGAAAAATCGAGAAGAGAGATGAGCGAGACTGTCGACCATACGGAATTGGATAAGGTTCGGGAATGCGTGGGCTTATTGCCTCTCGGTGGCAAGCGATGTCGACGTTGCTTTCTGCACCAGTGATAGTTTTCAGGAACGTACACAAAGTCACTATTATAAAAGCGAGATTTCTTTTGTACTCGAACGGGAGTTGCAATTCAGAATCCAAATATAACGAACGCCGCACATTCACATGTACGGCTGAGAAATTATACGATTTCGGACTAGAGCCGAGAGCAAAGAGCAGGTGCGAGCGCTCTTTTAATTAGAAGTCTGAATTATATTGCACTTATGGCGACACGTACTCCATTCAGAGAGTACTCGTAGTACGGAACCTCGTGCGTAATCGGCCGATTCTGATGTGATCTCGCAACGCTGAAAATTCGGTGAACGTTCGTACCTCGAGTAAGTGAAGGTTGCAAATTTCACACTTCTATTGTGTGCGACTCTAGCTGACCTATTCTACTTGAATAAAAATAAAATATATTAATCAGGAAAAAATATTGATATGCTTCAATGATATAATTGAAGCATAGCAATATTTTGCTGGAAAATTAAGTAATCTAGTTTAGGAATATTTAGTAACAAATAAAACCATTATTGGAAAATTTCTGAGTTAAAATTGGTATAGTAATATAAGGATTAATAAAAGAGATAACTGAAAATGATTTGTGCGTTGTAAATTACGTTTGCATACGCTCGCATATTATACTTTATTCGACCTACAAAATGTATAAAGAATTCGCGTGACATCAATTAACCAATTTCACGAACCGTTTCATCTTTATTGTTCGTATTACTATAATACTTGCAATTTTCAATATATCTCTGTATATTTACTTAATGAACAGATTGCGAATCTTTCGCGTAATGTATAATAAATTTTATAGTAACCTTTAATATATATTCACCTCCCTATTCCGATCTCATTTGTCATTTTTTATCTTATGACATCTTTGTTGTCTCTCCAATTTATATATATCAGTAAAAACGCTAAACGAACGAGCGTTAAGTTTTATATATGTAACATCGTCTTCTCGCTGTCTGATTGCGTTTACACGTGACCAGAGTTCCCTCGAGAACGAAGGAGATGAAGACCAAAGAACGTGTGGGCCTTGATCGAAGACGATGAGCTTGGTAAGGACCTTTCGTCTTTTATACCATATTTCGAGCAAATTTGTCTTCTTCTTGAGATAATCCACGAGATAACCCTAAGTCTATCTTCCTCTAGAAACTAAATTAACTTTATCAATTTTCCTTTATTCGAATTTTTACATTCTTGTTTTCTCTCCTATTAACGTTAAAAGAAGTTAATCTTGAGAAATTAATCTTGCAAACTGATAGTTTATTTACGCTTCGTTATTATGAATAAAAATACAATTTTGAATATTTTTCGCTGCATTTCAACAATTTCAAATCAAACTATATTTCTTTTAATTAACTATACACTGTTAGAAATGCTTCGTTTACATGTAAATGAAGGTTATGAACAAAATTAAAAGTAATGAATGATTTAACTACTAAATAAAAACTAAGTTACAGTAGTTACTTAATGTAATAAACGTGTACATTAAATTTCATTACATAAATAGACTTTTCAGTTATAAATATATTAAATTTAATGTAACATAAAATTAAATTCAAATTGTGTAATTTAAAAGTATATTAAATTTCATGAAATTTTTAACAGTGTTAAATATTAATAAAATTCAAGAACTTTTCTAACAGTGTATGTTATTTAAAGATATTTAAGGATTTAATTAAAAATCTTTAGATATTTAAAAGCAAGATATTTAGACTGGGTAGTTCTATCTTTTGATAAACCTCAGTTTACTTGTTCTCTTTTGTTCTTCTTCTTCTTTGTTCACTCTATTTTGTTAAATATATGGTCACTTAGTCTGTCTAATGATCAAACAACCGGTCTTTAATCCTCTGTAGACCACAAGGAAAATTGGAAAGATCTAGAGACAATTTTTTTACTTTAAATATTTTATCACTTTTGCAAAAATTTGACATGCACAAAGAAATGTAAAAAAACGTTCCGAATCAGATAATTGTATAATTATATTTCTAAATATTAAAAGAGTATACCAGCATTTTTTCAGATTTTTTTAAAGCTTAAAAACTCTTTGAAAAATGCAACCGTTCCTTAGCAACTCAGGTTGTCTAATTAATGTCCGTTTCTGTCAATATAGTTTAGTTAATTGTAGTTTAGTTAGTTTAATTTTTTAATCTCGATTTAACTAACTCTTCATCTTTTTCTGGTTCTAAGAATTAGAAAAAAATGAAGAGTAAATTAAATCGAGATTAAAAAAAAATTAATCTATTATATATTAATAGAAACGGGCATAAATGGTGAAATTCAGAATAATCCGCGGAGGATTAAAAATTTTATTATAATGTTTATAATGTTTATCATATTTTAAAAATACAGAAACAACTAGAATGTAGTATCTATCAAGCCAAAACGTAATAAACATTCTGCACTAATGATACAAATCATTATATTTTCCTCGTTAAATCAATTATGTCGTTCACATACCTAAGTTCATTTCGTTAGACGATAACGCAATTTCAATAATCTATGGCGGGCATCAAAGCGACGCACGCGGCGCAGTCATTACACGTTGGCGTCTCTGCGTGAAGACAATGAGAGATGAGGGTCTCTTAGCGCATCGCGTTATGCACGCCTCGTCGACGAACTCATTAAAGCCACCGACCGCGCCACGTAACTGGAACCTGGAATAACCCTTCGAAAACTCGAGGGGGAAGCACGGTGAGCCTTCTCTTTCTCGCTTAGGAAAATCGTTTAGAATTTGCAGTAAGTTAGTGTATACCTATCTCTATTATCATGTGAACTGTGCAATTTAGCAACATTTTATGTCATTAATACAATTATAAGAATAATTTGTTAATAATGAATAATTTACCAATAATTTATCTTTCTCCCGTTAAATTTTCTCATCATTAAGACTATATTTTAATAATCCATTTTAAAACATTATATAAACCTATATTTACAATCATATTTTTATATTCCTGTCTTTTGAATCTTTCTTATCCAATCTATTTTTTATTGTTCTAGGATTTTAAAAAATATGGAAAAATTCAGGATTACTTTTCAATACCTCTATTATATTACAAAATAGGTTTTTTTAACTGAAATGCTAAAACCTCTATTTAATAAAAATTGGAATTTGTGCAAAAATGAGAAAAAAATTTGAGAGTGAAATTCGCTTATGTCAAAAAGATCCAAATTGCAAACAAAAAATTAATCAACATTTGACAGATTATTATTAAATCTATTTAATCTAGATTTTTATTTATTTATTTTTTCTAAATAATTACCTAGTACGTAGTTAAGTGACATGTGGATACGCGTGTGCTACAATATTGTCTATAATTAAAAGAATGCTCTCAAGGGTTAACAACAACACGTTAGAGAAAGGAAGATATTTATAAAGTTATTGATATAGTTACTAGGATATTAACTGAAAAAGGTCGCGTGAACTCTATAATGCAGTAACTCTTTTAAAAAGCAGATATATCATTTTTTTTTATTAATACAGTGAGTCGCCTTATCCCCCCTCCTCCTCCTTCTCTGTCATATGTTTAAAACTATCTAATCTATAAAAGTTCTTTTATTTTTAATATTTTTATCCTACTATATTTTTTCATTCACAGCATTTCCACGCAAGCTTCAGCGCCTTTAATTAATATTTTAATTAATATTAGCATCTCAAATTATAGTTCGAGGATATAAATACCCCAAATGCGATATTGTGTCCCGAGATTGAATTTCTCATTTGCCCGAACACACATATTTACTAAAATGTGATAACAATGTATTATATATGTATATACAATATATCATGTACGCTAAGATATTTTATTACCATATCTTATATCTATGTTACACGTAAATTGAATAGATTACCGATATATTAGATACATTTAATCTGTTTTCGAACTAATTTACCTTTATCGGTATTTTTATCTTCAGATATGTGTTTCTGAATTCCTGTTTTAGCTAATCTATAACATAAATACGTAGATAAGAATATTACGTAAAGATTGTAGCGATACCGAAGTAGATATTTTGACTTTCTCTCCGTAAGATATAAAAATTTTTAACATATATAATTTATGTCAGTGAAAATGTAACCCAATAAAATTAAATGTCAGATTCTGAATGTTCCATTCAATAGAATAACGGATGTTTCATGAATTCTCTTATTCTCTATTTATCTTTGCACCTTTCCTTTATACTATTCTAATGCATATCTTTCTATATTGCTTTTCACTTTGCTAAAGCTACCGAAGTGAATAACCGAAGGCAATAGCGAATGATTCAATGGACCACGAAGCAAAGGTGTCAGCAAGGAGTGTTCAAGTGAATGCATATCCAATTACAGAACCGTGCCCGGTCAGGCGATCTTTGAAACCGAACTTCTGAACCGATCGACTTACCTAATTTCGCCGAGCTTTAATGAGTTGGTTTCACCCTTCCGACCAATGAAACGGCCCGTTTATTTCATTAGTTGGTCTTAGCGATGAAATCCAATATCTAATGGATAATTGCAAAACTCTGGTATTTCACAGAGTTAGGTATAACGACAAAAGCGAAAAAATTCTGTCATGGCAAACTGAAAATGTTCAAATGCGTCTCGAGATGCGTCCGACTATAAATATCGAGATGACTCATTCGAGTGCATTGGCCTAAATACTGAGCCGCGTCACTGATGCGTGGCGGGCCGAGCATTGAGCTGCATCACTGGCGCGACACGCCACGGCTTAAATATCGAACAAAAAAATTATGCGGAGCTAAAAGTATTAATGAGAGGGATGTTAATAAGTGATCATAAAAGTGCATTCGTTGCATGCGATGCTAATAACGCCAATCCTGTATAACACTCCTGGAAAATTCGTGTGAAAAATAAAAGCAGGAGAGAAAACGTTTGCAGGCAAAATGAATATAAAGCGGCTGAATACTGCTGCTCTGCCCGGGCGTGTTTTTCATCAGGCTGGTAAGTAAGTTCATTGCGGGTATTACTATACAGGATATAAAGTTACGTACATCCGGATACTTCTGGCAGCGAGAGTGACTCTAAGACGAACACTTTGCTTCCGCGTTTTATGCAGCACGCAATGTAAGGAAAGAGTAGAAGAAAAAAAAAGCGGAAAAATGTTTCAATGCGTCGAAATGTCTCTTGACT
The DNA here is from genome assembly GCF_001594115.1 of Trachymyrmex septentrionalis. Taxonomy (NCBI): domain Eukaryota; kingdom Metazoa; phylum Arthropoda; class Insecta; order Hymenoptera; family Formicidae; genus Trachymyrmex; species Trachymyrmex septentrionalis. The sequence continues at coordinate 353,622 of NW_017305779.1, read as the reverse complement.
GCTGTGAAAAGAATGGAAACGTAAAAATGGACTTTAATATGCCTCTTCATCGTGCCGCTCATCAGCGCCGCAATAAAAAAAAAATTAATGCACAGCTCAGAAAAACAAAAAAATTCAAGCTACAATTTCCATTTGAATGTTCAATTGTTAAAATGTCATTTAAGTATAATTTATTATATTACATATTAAATATTATATTATTGTTCATACTATTATTCCGAGCTTTATAAGCATTTGCTTTTGGCTTCACCTTTCCATTATTTCCTTTTCCACGCACATTCGTGAGAAGATAATTTTATTATGTAAAAATGTGTTATATGTCGTGATAACGCAGTTGTAGACATAGTGAAATGTAAAGTATAAATGGATCCTCACGTTGATGTTCTGGCGCTCGCGCCGAGATTAATTAGTCATGGAAAATATAATTTACCTCGTCATCCGTTTGTAATTATACAATTACGCGGTTATTTATAAATGAGCAGAATTAATCAACTGCTCGGATAAAGCTCTGGAGCGGAGAACTTGCCGAAATAAATTTTCATAATCCTAACACGGAAGCCAGCTAATCGCCATTAGCACTCACGCGTATTACCTGAATGCAACTTCCGCCTAATAATGTCTAATATATACGCACGTCAGTTGATATGTCAAAGGCAGATCGATCACGAGCAAAAACAAGCATGCAAAAATACGAACATGCAGAGATATAATAATATTTGCATATAATATATGCAAAAATTTCGTATGCTATCCACAAATTAAAACATCTTGGAATAAAGAGAATATATTTATTGCAGAATAGATAGAAAATAGATATTATTTTCAAGTTTGCTTGTTAAAAAATTTTGCATGTGCAAAAATAACTCTGCTATATTTTCAGGAATAAAGTAATGTAACAGGACATATGTACATACATATACATATACATATACAGCCTTGACCATAGATATAAAACACCCTGAATTTATTGCATTTTCTTTCCAAAAAGAAGGTAATAAAAAGCAGGACTAATACAAAATATTAAATTAATATAAAAATAAATATTATTTTTCAATAAATCTGTTTTTAATTTACTTTTTACTTTTTACTATATATAATAAAACGTTCGCGTGAATTTGTGGGAGTACTTTTTGTATTGGCCCTACAGCTATATATTCTTTAAATTAATGTAGAAATATATTATTACATTTCTCCCATTTTGAAAAAAGAAACAAATTTGTAAAAAGAATTTTCTTTCATGTATATAAATAAAATTATATAGAAAATATTTAAAACCTACTTAAGCATTAAAATGTGTGATTTAGTATCACTGACTTATTATTATCATCTTACTCTCGTATAAAATATAAAACGTTAGAAATATACATATATATATATGCATACATATAATACATGCAGTAAAATCTGATGTAATATCACATGCATTTATCTTAAGTAAGACGAAGAAGCAAAGCGTTAGATAGAACTCACCGTCGTTGTTGGTCCGTGCGCGAGGTGGAGATGAGCTAACGGTTGGAAAATTTCTGGAGACGTTGTCGCGTGGTGGCGGCTGCGGTCCTTCGAGATTTGGACTGGGGCTGAATTCAGCCCTGAAGTCCGCCCTGTCGAATCCTTCCTCGAACTCTTGCATCACTGCCTCGTCCGGCTCGATACCGCCCTCAAATTGCTCCCGTAACACCGACCTCGGAACTGGAACGGAAAAAGAGATTTCAAAGTCTGTTCGCTGTGTAATGGACTCCATCAACGACACATCAAATATACATGGAAGTACGCCGTTTTGTACAAGATTGCCGATATAAGAAAAGAATCCGTCGACGACGAGAGTCGCGATAAAATCATTTCCGCGTCGGTATTGGTTTCCGTTAAAAGCCTGCGATTGACTGAAATTTGAGATGGAGATGCATGTTTCATGAGCAAAAAAATTATATATAAAAAAAGTAAAATCTGGACCTATCCGACTATAGGTCCAACTTATAATTAGTTGATAATATCAAGTATAAGTTTCGTATGATTATTTAATGATATCAAGTATAGGTAAGTTTCGCATGTTTTTATATGAAATTACGGAAAGACGCTGCAAACGAGCAGACTAGATTTTATTATATATTCAACGGCTTATTTACGAGTGCATAAATGCGGAAAATGCGAAATCATTCAATCGTTCGATGCATTTTATCCTTCAAGAATTCTCGTGGCATCCTATTCCGCGCATTCTACGCGCATTGCATTCAGGCTAAGTTCGTACGAATTTATGCAATGGCTTCCAGAGCACCCGTTCTAAATGTACGTAAGAGGAGCATGGATAAGCGTCGATCGGATCAAAACGTATACATAAACGTTATGTGTGATGGCAAATAAATCCGCTTGAAGATGTGTGCGAGCGCAGTGGTTAATACCTACCAGTAATAACATTGCATTTGCGCACGTTGTGTGTATCGAATCGGAATGAAATGCTACCGATCGTTGTAAGTGATACGTAATCGTTATCGTGCTTACACGGTACTGTCCATTTTTCATTGCACGTGCGTCGCCGCGCTTGCAATAAACCTCGTGCTCCGCTAGGAGTATACTCGTGAATTCGCGACATAAAATAGTTTCGTTGCGCGGGGCGAGCACGAAATACGTTTCGAGGTAAAATGTGGAGATATATATGATATTTTGAGAAGTGATATCAATCAATTGACAATTTTACGAGCGGCAATCGTGAATCATCTATAAGTCTTTATTATATGCCTAACAGCCACGATATATTTTTGATTACATTTTTTTCCAATCAAAATCTAAATGTGCAAAGTGATATAGATTAGAATTACGTCTAAACTAAACAGTTATTATTTTACAAGTAAGCCGAATAAAATAAATGAAACGCAATTTTGTAAAAGTAAATTTTTTAATTTTTGAATCCTTTTTCTTCGATAATTAATATGTATATGCTGACACTTATAAACTGGTTTGTGCATTTATAATTTAGCTTGTAAACGGTTTAAATGAAATTTTCTGTACAATATGACATTTTGTTTTGTTCAACCTACTCGTTGCAAAATAATAACCATTTGGTTTAAACACAATCCTAATAACCACACGGTATATTGAATTCCCACAAATGTGTTTATAATTTTAAAATATAAAATGCCAAAAATAGAAAATATTTATTATACTTTTAACTTTAAAAGCTTTTATAATAGACTTGTAAAATTTTATAAATATAATATGTGGTATTATACCTCAGCAACAGAGAGAGAGAGAGAGAGAGAGAGAGAGAGAGAGAGAGAGAGAGAG
>NW_017305779.1:339971-350312 GCF_001594115.1 Trachymyrmex septentrionalis | reverse complement strand
AGAGAGAGAGAGAGAGAGAGAGAGAGAGAGAGAGAGAGAGAGAGAGAGTTAAATGTAAATTACATTTAACCATACTCAACTAATATTTTTCAATTTTTTTGAAAAAGGAGTTAAAAGCATCAGCATTTTTAATCTCTACTCAGTCTCGTATATCTTTATACTTTCTCTCTTAAAAAAGCCTAAAGCTTTTAAGAAAGCCCAGGACTTAAGAGAGTTCTAAGATGTCCCAGAAAAATTTCTTCATGCTGATCAATACTGTTCTAAGAACGTCAGTTAGTAAATTAACCTGTAGGATATTTACTGAGACACTCTGCGCGAGGAAAACACGGTGAACCTCTCGTGAACTCTTGCTAACCCCCACTTTAAAATAATTTCCGTCATTTCGGAAAATTTCCGTATAATAATCTAGAAGCGCGCATAGCACCGTCCCGTTCACCGAATTAAAGGCAAATGACGCGACTACATAAGCGAGCGAAGTGGTGGGCTGCGATGTAGCTTGTTTACTGCAATTAATAATTGTAATTTAACACCAATTCTGCGGCAGTACATGCTGCAACGGGTTATACCCGGTCTTGGCGTTGGCGCCTGGCGACCGACGCGTTCGTGCGCGCGGAACGCTCATGATGCTTTAAACCGAGCGAATACATTATGACCCGCGTCCACGTATAATGGAACGGAGAAAATGTGAGGGGCGGAGAAGATGCTGTTGTGAGCTTCTACCGCTATTGCCGTTGGTGCAACATTAAGCGCAAAGTATTGCGGAAAAATATCATTTTCTCTAACGCAAAGAGTATTAAAATGTTACATTCAGCATTAACAATGGCATTCAAATAGGAAGTAATTTTAAAATTACCACAATACAAATGGGTAAATTTAGTAACATGAGTATCAATTTTTATGACTGCGGAATTTATTCTGTTATACATATCAGTTCGTACATACATTAAAAAGTAAGTGCGTAACTGTGTAACGCTATTATTATTTTCGCTACTTTTTTTAACAATCGTGACTTTTTTCTATCTGTAATGGTAACAATAATGCTAATTGCATTTTTAAGATAACGAATTCAATCGTTACTTTTATTGTTACTTTCAATCCCTTATTATCTTTATAATTATTCAATAGATCGCTTTAATAAAAATTTTTATAATAGAAATTTAAATATCAAAAAACGTTTTGTACTTTAAATCTTAAGCTGTGTTCTGATAGTCACTGTCAATACTGAAAGTCTGTAATATATATGTAACGTTAATTGTAAATTTTTATATTGACAGTAAATATTAGAATGCACTATTCTAAATAACGACATTAATGTTTAAAAATAACGTTTAATAAAAATTTTTAATAAAATCTGCATTTGTAAATTATCGAAGTTTCTAAAGATAAGTATATATTAAAAAATAAAAACATTAATATAAAGAATTATCGAAAATTTATTAGATATAAAAGTTTAATATAAAGAAAAACTTGCTATATATAAACTAGCTTAAAATTTTACGTTTTAATAGTGATTTTCGCTATATATTAATATTGATTATTAAATAATGTGATTTTTAAATTTAATATCATACTTTAATATGACAAAAAAGTAACGAAAAAAAGTAACAAATCGAACACGTTATGAAATAATGCATTATATTTGTAAAAAGTAACTCGTTGATATTATGAACTAATCCTGCATATATATTGTATTCAGCAGAAAAAGCAGCTTTGCAATTGTTGTACAATTCTTTAACATGATTGGTCTTGCCCTTAGTTTCTCACTAGATCTAAATATATAAACCAATCATATTAAAAATTTTACAACAATTAGACAGCTTTCTCTGTTTCTAGCGAATTGAAGGATGATAATGTATATTTACGTAAACTGTGTTTTGCGACTTTTAGTGGTTTATCACAGGAAGAATTCAAAACTTTTTAAGATAAATAAATTTTTTCATGCAAGGAAGTTCAAGAATACTATTATAATAATATTAATTAATCATATCACGCGATTCTAACTTGATTCCAACTCGATATACTTCAGTACTATTACTTACATCATTAATTTATAAAGAAATAACGGAGTTTTCTAAGTATAGGAACAGTAATGACGCATTACTGACTAAGGTGTAGCTTACTCGTGGCAATTAATTACAGTAATTTAACGCCAATTTCGCGGTACAGCTTGCCGTAAATGCGGGTTAAATTTACTTTGAGTCGGTACACCGAAGCTTTAATCTGCGTGGATATATTAGAACACCACAACAAGCGAGAATAATATAACAAAGGAAATACTCCAAGAAGATACGCCATTGCAAGGATACACAAATTGATGCAATATTACATAATTACTTATCGCGTAATCGTCTAATTTTGTGTCGACAATTATTGGTTGTTTTGCAAGTTTACATCATGTCTACGAAAATTAAACTTATTAGTGTGATTAACAGATATCAGTCGTCTTGATAGCCGAGTAAGTTAGGTTTGGGAAACATTAAAGCTCGTTAGCGCATATAGTATAGTTATCATTAGCTTAACGCAGGTCATCATAATAACGCTCTGCTGCCACGTTCACTGGGATACAGGATAGAGGATGTTAGCCATGGTCAGCAGCAATAATAATGAGAACCAGCAATTTGCGACGCGCGAGGCTTTTACCACTTCGCTGCTCTCTTGAGGGAGCATTAATTTATTATCCTGGAATTGTCATACTTGTGTACATAGATTGTACCGTTCGCATAGTAAAATGTTAACGTGTACATGGAGCAAATATAAATTAACCGCGCGAGTATTTAATATTACGCTTGTGAAACTCCGCGCCGTATCTCAATTCTGCTGCTTGTATTACAATTCCATCAAGTAACGTAATATTTTTTATGAAAAACTGTGCAACTTTCAATTAATAAACATATATATACATATATATATATATATATATGTATATTTTTTTAAACATTATTTCGAAACGTCGGTCGCGAAACCGAAAATAATAACGTTTTGTATTAATTCTTAATCTTAATTTTGCAAAAAATTATTGAATAAAAATAAAAATCTACTGCCCATATGTTATTCAAAAAATAAGATTTGCAAAAAGTTGCCGGTAATCAGTGTATTGACACGTGCATTGCTTCGAGTATCATTTCGCCTTACCAAAGATCTTTACGTTCTTGTCAAATCAGAAGTCGCAGCGGATGCCGCAGCGATAAAGTCTTCAATAAATTCATCGTGTAAAAGACTGAAATAACAGCAGAAGAGACCAGGATAGCAATAATTGTTCCCCAAAGTCCCATCAGTGAGATATATCGTGCAGACCTTGGTGAGACTGGAGACATCCTAATTTTACGAGTCTCTACGTCGCAACGCGCTAATAAGACCTTTGTATTGCAAGAGGAATTCTCTCAATCTTGCTTGACGCAGGAGCTTATGTAAGTCGACGGAACGATGAAAGGAATTTTGAGATCAGTTTAAGCCCCGCTACGAGCTACTCGCCGACACAGAAACCAAAAGTGGTACAAGTGGCAGTAAGACGCGGATTTACATGGAAATGTCTTCCACCTGAACGACTTTTCATTTTCGATGGCTGAGTACTGTACAAGAGAGATCACCAACTATTCCTCTTTTCAAATAAAGTGTTGAAAACTTTACCGAAACTACAGTAAATTTAATCACGGAACAAACTAAGCGCTCAACAAATCGAGTACATTCATATTATATCAAAGATGTTTGATTGCGTTAAATAATGCCGAACAAGAGAGTAAAATTAAACGGAAAAACAAATTTTCAGAAATATAGAAACACAGCAAGAAAGACTTTTTTTTTTAAATATCGAATATTTTTGTTAGAATTTCTAGTTTTTATTGAATCTATTTTTACGTATGAAAGTCAATGCGTTCAATATAGATATATTAGAATGAAATACAATGGCGTTGCTATCGAAAAAAATTTTATCGCAAACTGAAAGTGATACGTTATGATATACGACTTGTTAAGCCAGATCCAGGCCAGATTTTTTTCATAGAACTTGAATTCCAAACCACACATCAAAGTACTTGAAATATTTTTTAAAATCTTGAGAATAAATATCTCATCAATTACTTTAATTAAAATGTTCTCAAATTAAAATCCACTACAGTATAATTGGAAGCTAAGCTTGCTTTCCACTAAAACTTAAATAACTTGCTAATTAAGACAATGATAACATTTTTCTTAACAGAAAAATAAAACGCCAAAGTTACAAAAAAATCTGCTATCGTTACAAATGTTAAAACAATATATATTATACATTAAAATATTACGGTACAACTATATGAATAACAAAATAAAAATACCTCATTTTTTTGTTTTTTTCTTTCTATTTTAAAATGTTCACATTTTCTAGAACAGGAAATTGCGCGGATATTCATATAATGATCGCTTTGCAAATGTATTGTGGTTTTTTTTTAATAAACGGTAAATGCAACACATTCATTAATGCAACAAAGCCCCTCAAGGTATTCTCCGTTCGCGTACATATTTGTTACGGATACCAAACATATTCAGCAAAATCGAATCAGTACGAAACGAGCGACGCCTGGTAACATCAAACACGTAGATGGTCTCGAATGGGCAGCAGACTGAGTTTAAACCCACTACGCCTCTGAAATTAGGAGTGTATGTACGGAAAGGATGCTTCGCTTGCATCAATGTTATAGTTCCCAGTCGGATATTGCATAGGCACGTCGCATCGCATACTTCGTGCCTTTATCATCCGTTTCGCTGTCAGCAACGACGCAGACACAAAACGATCACTTTAATAAATATTTGAAACTTTGCTGGGGACACGTATCTTCCAATTTACAGCGTGATGGAAATATTACTGAGAGTTTCTCTGCAAAATGTGTTATTTATGAAGACAAAGACGAGATTTTATAATATTCCTAGTGATATTAAACAGATTTAAATAGCATATATACACTAATAAATTCATAACGTCAAATTATACCCAATTTGAGTTGTTTTCAATCATTTCTATAGCCACTGTTTTACTCAATATGTCGTTAATTTAACTACGTTTTAGTCAAATAATTTAACTCACGAAAATGTATTAAATTTGACTCAAATTTAATTTATTATTTATTAAGTGCGTTAATATGATTTTGTTTATTTTGAAACTAACCAGGAATAGATTAATTTACATTTTAATACATAAAAGTTAAAAATAATAAAATACTTTTAACTCAAGATAATAACTCACTGACATTGCTCCTTTGATATCTAACGGTATACATCAATAAAAAAAATATATACTTGTCAAGAAGATATCAATGACGTAGCAGCGTACTTTCATAATGGATTTACTAAATTTCATTTCTCGTTGCAAATTCATTTTTCGTGGCAAATTTAAACACACAGTTGACCTAAACTGTCAGCTAAAAATCCATCAGACTGGCACAATGCTCGACTGTCGTGTTTTTTAATTGCATCCAAAAACGTGAATAGAAATTCACGACTGGTGAGGCGCTTCGTGATGTGAGAGAAGAGTCTGAATGACATATCCGATAAAATGGAATCGCGCCTTCGGAAGCGATCGCGAGCGGGCGCGTGCAATAAATCTCCCCCAAGACTGACAAACGAAAAAGTTAAACGCCGTAATCGAAAATGTAGTATGTAAATCCCGAGGCTACGCGGGGAACACGCGCCTCAGCGGTCGTTTATCCGTCGCTATCGAAAATTTCACGCTTGTCGTTTTTTTAACCCCAAACAACCCCTCGCTCTTGTCGCCCCCCCCCTCCCGTTCTGTTCTGTCAGACCAGTCGTGTTGCCGAAACAGGAGCGTTGACTGCAGGAAATGCAAAATCGTTTTGTCACGCGAAAAAGTGCTAACCAGTTGACAATGGTGACCGTCGTTTTATCGAGCGATCTTTCACCCTCGCTGCCATCCACCCTCGCAAATGATATTTACACGGAAATACAAAAGAGCAAGAGAGAAAGAGGCAGAGGGGGAGAGAAGGATATATAGAGCACGAATACGGCTGCCAGTCGTGTAAGCGTGAAGATGATTAATGATGAACGATGGATCGCTGGCCCAGATCGTCAAAGGACGAACGCGTACCAGTCGCGGTTATTAATTACACGCTTTGCGTGAAGCGATAAGAATAAAGCATCGATTGAGTATGAACAGAGAGAGGATAAAGAAAAGTTAATGTAAATTATGAACGGAGATTAAAAGCACGACGTTCACCTTTTTTCAAAAGCTCTCCCGCAGGTTCATCATAAAAGTTTTCAGTGAATTCAAATAGAATGCGCTCCTTCTCTCTCTTTCTCTTTAGAAGAATACATATCATAATTCATTATCAAATTCTTCACATATCTGCTTTAAGAGGTATTAAATTCCTACAGAATTCTTTTAAGAATCTAATGACCGTTCCTATCTTATATTAATCAAGTCAATCATCTATCTTCATTTATTTCGCATAACAATAGTGTAATTATGTAAGGCAGGAGTATCGATTAAATGCGAAATAAGTCTACACAGAAAAGATCACGTACAAGAACTTTTTTCATACATGAGCATTTCACACTGGCGCATAATTTGTCATTTCATTTATACTTTTTTTTACTATTCTTTTTCAGTATTATATGTCGTTTCCCTTACTTTTTTTTTTTTGGTGCGCGGAATAAACTCTCTGCGACGAGGTAAAAGTGTTTTTGTTTCGCTTCAGCATATAAGCCCGGTATCATGCTAGATCTTAAAAATACGGAATGCTTCTCATTTACCTTTAGTTATTTTACCGGCATGAAAAACATCTATTAAATGTTTGATGCTCAGCGTTTTCTTTTTTTTTTTTCACTTAAAGCTCTTTAGAAAATTATACAGCGGTCGCTGTATTCAACAAATTTTTTTCACCATTTCACATAAACAAAAAATAAATAAAATAATTTTTAAAATCCATTTTCAATCATACACGGCTTTTCTTATTTCATGCATACATGTATCTGAAATAGAATTCTTTCTTCTTTATAAACATATTCTATAGATACTTTTTCTATTTTCACAAACAGGATATTGATTATACGCTCAATAAATGTTTTCATAAAGCACGTCCATTTGTTTTATCTTATATTTGAAAAATAAGGCTAGTTTTTAATTTATCATTATTTATTATTGATTAATCGTATTATATGTAAATGCAGCTTTGCTCCATAAAAAGTGTATTTGTGCATAATGCGATTGATCAATATAATAGATAAATTTAAAAAAACTCCCCTATATACTAAAGATTAGACTCGTAATTGTTTCTCGGATTTATAAAAATAGATTAGAGATAGATTTATAAAGATTAAAAATGGCTCGAAACGGCTCTGGTATTTATTTGTTAGTTTTTTAAAGTAGTAATACAAACATTCTGGTGCGCGCATTGATTTAGAGATACCCTGAGGGGCAGTGGAAAAGAGTGTAAAATAACCAAAAGCTTGAATTGCAATTTTTACACAAAGGCCACGTGCGAGCGACAATATTGAGTAAAAACCAGGTTGCAGGTTGAATCCGGTCGCAGAATGTATTACATACATATGTAGTTTGAACGAGTATGCAAATATGTTCGCGGCTGGCTGTGTACACAGACCAAGGCTAGGCTGTGTCCGAGAAGATACGGGGGCATACTACTTGTATTAACTGTCTCTGTTGCTAATATATTGAAAATAAAAAACTGAGCTAAATAAAATGACGATATTAAAATTTGATCTTAAATAATCTTTTGAAAAAAATCAAGAAATATCAATTAGAACTGATACTTCTGAAGCTACGGATATTTTCTTCAAAGAAACTACGAGATTTACTTCTGGATATATCGTTAAGTACATTGCAAAATTAGAGTTTTTAATATATTTTAATTCATTTCTTATTGATCAATAATTATATAAGTTTCTAATTCTAAGTTTTGGAATAACAACAAAGGTATACACAGGGTGTAAACCCCGAAATTCGAGGACAATATTATTATAGCGTAAAACTTCGTGAAAAATTAAGTAATGAAAATGCATTCCATTTTTTCCGCAAAGTAAAGTTTTTTAGTATAAATGTTTAAAGTTTAGCCAATCCTAAACATTGATTAAAAAGTCATTAGTCTGTGTGACTTGTGTGTCTACTGTACGCAGTAATGTGCTTTCCTGAGAGTAGTTTCATATCTATAAAAATTACACTTAAAGACAGATGAAGATTATTCCTCTGCTGCTGCTCTCAGCATGTTTCCAAATATTGGTTGAATTCTCTATCTTTTTCTTCTCTGTCTTTCCTTTCTAAAAGCATTCCTTCTATTTTCTCCTCACATCCGGTTCGTTGATGTTTGCATATTGTTGTTTGCATATTCATTCCTCAGGTTCACTTTGTCGTACAATTACTACCGCTACATATACATTGCTACGTCCTGCACGATCCGCTCGAAATTCAATAGAGAGAATATACGAGAAAGTAGAATGCAATTGCTTGGTCGAAGGCAGTTATTGCACGGGATGCGTTATGTGCAATAACTTTGTAATTGTCGTCACGAAGACACAAAGTGAACCACGATTACTTGTTCAAACGTACTGCTATCATCGATTATCCGTATTATCTACGCGAATTCCATCACATAAAGCATATAAATCTTTCATTATACGACACAATTTTTTATTTGCGAAGTTAGATGCGTCATGCAATTTTCATTTACAGAAGTTTTATAACTTTATAATATATAATCTTATAAATTGTATAATTCCATAAAAATCATTTATAAAATTATTTATAAGCAATTAATAATTTTAATATATTTAAAGTATAAATATTTCCAAACACAAACTATAAGATTGTAAGAAACTGTAAATTATATAATTGTTTTCAAAAAGCAGAGATACAACAGTATTTAAAAAATGTATGAAATGTATAAAATGAAACAACGTATCTCTCAAATGTCCTCAGATAGATATAAAGTATCATATTTCAAATCGCTGAATTAAATCAGATATCAATGTATATCTGTACAGATGCGTATATGCATAGGTAGTGGCTCAATTGAAAATATTGTCCACAAACTCGAAATGTTCCATGATATCTGCACGCGTAAAACAATATCATTCTAGATACATTTGAATTAGTGGAAAAATGATAGTTACTTTATAGTGTATGCATTTCACGATTTTTTAGAATTTCATTTTTTTAGAAATGTCAGAAATATAAAAAAATATAAAACAATTATTTGAATACTTTCTATAATGAATTGACGTGAACAAAATTAAGGTTTCATCAATTCCATATTTGTAAATTATTTGAAATTCATAAGTTTTCATTACTACATAATATTACAGCACTCATGTTTGTGTATAATTTAGCGACACGTAAATTAGGGATTATGCAAATTTTCATCAAGAACATGCAATGCAATAATATCTGTATGCAAAAATTCTGTATGCATTAAAGATGTTACAACTGACAGAGAATGCGAACGAATAATTTTTCACTTCACTTCAACCACTTAACGGTTCCGCACTGTAAAGTCCTACACGAACCAGTGAGCCTTTCCATCCCACTTCACGTAGCTGGTGAGGGTGGCAAGCGATACATACATGTCAGCCACCATCGTCGGACTAGATGCGTTCATTTAGCGCTCAAAGGCAGGGAAAACTCGAATTTTTAATAAGCCATGGAATTTTCATCCCAGCTAAAAGTATGCATGACTCTACATACTCATCGCTCTCGTAAATAACAGCACATAATACATAGGTATCCATTACATATCAATTACATTCTGAATGTATCTCTTTGAACGATAAATTGTACGGGATAAAAATGTGAGATAAATTTTCAGACACTATTGTCTGGACACTTTCATTAATTTCAGTGTAATTGACTTGCGAGCCTTAGTTAATAAAATAAATCAGAAAGAAAACATTGTAAAATGTATATATAAAATGTACATATAAAAATGTACGCCTGTTAAATATCCTTCTTTGTAATTCATTTTAAATGCTGTTAGTTTTTAAAAATTAATTGCTTTTACAACAAAAAAAGGTTCCTCTCTTGTGCATCAAGAAATCTACAAAAACTTAAAAGAGTGCGTTAGATTCACATAAAGCAGAAAAAAAATGAGAAAATGTTACTTAATGTTAATTAATTCAGGAATAGTTAGAATTAATTATTATTTTATACGGTTTTTATAATAAGAACTTAAAAAATATACGCTTTTTATAATAAAAATAGTCGTTCTTCATCCTAAACCTGTACTTATTCATGCTGAAATCATAGAAATATAACTATTCTGTCTCATTTTTCCTTTCTCCCCCCCCCCTCCTCCTCCCTCGCCTCACTCTCTCTTTCTTTCTCCTCTCTCTCTCTCTCTCTCTCTC
>NW_017305779.1:338557-339871 GCF_001594115.1 Trachymyrmex septentrionalis | reverse complement strand
CTCTCTCTCTCTCTCTTTCTCTCTCTTTCTCTCTCTCTCTCTCTCTCTCTCTCTGCGTATATGTTAGAAGCCGTAACCATAATCATAGCCGAGCGAACGGGGGAACCGCCCATGAATTCATTTGCGAAGGGGCTTCATTAATTTCGCCCGGGTGCACTTCCCAATCGGCGGTCGCCTGTGATTGAGTGCACGGAGAGGAGTGCGTAAATCGAGCGTGCATATGTCTCAATATTCGCGCGTAGGATGTGTCTGCGTGCATTGTACGCGCACGGTTGAGCAATGCAGCGGCGCGGTACGAGACATCCACATCCCCTGATCAAAGTGCTGCCTAGGTTGCGTGCTCGCATGGTTCAACTACCGGTACGCCGCTACATATACATCGACTTGTTCGACACTGTATTCAACACTGTAATTTTCATTAAGCTCATAAGCACAACCCGAAAAATAGTTGATTGCGCCATTATACATTCGTTGAATTGCAAAACTATATTATTGTCAAATTTGCATACATTAATTAATTTGAATATTAATAATTCGGTGCATTAATATATACTTATGTAATAATTTAATTCTTCTTTTAATACTTATGTAATAATTAATTAATAATAATTTGAATTTAACTAAAATTTACTTCTTATATCTCTTATTCAATACTTATACATTATCTCCTATTTTCTCTCTCTCTCTCTCTCTCTCTCTCTCTCTTTGTTTTAATAATACATTATCTCTTATTCAATTATACATTTCAATGACATTTCAACGATTTACTTTTCACGTTTTCGAATATCATACGATTCGTGAAAAAGAATTTGTATTGAGTTTTATCGCTTTAAGAGCTTCTAGAAGATTAAAAAATAGTACACACACACACATATCTACACAAACATAAACACGTATATACATATAAATATATAAATATATATATGTGTGTGTGTGTGTGTGTGTATGTGTGTATACATAATATATACAATTTCTAGAAGCGAGAGAGAGAGAGAGAGAGAGAGAGAGAGAGAGAGAGAGAGAGAGAGAGAGAGCAACGGTTTGAATCAAATTGAAGTCTATTGTGCATGTTCGTCGCCACAATTCGTACATAATCCTGAAATCCGATATTAAAACGAGACGATCTATCTCGGCTAGAGTATCTCGTTATCTCGGGTCAAAGTAGCATTGGTAATGCGATGCATCGGCGCAAATGCGGTAGCATTCCAAGCTTGGCAACGCAATTATGATTGTAACGGGCGGTCTTGTAGAAAATTCAAAAACGGATAATCGACGAACGAATTCCACGAATTCGAATCAATCGCTCGGTAAACA